>NC_083429.1:19026160-19332122 GCF_020745735.1 Hemiscyllium ocellatum | reverse complement strand
TGCCCCCCACCGATCTCCCCCTCATCCCCCTCGAGGAACTCCGGGAATTTGTCGAGGAAACTCGGAGTCGCCGGGATAGAGCCCAACTGGCGCTCGACCGCTGGAGCTCCTTCGAAAGAATCTACTGGTCGGCCCACGCTGCGCGCCAGGCGCCCGGGCTTGACGTCAATGAGCGAAAGCGAGTCAGGAACTTCCTGGGAGCACTCCTGGTGAGGGCGAGGGACTTCTGTGCCCCTCTCTCGTCCTCCCAGTAAATATGTACATAGTTTTTGTTAACTGTTTACTGGTGGTGGTTGCACTATACTTTCGACATGGAGACAACTATAGCCAGCCTCAACATCAACGGCAGCAGGGAGTCACAGCGCAGATTCCAGACCCTCTCGGCCCTTCGGGACGGGAGGTACGCGGTGTGCTTCCTGCAAGAAACCCACACTACCCCGGGAGACGAAGCCACCTGGCTCCTGGAATGGCGAGGGGGGATCTACATGAGTCACCTCACCCGCAGATCTGGCGGGGTGGCTATCTTGTTGGCCCCGCATTTTCAGCCGGAGATCTTGGGGGTCAGGGAGCCAGTGCCAGGCCGTTTGCTTCACCTGACGGTTCGGCTGGGGGGCGCGGTGCTTCACTTGGTGAACGTCTACGCTCCCCTGGCCGGGCCGAGGCAAGCGAGCTTCTTCGAAGAAGTGTCCGCTCATCTCGCTTCCATCGACGAGAACCAGTGCGTCGTCCTCGGGGGAGATTTTAACTGCGTCCTCGAGGACAGGGACCACGGCGGTGCCCGCACGAGTTCGACGTCGGGGAGGAGGTTGGGGGACTTGGTCAAGTCCTCGGACCTGGTGGACGTCTGGCGGAATCTCCATCCTGACTCCATCGCCTTCACCTTCGTGAGGCCTGGGGTCGGAGCGTCCAGAATCGACCGCCTGTACGTTTCGCGGGCGTACGCCTCCTGTTTTCCGAAGGCCTCCACGCGGCAGGTGTCGTGCACGGACCATCACCTGGTGTGGGCGGAACTCCTTCCGTTCGGCGCCAGGTTGGGCTCCGCGTACTGGCGCTTTAACAACCTGCTGCTGGAGGACGAGCGGTTCCGGGACTCGTTTCGTCGTTTCTGGGCCGGCTGGAGAAGGAAGCGGGGAAGCTTCCCCTCCCTGAGGCTATGGTGGGACGTGGGCAAGGCTCACGTCCGCGTCTTCTGTCAGGAGTACGCGAGGGGGTCGACGAAGAGGCGGAAATCCAGGATCGGGGAGTTGGAGAGGGAGATGCTCGACCTGGAGTCACGCCTCGGTCAGCCCGACGCGGACCCGGCCCTGCGCGGGGTGTACGAAGAGAAGAAGGCCGCGCTCCGGGACCTGCAGCTCGTCGGGGCTCGGGGCGCGTACGTGAGGTTGCGGCTCCAGCTCCTCCAGGACCTGGACCGCGGCTCCCCCTTCTTCTACTCGCTGGAAAAAAGGCGCGGCACCCGTCAGCAGCTCCTTGTGCTGCTGGCCGACGACGGGTCCCTCGTCTCGGATCCGGAGGGTATCAGGGCCCACGTCCGATCCTTTTACACGGCCCTGTTCTCTCCGGATCCGTCCAGCGAGGATGCTCGCAGAGTTCTGTGGGAGGACCTGCCGCAGCTCAGCCCGGAGGACGCCGGAAGGCTCGACGCTCCCGTCACCTCAGAGGAGCTGACCGGCGCTCTCGAGGGGTAAATCCCCGGGGCTGGACGGGCTGACTGTGGAGTTCTTCAGGGCGTTCTGGGACGTCCTGGGGAGCGACTACGCACAGGTCCTGGGGGAGTGTCTAAATGCCGGAGAGCTGCCCCTTTCTTGGCGCAGGGCGGTCGTCGTCCTGCTGCCAAAGAAGGGGGACCTTCGTTCCTTGAAGAACTGGCGTCCGGTCTCCCTCCTCGGCACGGACTACAAAATCTTTGCCAGGGTGTTGTCTTCTCGCCTGGCTTCCGTGCTGGCCCACATGATTCACCCGGACCAGTCCTACACGGTCCCGGGCCGGAGGATACAAGACAACGTCCATCTGGTCCGGGACCTGATCCATTTCTGTCGACGGGCTGGTCTGCCGAGCGCCTTCCTGTCTCTCGACCAGGAGAAGGCGTTCGACAGGGTCGATCACGAGTACCTGCTTGGGACTCTGCGGGCGTTCGGGTTCGGGACGCAGTTCGTCGCCCGGATCCGACTTTTGTCCGCCGCCGCAGAGTGTCTGGTTAAAGTTAACGGGTCCCTGACGGCGCCCCTTCGCTTCGGGAGAGGAGTGCGTCAAGGCTGCCCCCTGTCCGGCCAGCTGTATTCCCTGTGCGTGGAGCCTTTCCTGCGCCTCTTGCGGAGGAGGTTGTCGGGGCTGGTTCTGCGCGACGCGGGCGCGGGGGTGGTCCTCTCGGCCTACGCCGACGACGTGCTCCTCACTTTCACCGACCCGGCTGACCTGGGGAGGATGCGCGAGTGCCAGGCCGTGTACTCGGTGGCGTCTTCCGCCAGGATCAACTGGGCCAAATGTTCCGGGCTACTGGTGGGTCCGTGGCGGGTGGACTCCCTGCCGGAGGAGTTTCGGGGGTTCAGCTGGAGTACCACCCATCTCCTCTACCTGGGGGTCTACCTCAGCCCGACCGAGGAATCCTGGCCGGCCAACTGGCAGGAGCTGGAGGCCAAAGTCTCGGCTCGCCTAGGCCGCTGGACAGGACTGCTCCGAGTGCTATCTTACAGGAGCCGAGTGCTGGTCATAAACCAGCTGGTGGCCGCCATGCTGTGGTACCGGCTGGTCACTTTGGTCCCTCCTCCTGGCTTTGTCGCTGACATCCAGAGAACGTTGGCCGACTTCTTCTGGGACAAAAAGATGCACTGGGTCGCTGCGCAGGTTCTGAGTCTCCCCATTGAGGAGGGCGGTCAGTCGCTGGTGTGCGTCCGCACCCAGGTCGCGGCCTTCCGCCTTCAGACCTTGCAGCGATACCTTTACGTCGAGCCTCCTCCTAGGTGGTGCGCCCTGGCGACGTATTTTTTCCGCCAGGTGCGTAACCTCAACTACGACTCGCAGCTCCTGTTCGTCGACCGTGACGGTTTGGAGGTCGCCCTCAAGGTGCTGCCTGTCTTTTACCAGGACCTGATCACTGTCTGGAACATGGTTGAATCGCGTCGCGCCTACCCTCCGGCAGGAGTAGCGGCTGTCGTCAGGGAGCCGTTGCTCAGGAATCCGCACCTCCGTGCTCGCGGGTTCGAGTGGCTGTCGGAGGGGAGGGCCGTGGCGGCGAGGGTGACCAGGGTCGGGGACGTGCTGGGTGCCGGGGGCCTGGGCCGGACGTTGCCGCAAGACATAGCAAGCAGGGCAGCGGTAGACGTCCGGTACGTGGTCACCGGCATCCGACGCCTTAAAACGGCGGTGCTCGGACCCGACGTAGTGCACCAGTTGGAGGACGCTCAGGTGTGCGGTGGGATCCCGTCCGCGCTCACCCCTGCCCGGACGGAATTTCACATTGGCCCCAAGGTCCCGTACTTCCCGCGGGAGCCTGTGCCCCACAACCTGAGCCGCCTCCGAAATTTTAACTTTGTCCCGTTCAAGGACGTTAAAAGGTGTGTCCTATATCGACTGCTGCTGCACACCGTCCACCTCTTCTCCCTCATCCACCGCCCGGACACGCCCTGGCGTGCCCATTTGCCACCGGGCGGTGGGGATCCCCAGTGGAGGGCTCTCTACGCAGGAGTCCTCCCCCTTTCTCTCGGGGATCTGGGGTGGAGGGTGTTGCACGCAGCAGTCCCATGCAACCGCAGATTGCGGTGGTTCACGGACTCCCAGCCAAACTGCTTGTTCTGTGGCGCTGTGGAGTCCATGGACCATGTGTATGTTGGGTGTGGGCGTTTGCACTCCCTTTTTGATTTTCTGAAAAACCTTCTCCTCTGCTTTTGGTTGCACTTCAGTCCCACGCTCCTCATCTTCGGGCACCCAGTGCGGAGGAGGGAGGGCAGGTCTGAAGACCTCCTCGTGGGTCTGCTCCTGGGCCTGGCCAAACTGGCCATAAACAGGTCCAGGCAGCGGGCCGTGGAGGGGGTCGTTAGGGCCGACTGCCTGCCCCTCTTCCGCGGTTACGTTAGGGCCCGGGTGTCCTTGGAGAAGGAGCACGCGGTGTCCACCAACACCCTGGAGTTGTTCAGGGAGAGGTGGGCGCCGCAGGGAGTGGAGTGCATCATTTCCCCCTCCAACTCTATTTTGATTTAGTCCCTGCCCTCCCCTTCACTGTTTTGATCACACAGCATTGCCCTTTGATGTGAAGGGCACTGCTCGTCACAGGCCACTCGGGTGTTTTCCTACTTTTCCTGGTGGTGGAAATTAAATAAAGATTTGTGCACTTTATGTCTCTCACTGTGTCTCACACCTGCACACACACACCATGGGTGCTGGGGAAAAATAAGCACTACCGCAGTTAGGCGGTAGTGTGGGGGGTTAATAGGAAAAAAAATATAACCAGGAGATGCCCTTTGATATGAAGAAAGAGAGAAAAAAAAAAGAAGAAAAAAAAACAAGAGTGTTGCCCTAGCGTGCCCATTTACCACCGGGCGGTGGGGATCCCCAGTGGAGGGCCCTCTACGCAGGAGTCCTCCCCCTTTCTCTCGGGGATCTGGGGTGGAGGGTGCTGCACGCAGCAGTCCCCTGCAACCGCAGATTGCGGTGGTTCACGGACTCCCAGCCCAACTGCTTGTTCTGTGGTGCTGTGGAGTCTGTGGACCATGTGTATGTTGGGTGTGGGTGTTTGCACTCCCTTTTTGATTTTCTTAAAAACCTCCTCCTTTGCTTTTGGTTGCACTTCAGTCCCACGCTCCTGATCTTCGGGCACCCGGTGCGGAGGAGGGAGGGCAGGTCTGAAGACCTCCTCGTGGGCCTGCTCCTGGGCCTGGCCAAACTGGCCATAAACAGGTCCAGGCAGCGGGCCGTGTAGGGGGTCGTTAGGGCCGACTGCCTGCCCCTCTTCCGCGGTTACGTTAGGGCCCGGGTGTTCTTGGAGAAGGAGCACGCGGTGTCCACCAACACCCTGGAGTTGTTCAGGGAGAGGTGGGCGCCGCAGGGAGTGGAGTGCATCATTTCCCCCTCCAACTCTATTTTGATTTAGTCCCTGCCCTCCCCTTCACTGTTTTGATCACACAGCATTGCCCTTTGATGTGAAGGGCACTGCTCGTCACAGGCCACTCGGGTGTTTTCCTACTTTTCCTGGTGGTGGAAATTGAATAAAGATTTGTGCACTTTGCGTCTCTCATTGTGCCTCACACCTGCACACACACACCATGGGTGCTGGGGATAAAAATAATAAGCACTACCGCAGTTAGGCGGTAGTGTGGGTGTTAAGAAAAAAGAGAAAAAAAAACACAGGAAATTCACACACAAAAGAAAAAAAAACAAGAGTGTTCAAACCGCTGTCACCCCGGGCGGGTACTGGGGCGGGCTGTCCTAGAGGTGGTCGAAAGGTGTGTGAGGTCGGACCGAGAACTGGAAGGGGCACGGGGTGGACCGAGAACTGGAAGGTGGGTAGGGGCGGGCTGCCTTCGAGTGGTCGAAAGGTGGGAGGAGTGGGGGGCTTGCTGGGTCTAAATTGTCTTCACTTCTGTATGTAACCGTATTGTTTAATGTACAAATGTTGTCACTGTCTTGTTAAATGTGGAGCTGGGATTTGAGGTTTGCCCTCACCTCCCTGTAAAATGGTCAAACGGTAGGGTTTGGGGCCTAGCTTTGCTGCTCCTCTCCCTTGTAAAATTGCTGTCTCTTGTACAGCTGTAAATGTTCATTGTAAACTGTTTCGTATTTGTTTAATAAAATAAAATAACCAGAAAAAAAAACAAGAGTGTTGCCCTGGCGTGCCCATTTACCACTGGGCGGTGGGGATCCCCAGTGGAGGGCCCTCTACGCAGGAGTCTTCCCCTTTCTCTCGGGGATCTGGGGTGGAGGGTGTTGCACGCAGCAGTCCCCTGCAACCGCAGATTGCGGTGGTTCACGGACTCCCAGCCCAACTGCTTGTTCTGTGGTGCTGTGGAGTCCGTGGACTATGTGTATATTGGGTGTGGGTGTTTGCACTCCCTTTTTGATTTTCTAAAAAACCTTCTGCTCTGTTTTTGGTTGCACTTCAGTCCCACGCTCCTGATCTTCGGGCACCCGGTGCGGAGGAGGGAGGGCAGGTCTGAAGACCTCCTCGTGGGTCTGCTCCTAGGCCTGGCCAAACTGGCCATAAACAGGTCCAGACAGCGGGCCGTGGAGGGGGTTGTTAGGGCCGACTGCCTGCCCCTCTTCCGCGGTTACGTTAGGGCCCGGGTGTCCTTGGAGAAGGAGCACGCGGTGTCCACCAACACCCTGGAGTTGTTCAGGGAGAGGTGGGAGCCGCAGGGAGTGGAGTGCATCATTTCCCCCTCCAACGCTATTTTGATTTAGTCCCTGCCCTCCCCTTCACTGTTTTGATCACACAGCATTGCCCTTTGATGTGAAGGGCACTGCTTGTCACAGGCCACTCGGGTGTTTTCCTATTTTCCTGGTGGTGAAAATTAAATAAAGATTTGTGCACTTTGTGTCTCTCACTGCGTCTCACACCTGCACACACACTTTGGAAAAAAGAAGAAAAAAAGATAAATAGGAGATTCACACAGCATTGCCCTTTGGTGTGAAGGGCACTGCTTGTCACTGGCCATTTGGGTGTTTCATTTCTTCCTGGCGGTGTGAATAAAAAAAAATAACCAGGAGATGTCTGGGGAAAACATAAGCACTACCACAGGAAAAAAAAGAAAAAACAACAGGGGTGTCAAACATCCTGAAAAAAAACTATGAGATGATTTCCTATCTTCCTGGTGGTAAAAAAAACAAGAGTGTCAGTCATTCTGTCCACTCTGAGAGCTGCCTCTGGGGAAAGTGAGTGAGTGTCATTGACTCTCGATGTGTAAATAAAGGGTGACATGGTGACAGGATACCAGCCTCTGCGGAGTTATTTGCTTAAAAACAAATCAGGAAGGTAAACAGGGTATACTAGATAGCTTTGGCAGATGGGATCAAGGAAAACTCCAAGATGTTTCATAAATAAAAGCATGGGTTTGTTTAAGAGAAGGTCTGTCTGACAAAGTTAATTTAGTTTTTTTGAAAATGTGACTAGGTTAAGGTAGTGCAGTTGATGTGGTTCACATGAATGTCAGAAAGGCCTTTGACAAAATCCCATAAGGATGGTTGGTCCAAAAGGTGAGGAGTCTGCGGGATCCAAGATAAGTTAGCAAACTGGATCCAAACATTGAGTGAAAATAGGAGGCAAAGGATGATGTTATCGGATTATTTTTTTGTGATTGGAAGCCTACGATTGATAGTGTACCACAGGATGAGTGCTGGGGCCCTTGTCATTTGTAATGTATGGTAAAGATTTGGAAGTGAATGTAGAAGGTATAGCTGACAGGTTTTCAGATTACTCAATAACTGGTGAAGTTGTTGGTAATGAGAAGGGTGGTCTCAGGTTCCAGTTTGAGATTGGTCAGCTGGTAAGTTGGGCAGAGCAATGGCAGATGGAGTTTAATCATGAGAAATGAGAGGTGATGAATTATGGGAGGTTTAATAATGGGAGAATATGCACAATGAGTGGTAGGTCCCTCAGGAGTAGTGAGAAACAAAGGGACCTTGGTATAAAAGTCCACTGATCCTGTGTCACCACAGGTAGATAGAATGGTGAAAAAGGCATATATGATGCTCGCCTTCATTATTGGCAGTGTAAAGTATAGGAACAAGGAAGTCTGCTTACAACTTTCTGAAACATTGATTAGGTCACAAACGGTATACTGTGCATAGTTCTGGTCACCAACCTATAGGAAGGACGTGATTACTCTGGAGAGGGTGCAGAGGAGATTCGCCAGAATGTTGCCTGGGCTGGAAAGTCTTGATTATGAGGAGAGACTGGATGTGTTGGGTTTATCTTCCTTGGAGCAGAGAAGGCTGAGGGTGGATCTGATTGAGGTATACAAAATTATGAGAGGTAGAGCTAAAGTCAATTGTGAGCATCTCTTCCCCATGGCAGATGTGTCCAAGATCAAAAGTTTAAAGTGAGGAACAAATGGTGTTGAGGACACATATGGAATGTGATCCCTGAGAGGGTAGCGGTGGCAGGTACTTTTGCAACATTTAAGAAGCATCTGGATGAATAATTAAAATGCCAAGGCATATTAGGCAATGGACAAAATAGAGGTAAATGGGATTCGGGTAGTTCAGTGAGGTAAAAACAATGACTGCAGATGCTGGAAACCAGATTCTGGATAAGTGGTGCTGGAAGAGCACAGCAGTTCACGCAGCATCCAGCGAGCAGCAAAATCAACGTTTTGGGCAAAATCCCTTCATCAGGAATAGGCTGTGCTCTTCCAGCACCACTGATCCAGAATTGGGTAGTTCATTGGCATAAACATGATGGGCTGAAAGGGCTTGTTTTTGATGCTCTATTACACTGTGACTCCATGAACTGACTCCATTTGCAAATTCAAACATTGCAGAGCAGAAGATTCTGAAAACAATGAATCGGGAACTATATCAAGATTACAATTCCCATGCATCCACTGGCTCTGTTCAAGCAGATTTGGGACTGAAACTGAGACATGAAATTATTTTTGTAGTTCAACAACTAAGACATAAAAAAAATGAAGGCTTTTGTTGAATATGAATTCATTGTTTGATAAGAACAACTGATTCAATGCATTCACATCACTTTCCTTTGTCTGTTACTTTACAACTTACATTCTTCCAGTGCCTCTCATGTTGAAAAATGTCTTTCACAGAGGGAAAGAGATACAATTAGACGCCACTCCAAAGGTAAGAGTATGTCTGATGAAAAGCTTTGCGAAAGAATTCAGTTGGATTGGAAAAAAGAACACAGCAACACTGATCTTGTGTGTGCCATGTTTTGTCAGTGGTATTATATGAGGTCATGATTCAAAAAGGATTCATGGCGAAGTTTGCTTCATGAAGCTCCACCCCAGATGATGAAAAGTTTAGGATCTTACAAAGTGAATCTCAACATCCACAAATCATAATAATCTTTAAGATTAATGTAATTTATACCTAATTGCTACCATGCAACACAATTATGTTTTGTTTAGACAAGAGCCTCTTCTTACTAATACACATGAATGGCTTTCCTTTAATATTGTAAACAAAATAGGCCCTGAACCATTCCAGGAAAGAGGACAGTCACAGTAAACTACCCCAAGTGTAAGCTGGAAAGTTGTTGACATAGTACAACATAACGAGTGGAGTAGAGGATGACGTTTGTTTTGTTTGTATTTCTCTACATTTTTTCTAATGGTTTCCCCACTCTGATACCAACCTTACTGAAAGAGGAATACTAGATGGAGGCAATAAGACCATGATTGGATTCATGGAAACAATGAGGGCTGTTTTCCGGGTATGGGGCTGGCGGAGCAGTGAGGACACTTGTCTGGGATGATGGGGAGGATTGAGCTGGGGATGGGGAACATTTGCCATTTCCAATGCCAAGAATACGAGAAGGTTGGAATGGGGTAGTGAGCATGGAATGGAGTGAGCCGGCCTCATCCTGGGTAATCTGCTCACAGTCATCGCAGAGCAGGGTCTAACCTTACATTTCGCTAATAATCAGCAGGCTAGCGTAAGGTTTGGGGTTAGGGTTGGAGTTACAAACAGGGTTAAGGCAGAGTTAAGTTTTGGGTTAGGGTTAAGGCGAAGTTTAGATTTAGGTTTAGAACTCTGTTTAGTGTTAGGTTTAGTGTTACATTTAGGATTCAGGTTAGGGTTGGGCTAGGATTATGGAGAGGTGGGGTCCAATGGTCCTGTGGTTTAAGGTTAGGGTGAGGGACAGGGTTAAGCTTAGCTTTTGGGTTATGGTTAGGGTTTGGGTTAGTTTAGCGTTAGGACTGGCTTTTGGATTAGGTTTAGATTAGATTCACTACAGTGTGGAAACAGGCCCTTCGCCCAACTAGTGCATACCGACCCTTCGAAGAACAACCCACCCAGACCCATTCCCCCTACCTAATGCATCTAGCTCTACAGGCAATTTAACATTACCAATTCACCTAACTTGCACAGCTTTGGACTTTAGGAGGAAACTGTAGCACCCAGAGGAAACACACGCAGGCACAGGGAGAATGTGCAAACTGCACACAGGCAGTCGCCTGAAGCTGGAATCGAACCCGGGTCCCTGGCACTGTGAAGCAGCAGTGCTAACCACTGAGCCACCATGCCACCCCGAATTAGGGTTAGGATTAGGGTTATGTGGAGGTGCGGTCCGATGGTCCTGTGAGAGTCCAGGGTGGCGGGGCGGGGGGGTGGGGGTGCAGGCAGGACTTGTGACATTTCCAGCAAATCAACTGGAATCCATTGCACTTCCCACAGGAAGTTGGCTAACCAACAAAGCAATGACAACTACACTGTCATAAAGACATTAGAGTAGACGTAGGCCATTCAGCCCCTCATGTTGCTCTGCCATTCAATTAAATCATGGCCATTTCGATAATCCTCAGCTTCACTTTCAAGCCTTTTCCATATAATGCTTGATTCCCTTACTAACTAAAAACCTGTCCCTTCTCAACTGTGATAGAGAATGACTACATTGCAAAATGTGGTTGAAGTGATGGTGTCAAGAGTGTGTTGCTAAGAAAGCACTGCAGGTCAGGCTGCATCTGAGGAGCAGGAGAATCAACTTTTCGGGAATGAGGCTTGTGGGTCAGGGCTGTGAGAAAAATGGGAGGGGGTGGGTTTTGGGGGAAAGGTAGCCGGGAAAGTGATAGGTGGATTAAGGTGAGGGAGAAGGTGATAGGTCAGAGAGGACAGTAATGGAGAGGTCCAGAGGGCGGTGCCAAGTTGGAGGCTTGGGATTGGGATAATGTGGGGAGAGGGGAAATGAGGAAGCTGTTAAAATCCACATTTATCCCGTGTGGTTGCAGGGTCCCAAGGTGGAATATGAGGCATTCCTCCTCCAGGTGTCGGATGGTAATGGTTTGGTGATGGAGGAGGCCAAGAACCTGCATGTGCTTGATAGAGTGATGGTGTCAAAACTAGGAATGCCAGCAAATGATCCTGGGAGCAACAGGCGTATTTCCCTGCTCTGGTCAACCTTTAAGCTCCTGGGGCAACTCATTCTTTTAAGAATTGAGGGCCCTTTCACCAACTCTCAGGAACAGGCAGATTCCAGACTCTCAGTGCAGTTGTTGTGAACAAAACCATGTTGTTGCCACAAACCCTCATTAGAAGCTGAAGAGTGAGTTTTGTGGATCTCTGCCCAGCCTGTGATAAGCTGAGGAAATGTAGACTGATGCTGAAACTGTGCCAGTTGCTGTGTACAGCTTTGAGCCATGGAAGGGTAAAGATCTCTCTCTCTCTCTCTCCGTTTCTAGGCACCAACAACATTTTAGCATCTGCAAAAGCAGTGTGCTCACTACAATGTCTCATTAAGTTCCCTAATTTCTGCTTCTTGACTTAATATGACAATGCAAAATTTTGACCTGGCAAAAATGGCCAAATATTTGGATAAGTGGCAAATATAGACAAATCCATTATCTCTGCATTGCACCTTGAAAATTATTAGACACACATAAAATATATTTACAAACAGTTTTCATCCCCTTATCAAAAGGAAGATATAATATCAGAGAAGATGTGCAACAGATGTTCACCAGGTGATCAGTCTGGTCCATCTCAACCCCAGACATTGATCATGTGACTCCTGTCCTGGATTAGCTGTTCCTCAGACACACACCCTCCGCTACTCCTTCTTTTAGCAGCCTGTGTGATCAAACTTTGACGCTATTCAACAACAAATGTGTCATCCTGCAGTTGGTCAATCCTTCAGTCAAGTCAGTGAAAACAATGGCTGCAGATGCTGGAAACCAGATTCTGGGTTAGTGGGGCTGGAAAAGCACAGCAGTTCAGGCAGCAGCCGAGGAGCAGGAAATTTGACGTTTCGGGCAAAAGCGCTTCACTCAAGTCGACAGCTGCTTGGTTTCTCTGAAAAAAAGGCCTATCTTTCAGTCCTTACAAATTTTGACCTCAGGCCAGCTTCCCCAGACTGCTATTTCCTTGTAGCTTTTGTGTCATCCAAATCAACTGTATGATACTGATGCAGCGAAACCCTATGGTTTTGATGAAAAGGTGAGCATCTTGTGCCCTGCATCTGTTTTCAATCAGATCTTCAGCCAGACCTTAAGTGTCATCACAGAAACAGAACTTGCTGGAAAAAATCAGCAAGTCTGGCAGTATCTGTGGAAAGAAAGCAGAGTTAGTGTTTTAGTGACAGTAACACTACATTGTTACAGTTCAGTCTATCACCTGCTCAGTTGTAAACACACATACCCCTTCAGCCAACAGAGAAAAACATTAAGATATAGCCCAGTGAGTTTCTAATAAATAGATCACCATCCAGTTGACTTCTCAACAAGGCAAACTTTACATGTTTCTCTTCTTTTCGGCCGACCAAGCTTCGAGTGACTACGCAGACTGATCAAACCAAGGAGTGCAGAACAACCTTATCTCCTGACTCATGCTTGACGGTGACTCTGGACATGCACTTACTCTCCAGAGGGCATCAGGCTAGTTGGGAAACGTGAGAGTAAATCTGTGACAATTGCTCCTGCTGCTAAAGCTATAAGACCGATGAAGAAGACTCCATTTAGAAACAGAGAGGATATACGGGAGTACTTCCTATGTCAAGTTTCACAATGGTGAAATCAAGATGGGTACAGCTAAAGATGATCTTAAGTAATTGTAATCCAACAGCTTGGTTGAAGGGTAATTAATTGTAGATCAGTCCAAATAACAATTATTCGCAAGACAAAACTTTTCACTGTGCCTCGGTATACATGATGGTAAATTCAATTCAATTCAATTCAATTCAATCCAATGATAGCAGCAAGGAGATTGAACTTGAGGGTGAACAGCAGCAGCATGAAACTAGACAGGCCCCAGGGTCTGATGGGATCTGTCCCAGAATGCTGAAGGAGGCAGGCGAGGCAAATGCTTGGGACTTGCATGAAATCTTTAGTCACAGGAGAGCTCCCAGACAACTGGAGAATAGCCAATGTTGTTTCTTTATTAAAAGGTCGACACATCGACCTGGACCCAATATACCAATCACTACAGCGGACAGCTGAAACTGACACCCGGAAGCGGCAAGGACAGACCACTATAAATGCCGGAAGAAACATCAAAGAAGCGCTTCGCAGGAGGCTCCACAGCACTGATGATGTCTCCTAGCCAGGGGACGAAACGTTTGCAACCAAAACTTCCAGTTCGGCGAACAGAACCACTACAACAAGCACCCGAGCTACAAATCTTCGCACAAACTTTCTTTATTAAAGACCAATAGGAAGAATCTGGGAAATTACAGAATAAAACTGAAATAACTGCAGATACTGTAAATCAGAAATAAAAACTGAGGTTGCTGGAAAAGCTCAGCAGGTCTGGCAACATCTGTGAGGAGAAATCAAAGTTAGTGTCCTGCTCAAAGAAGTGAACACGGAGACAGAGGTGTCGAAAAAAACAGTTCAATATCATGGAGAGCCGGAAATTCATTAAGGTGACAGCGTAAGGGTATGAAGCTGAATCCTTTGCTGAGGGCGGTTCCTCAGAGAGGTTGGGAAGTTAGGTGAAAACACCACAAGGGCTGGGGTTGGATGTCTACAAGAAATAGATAAAGTCTTTTGTTGAGGTGACGGATGAGGCAAAGGATGAAGTGAAACTGGGGCTTTGAGAGAAGGTGAGTCGCTGTTGCTGTCGAGTGTGTGCATACGATGGCGCATGGCTTTGATTGTGGATCACGTGATACAGCAGGAACAGCAGTTTGAGGAACGTTGTCTGTCCTGGAGATACTTGTAATCCTGGATGGATTTGAAACATGAGGGGTGAAACTTGAGTTGAAATCCATGTGGAAAAAGTTTGCGTCATTGGCTGTCGCTGAGAAAAGAAACATTGCTGTGGAGATGAGTTTGGACGAACACCTTGTCAAACACCAGCAGTGACATAGAAAGCAATGAAGACGTACACGATGAAGGAGACATCCGAATTCGTGTCGGACGGAAGAGCAAAACCTCTTCAGGGTGGCCATTCCTCAAAGAGGTGTGGCAGTCAATTAAACACAATGTGGACCAAATTACTGCAGATACTGGAATCTGTACTGATTATAACAAATGCTGGAGATCACAGCAGGTCCGATAGCATCCAAGGAAAGAAAACAAGCTAACATTTTCAGTATTAATGACTTTTCATCAGAGCTGATGTGAAGTCCCTTCCTGTCACTCACAACAGAGTGATCACATCCCCCTTGTCCTCACTTTTCATCTCACCAGCCTCCACATTCAAAGGATCATTCACCACCATTTTGGACAACTCCAGCAAAATACCATCACCAACCACATCTGTCCCTCACTCCCCCATCTGTATTTTGCAAGGATTGTTCTCTTTGGGACACCATAATCCATTCCACGACTATGAACACAACCCCAATCACTTAATCTGAATTATCAACATCCTCTCCCCATCAGCACCCTATATACCACTGCCCCAGAACTCTCCCCTAACTATTGTATAAATGCTGCCCACTCTACACTTCACTTCAGCTCTGATGAAGAGTCATATAGACTCAAGACGTTAGCTTCTTTTCTGTCCATGGATGCTGTCTCTGATCCTTGTGATCTCCAGCATTTTTTGTTTTCAGTACAGATTTCAGCATCGGTAGTAATTTGCTCCTACAAAGTTTATCAGGATGTTGCCTGGTTTTGGAGGGAATTAGTTCTGAGGAGAGATTGAATAAATCAGGTTTGTTTTCACATAACCTCAAAGAATAAGGGGCAAAGTGATAGAAACTTACACAATGATGAGAGGCATAGATAGGACAGATAGTCACAATCTTTCTCTCATGGTGGGAAATGTCAATTACTTGGTGATAGTGAGTTTACAGGAGATGTGAAAGATACATTTTTAATGCAAAGTGATAAGTGTGCCATAGGAGGCAGTTACAATAGCAACGTTGAAGAGGCATCTTGGCAGACATCTGATTCGGCAGGGATTAGAAAAATGTGGATTATGTAGAGGCAAAAGGTTTTTAGTTCAGTAAGATACCATGTAATGGCAGTCCTGGTGGAGCAAAGGGCCTGTTCCTGTGCTGTACAGTTCTTTGTTCTCTTTATTCAGATCCTCATGTCGTTTTGTCAGAAGACTGTCAGTTAAACCGCCTCCCCCATTTTCATACTTAGTCTATGCTGACACACAGGCACAGTACTGAGTGAGCGCTGCACTCTCTTTCTCTTGATCTATTAAATTGAGACTGTTGTATTGCCTGTCCTCTTTAGAGATCTTTCTCAAATCTCATGTTTCCCCAGGCTTCTGGTCATCTTTCAGTCTCCTTGTTTTAATTAATATCTCACTGAAATACTTTTGCGTGCTTCTATAGGTGCTGTGAACATTTCTGCAGAACTGTAAACTCATGGTCACTTTTGGCTCTTTTGGGTTTCTGACTGAGAGAAGATACATGAAGAAAATGGAGGGTAGTGATCGTTGTGCCCTTATTCAAGAAGGGCTGCAAAGAAAAACCTGGGAACTATAGACCAGTAAGCCTAACATCTGTGATATGTAAGTTACTTGAGAAGATTTTGAGAGGTAAGATATACATGCATTTGGAAAGACAGGGTTCCATAAGGAGGAGTCAACAATGGCTTTGTGCTTGGCAGATCATGCCTCACAAATTTGTTAGAGATCTTTGATGAAGTGACCAGGAAAATTGATAAGGGCAAGGCTTTAGACGTACTCGATATGGATTCCGGTAAGGCCTTTGATAAGGTTCCATATGGTAGGCTGCTCTGGAGAGTAAGATTGCATGGAATCCAGGGTGAGCTGGCAAATTGGATACAAATTAGCTTGATGGTATGAAGCAGAGTGTAATGGTGGAAGGATGCTTGTTGGACTGAAGGCCTGTGACTAGTGGAGTGCCTCAGGGGCTTGGTGCTGGACCCATTGCTGTTTGTAATTAATATCAATGATTTCAATGAGAATTTAGAAGGCATGATTAGTAAGTTTACAGATGATGCTAAAATAGGCAGTATTATGGACAACGAGGAAGGTTGTCAGAAATTGCAACAGGACCTTGATCAGCTGGGAAAGTGGATTGAGAAATGGCAGATGGAGTTTAATATAGATGAGGTCTTACGTTTCAGAAAGTCAAATAAAGGTAGGCGTTTCATGGTGAATGGTAGGGCCTTAAGCAGTGTAGTGGAACAGAGGGAGCTTGGAATTCAGGTCCTTGGTTCTCTGAATGTGGAGTCACGGGGAGGAAGGATGAAGAAGGCTATTGGCACACTGGCCTTCATCCGTCAGGACATTGAGTATAGAAGTTGGGAAATTATGTTGCAGTTATACAAGACATTAGTGAGGCTGAATTTGGTGTATTGTGTTCAGTTTTGGCCAACTTGCTAAAGGAAGGATGTTATTAAACTGGAAAGAGTGCAGAAGAAACTTACAAGGAAATTGCCAGGACTCAATGGTCTGAGTTGTAGGGAGAGGTTGGACAAGCTAGGACTCTTTCTTTGAGAGTGTAGGAGACTGAGGGGGGATCTGATAGAAGTGTTTAAGATCATGAGAGGCTTGGATAGGGTGAATGCACTCAGTCTTTTACCCAGGATTGGGGAATCGAGGACTAGAGGGCATCAATTTAAGGTTAGAGGGGAAAGAATAAATGGGAATTTGAGGGGCAGCTATTTTACACAGGAGATGGTATGCATGTGGAAGTGCTTGAGGCGGGTACATTAACAACATTAAAAATGCATTTGGAAAAATGCATGAATAGGAAAAGTTTAGAAGGATATGGGCCACGTGAAGGGAAATGGGGTTAGCATGGATGGACATTTTGGTCGGCACAGATCAGTTTGAGCCAAAGAGCCTGTCTCTGTGCTTTAGGACTCTGTGAGGGTAGAGATAATATTTTCTTTGGGCAGTAAGTTAATGGATTATTGAATTTATTGGACAGGCACAGCAACACATCCTGTGAATGGAAAAGAAATGCCAGAGAAATTTGATGCTGGGAACAGAATTGTTCTTTAAAGAGCAGTGTAAAATGTTTGAAAAAACATAAAAAGAATATTGATTTTCAGAAATGAGACAAATTGGATTGGATTTTCCTGGGTCAAACACAGAATCAAATCACAAAATTCTTTGATTTTGGGATGAACTCAAAATACCGCTGGAGTAGTTATTCAGTAAGTCAGACACTATCAATGTAAACAGGGGAAATAGAAGGAGCAATGTCTTACATATCCAACCATCAGGGCCACTTTGACATTTATTGCCAATTATTTCTTTTTGCAATTTGCTCATGGTGCTGTGATAAAATACTGCTAAATATTTGAGAGAATAGAGTTGTTTGGATTGCGTTGAGCCTGTGATTAATTTCATTCTGGCTAATAGTTTAGCATTTCCTTGAAGCACACTGTTCTATCTCAACCACTTCTTCAACTCATGGAATATTGTAGTAGCCTCAACATACAGAATGTTGGGCAGCTCGCTGAAGAGGGAAATGTTGGAGAAGGGGCAGGACAACAGTGTGGGAGGACTGACAATGGACGTGGCTGGGTGATGGAACACTATTGAGCCCACAGTGGGAAAGAAGCAAAGTGGCAATGCTGCCTGGGAGAAGCGACAACTTTACGAAGCTTAATCAATCTATAAGTTACCTCCTCCCATCCATGATCCATGGTGTCTTATATACTTAGCAGGAGGCTAGAACAGATGCTGTGAATTTAGAAATTCTTTCCTTCAAAGCTAACTGTGTTTAGGTGCTACCTCCGAAATTTCTTGTACCCATCTAATATCCAGTGAAGTGAGTTGGATCAATAAGAGGTTGAAACATCTATTGGTTAAAAAAAGCAGTAGCAGCTCTGAAGTGCTGGGCAATAGGTTTATCTTATTCCTTAGGGATAAAGGCATTGTTGGCTGGGACAGCACTTGATGCTTGTCCTTCATTGCCTCGTAGTGCTGAACAGCACTCTGGGATCCCTTCGTCCATTGCTGGGGTAGTTTCTGGTGTTGTTAGTGAGGAAGTTCGAGGATTTTGACATTGAAGGAAAGGTGATATATTTCCAAATGAGGATGTGAATGGCTTGGAAGAGAATTTGCAGTCAGTTGTGTGTCCATCAAACTTGAATTTAACAGACAGCACCTCACAATTCCCCTCCCTTCAGCTTTACTGCAGATTGTGTTAACACACAGATTCCCTTATATTCTGCTTAGATTCACTGTATTGACATTTGTGTGAAGTAGCTTTAAGTTGACAAAATACAGAATTTAATTTTCAATACACTGTATCCCTTCCTTCTTCATAAATGAACACTGAAAACATAATGTGACTCAATGGTTTGTTTCTATGTTTCCAAACAAGAAATATAAGTATTGCTTGAATATTCTACATCACCAGTAATGATATTGTAGATACCAACCTTTTCAAAATAAGTTAACAATGCACTCAGTCATGTATAAGGAGATAAAATATTTTTCATCAACTGAAAATATTTTACTTTGAAACATAGTCATTAAATGGACTTTTTTTCTCCTGCGTAGGATATCATCAAACATTAGGAATATTTTCATTAATCTCATTTTTCATCTGAGATGGTGATGGCCAGTTCAGAATCAATGATTGTGAACTGCTTCAAAGAATGGTCCATTCCATGTGATAATTTATTAACGATGTTCAGCAGTAATTCTGATCATTAATGAGTCAGTGATGCTGTAACAGTTATTCGCTCTCTTACATGACCATCAAGCACTTTATCACCTGGCTTTAGCAATAAAGCTCAAAATTTCTCATGTTGCTCTGCACTTAGTTTCATTTCATCATTATGTTCTTGATTGCACTCACGTATATATTGTTCATTAACTCAGCAGGATAGTTCTGGAAGCTGTGCATGCATAAGATGTGCGATGATGAGTGTGGCTGGAGGCTTTCCAGTATTCAGGTGAGGAGTCACTCTGAAAATTTGAAGAAAGTAGTACAAATAGACTAATAATTTACCAGGATGCTGCCTGGATCAGAAAGGATGAGCTGTAAGGAGAGGCTAGAAAAACTTGGGTTTTTCTGTGGAGCAGCAAAGGCTGAGGGGAGATTCGATAGAAGACTGTAAAATTATAAGATGCATAGATAGGGTTGACTGTCAGAATCTTTTTCCCAGAGTTGAAATGTTTCATACTAGAGGGTGTGCATTTAAGATGAGAAAGGGAAAGTTCAAAGGAGATGTGAGGGGTAAGTTTTTTTTACAAAGTGGTAGGAGTCTGAATGCACTGTCAGCGATAGTTTTGGTTAAGGTAGATATGAGAGAGGCATTTAAGGGACTTTTGGATATGTATATGAATATACAAGGAATGAAGGGATAGGGACCAAGGGCAGGGCAAAGGGGTTAGTTAAATTTGGCGTCATGTTTGGCCTAACATCATTGGCCCATTCCTGTGCTATACTGTTCTGCGTTCTATGTTCTAAATCTTGGTTCAGCTGGAACTGCATAGATCACTTTTCTCAAGGTTTATATAAAATTTCAACCATTCCATGAACCCATAGCCAATAGGTTGTGATTTTCAATGAGTGAAGTCTGGATAATTCATGGATTTGCAGAACACATTACCCCTGAAAGGGAGTCCATCATTCCCTCACACCATTGGGGGGCTTCAAAAAAGCCAAAAAATATCAGCCTTGTGGAATGAGTACTTTTGTGGAAGACGGCTAGCTATTTCCACGACTGGAGTTCTCCGGTGGTTGTCAGAGCCAACAAGTTGATATTTACCAATGAAGAGGTCTGTGTCATCTACATTAACTTCAAATCATGATTGTTGAGGTAGTACAGACACCTTGAGACAATTAAGAAGATTGGCTATTTTTTCAAAAAAACTGAAAGAACTGTTGATGCTATAAATCGGAAACAAAAATAGAAATTGCTGGAAAATCTCAGCAGGTCTGTCAGCATCCTTGGAGAAAAATCAGAGTTAACGTTTTGGGTCAAGTGACCCTTCTTCATTTCTGAGGAAATGTCACTTGACCTGAAACGTTAACTCTGAGATTTCTTATTCTTTTTGCTTAAGATGGCAATCATTGACTGATTTTGTGCACTGCCAATGCCATCATAACAGAAATGGGACTCTGATAATTTCCCAAAGGAGTTGTTTTGTTTTAACAATTTCCTAATGACTTCCATGTGCTTTGGTAAATAAGCTTTCCTCCAATTTTGTGTAATGACAATACATGAGATCAGAAGCAATTGTATTGGTAAGTTCAATTTCCATTTTGTAAAAACACCATGTGCGAGTTGTTTCAAGATTCCAAAACCATTGTCTATAACTGAAAAGCCTCACTTTTTGTTGCTCACTTTGATGTCAAATATTTTTAGTGACTTCAGCATTGCATTTAAGCTTATGAAATTCAGAAGTTGTACTGCAACATTTTCTTCATAACTGTCAGCTGGAATAAATGTCAACAATGATAATCCACTTGTCCGAGCTCTCCTTGTTGAACCTCAACATGGAGCCAGTATTTCCAGTAAGCTTCACAGCTTCTCTGAGGTGCCAAGCATGTCAGTCGGTGTGTTGGCACAGTGCCAATGCACTGTCGTCCAACTTCAGAAGGGACTGGGAAGTCTGTGCACCAGAAACGTAAATTGAGGAAATACTGGATGCAACTTGTACACGTATAACTCTTGTTCATTGTCTACTCTAAGCAATACAATTGAATATGCCTCCACTGCCTCTGGCAGAGTTTTCCAGATCAGAACATTTTGCTGAAAATTTGTCTGAAAGTGAATTTGCACCAGCCCTTGCCAATCTAGGAAGTATCAGCTCAGTTCATGAATGGAACATTCTCTTGAGCCAGAAGCTTTCAGGTTTAATTCTCATTCAGCAGAGGGCCTTGACGTTGGTGATGCAATTGAAATGTCCCTTGACTAGATTGTGGCAGTAGAGGGATGTGTTCAAAATTAAATCCAATTAATGACATTGGGAATTTAAATCTAGTCTTAGTGATGATGCCCATGGGATGATCATTGACTGTTTTAAACACTCATTTGATATACTGATGCCCTTTTCGATAAGGAAATCTGGCTTCCTCATCTTGTTTGGTTTACTTATGACTTCTGATGTAAAGCAATGTGGTTGACTTTAATTACCCTCTAATATGGGCTATCAGTCACTTAGTTCAAGGGTAATTTAGGAGTAGATACTGATCTTGCAGGTAATGCAAATCCTATGAAATAATTGTAAATATAGCTACATAATTTAGGCTGATGCTTAAGTGCAATTTTGAGAGCATGCAACTTGCATTCCATCTGCCTCTCCACATGGAGGAAAGATGCCATGGCACTTTTTCAAAGAACAGAACTCTCCTCACGCCCAGTATTCAGTTTTCATTGCCATCCCTCAATTGGCATCATTTTTGTTCATCACATTTTTGGAACCACAAACTACCCAATACTGTGCACCCATATCTCTACAGGGAGTCCATGAGATCCATTTTCATACATCATTAACTGGTTCTGAAACACATTGGCACTCAACGAGGGTGAAAAATGTTCCAAGTGGCTCAGTGGTCAGAACTGCTGCCTCACAGAACAAGGGATGTGGGTTCGATTCCAGACTCAGGTGAATATCTGTGTGGGGTTTACAAAGTTAAAAATCACACAACACCAGGTTATAGTCCAACAGGTTTAATTGGAAGCACACTAGCTTTGGGAGCGACGCTTCTTCATCAGGTGATAGTGAAGGGCTCGATCGTAGTGGAAAGCCCTCCACTATCACCTGATGAAGGAGCGTCGTTCCGAAGGCTAGTGTGCTTCCAATTAAACTTGTTGGACTATAACCTGGTGTTGTGCGATTTTTAACATTGGACACCCCAGTCCAACACCGGCATCTCCAAATCATGTGTGGAGTTTGCACATTCTCCCCGTGTTTGTGTGAGTTTCTTCTGGTGCTCTGGTTTCCTTCCACAATCCAAAGATGTGCAGGTTAGGTGGATTGGCCATGCTAAATTGTCCATGATTACCAGGGATGTGGAGGTTGGGTTGATTATCCATGCAAAATGCAGGAATAGGGTAGTGGGGTTGGTCTGGGTGGGATGCTTTTTGGAAGGTTGTTGTGGACTTGATGGGCCAAATACTCTGCTTCTACACTGTGGGGATTCTATGATTCTCCTCTGATAAACGCAAATATTCAATGACTCCACAGCTCACCTATAACTGCACATGTGATCAGATGCATAATGGTGCTTAGCAAGTGAGTAGCTGATTGGTTAATTAGGTGAAATAAAGTTGGAGATCTGAAACCCACAAAAGTGAAACTGCTGAAGAAACTCAGCAGATCTGGCATAGTTAATGTTTTCTAAAATGGGTCACCAGACACAAATCGTAAACTTTGCTTTCTCTCCACAGATGCTGCCAGACCTGTTGCGTTTACGCAGCAATCTCTGGTGTTGTTAGCAAATTAGGTGAAGTGATTCAACTTAATTTGCACACTATAGCTACAAGTGTATTTATCCAGAGGACTCCATACAGCTTGTAAGGACAGTAGGTTTGGTTAATGTTGTCTTAGGTCACAGAGGCAGGGAGATGTACAACATGAAAAAAGACCCTTCTATCCAAATTGTCCATTCTGACTAGATATCTTAAATTAATCCAGTCCCTTTTGCCAGCACTTGGCCCATATCCCTCTAGACTCTTCCTATTCATATACCCATCCAGATGTCTTTTAAATGCTGTAATTATACCAGTCTCCACCACATCCTCTGGTAGGTCATTCCATACACACACCACCCATTGTATAAAAAGTTGCCCCTTAGCTCATTCCCCTCTTACTCAAAACTTATGTCCATTAATTCGGAACACCCTTAGCTCAGGGAAAAGACCTTGTCTATTTACCCTATCTATGCCTCTCATGATTTTATAAACCTCTATAAGGTCACCCCTCATGCTCTGATGCTCCAGGGAAAACAGTCCCAGCCTATTCAGCACCTCCCTATAGCTCAAATTCTCCAACCCTGGCAACATCCTGGTAAATTGTTTTTGAACCTTTTCAACATCCTTCCTATAAGAGGGAGATCAGCTTTGCACACAATGTCCTGTAAAGCTGCAACATGACATCCCAACTCCTACACTGTATTCTCCCCTCCCTCCTCTTAATTTACTAATCCATCCTCCATTATGGACGGCACGGTGGCACAGTGGTCAGCACTGCTGCCTCACAACGCCAAGCACCCGGGATCAATTCCAGCCTCAGGCAACTGACTGAGTGAAGTTTGCACATTCTCCCCGTGTCTGCGTAGGTTTCCTCCGAGTGCTCCGGTTTCCTCCCACAGTCCAAAAATGTGCAGGCTAGGTGAATTGGCCATGCTAAATTGCCCGTACTGTTAGGTGAAGGGGAAATGGAGGGGAATGGGTCTGGGAGGGTTGCTCTTTGGAGGGTTGGTGTGGACTTGTTGGACCGAAGGGCCTATTTCTACACTGTAAGTAATCTAAAGAATACATCATTCGTAACTTTGTGCAGTTGAGGAAGCTGTTGGTGAAAAATTGACCCAGCTAAAATATGATAGATCAGGTTTACTGAGGGGAATGTATCATATGGAAAGTCATCGATGCATCGTGTCCAAAATGAACATGTTGCAGGGAAAGCAGTGACACAGTGGTATTATCAGTGGACTGTTAAGGTAATTTCCCAGGGACCCAGTTTGAATCCAACAAGATTCAATAAAAAAAGTCAAGAATTAAGAATCCAGTGATGACCAAGAAAACATCGTCAATTGCGAGAAAAAAAATCTGGATCACTGATGTCTTTTTGGGAAGGAAATCACCATCCTTACCTGGTCTGGCTTCCATAGGACTCCAGACCCACAGCAATGACTCTTAACTGCCCTCTGGGCAATTAGGAATGGACAATAAATGCTGGCCTAGCCAACAATGCTCTCATCCCATGAATGAGTTTTAAAAAAAAAATCTGCTGGGAATATAATCATTTGCAAAAGTATAACCTCCAGGATTCAGAACTCAAATGGTAGTTGAACTCACTCTCATCTATTCAGGAGCTGGAGTTTTTATGGATAGGATATTCAGATAGGTGGTCAAAAGTTTTGAGTTGTGTAGTCAGGAGAAGATCTAGTGGCTGATAGACAAAGTGGGAGCTTTTAGAGGAGTGTAGTCAGAATCAGTTTAATGGTCCGTGTGTGGCTCAGCTGTACGGGGTGGGGGGCTTGCAGAAGAGTGGAAGTGCAGCACTAATGGGGACTTCTTCAGTTTGTGGAACAAACATGTTTCTGCTCCAGGAAACATTACTTCATGGTATGCTGCCTGTCTAGCCACAGAGTTACTGCAGGTTTTCCTTCTGGTGGAGAGTGGAAAGCCAAAGGTTGTGGCCCAGTGACTTGATTTTTTGACCATTGTACTTGTCAATGAATAACGCAGCGAAATACAGTGAAAAGCTGCAACTGTTAACCACAATCTGGTGCTGTTTGACTATTTTAAGAATACAATGATGAACTGGAAGAGTCCATCATCTTCATCTGCTGCCTCCATGCTGAGTCCTGAGCCCTGAGCTGACTGACCAATGATATCTGCACTGCCACCCCTCCACGGCCTGTGCCAGACCCGCCAATGTCAGAGTCACCACTCTCCAGGTGCCATCTCTTCATCACTGGGCCCATTTCGCCAATGGGCCACCATTACCCAGTCTCATGCTGGACACACACACTCACCTCATAGCCAGGTGCACCAGGCTTCGTTGTCGTTGCCACCATGCTGACAATTAGGAATCCCCGCTCCAGGCCTACCACGACCAGGAGTTCCCGCTCCGGGCCTACCACAACCAGGAGTTCCCACTCCAGGTCTACCACAACCAAGAGTGCCCTCTCTAGGCCTATCACAATCAGAAGTCACTTCTCCAGGCCTACCACGACCAGAAGTCCCCGCTCTAGACCTACCACAACCAGGAGTGCCCTTTCTAGACCTACCACAACCAGGAGTCACCTCTCCAGGCCTACCACAACCAGGAGTCCCTGGTTCCGCTGCCAGGCCAGGCCAGATTGCCATCTCACCAAGAATCCCACTCCGGCCACACCCCTCCATGATGTCACCTTCTCCATCACTGTGAAAGGAAAAAGATGAAGAACAAGGAATAAGAGAAAAAAGAAAAAAATGGGAAGGAAAGAAGGGAGGAAGTGGCTGTCTGGAGCTGAGAAGCCCAGGAGCCCGAATGCTGCCTAACCTGTTGGCGTCGTAACTTTCGAACTGGAACCAAACAGGGAGCCCAGCTTCAATGGAAACAAAACTGGGAAAAGGAAGTCCAAGCCCATATGCAAAAACAGAACACAGACAAAGTGATAGCAGGCCTAACAGTGGATAAAAATGAATAATAATATTTTTAAAAGCTGAAGTAAAAGCACACCTGCAGAATGTACATAATATTCACAGAATGAATAGAGCATGGAACATAGAACAGTGCAGCACACCAGCAGGCCCTTCGGCCCATGGTGTTAGGCAGACCATAATGCCAAATTAACCTAATCCCTTCTGCCTGTCCTTTGCCAATACCCTTCCATTCCTTGCATATTCATATGCTTATCTAATAGTCCCTTCAAGGCCTGTATCGTATCTACCACCACCATCACCCTTGACAGCATGTTCCACACTCCTACCACTCCCTGAGTAAAAACCTTGCCCCTCACACCTCCTCCGAACTTTGCCCCTCACCTTAAGTGCATGTCCCCTCATAGACATTTTAAGTCTGGGAAAAAGATTCTGACTAGCAACCCTCTTTATGCATTTCATAATTTTACAGACATCTATCGAGTCTCCCCTCAGCCTCTGCCACTCTAGAGAAAACAACCCTAATTTTTCTTGTCTCTCCTCATACTCTCGAATCCAGGTAGAATCCTGGTAGACCTCTTCTGCACCCTCGCCAAAGCCTTAACATTCTTCCTGTAATGTAGTGACCAAAATTGAACATAGTACTCTAAATGTGGCCTCATCAAAGTCTTATTAAGCTGCATCATGATTCCCTGCCTCTTGTACTCAATTCCCCAAACAAGAACGACAAGTATACCATATACCTTCTTTACCACCCTACCAACTTGTGTGGTCACTTTCAGGGAGTTATGGACTTGAACTCCAAGATCCCTCTGTACATCAGTGTTGTTCAGGGTCCAGCCATTAATTGTATACTTTTACTTAACATTCGATCTTCCAAAGTGTCACAGCTCATACTTAATCAGATTAAAGTCTATCTGCCATTTCTCTGCCTATATCTGCAACTGAACTGTATCCCGCTACATCCTTTGACAACCTTCTACATTACCCACAACTCCACTGATCTTTATATCATTAGATTAGGTTGCTTACAGTGTGGAAACAGGCCCTTCGGCCCAACAAATCCACACCAACCCTCCGAAGCTTAACCCATCCAGACCCATTACCCTACATTTACCCCTAACACTATGGGCAATTTAACATGGCCAATTCACCTAACCTGCACATTTTTGGACTGTGGGAGGAAACCGGAGCACCCGGAGGAAACCCATGCAGACAAGGGGAGAATGTGCAAACTCCACACAGTCAGTCGCCTGAGGCGGGAAATGAACCCGTGCCTCCCGATCATCTGTAAACTTACTAATCCATCCAGCTACATGTTCATCCAAGTCATTCATATATACCGCAAACATCTTAGGTACCAGCACGGAACCCAGCGGAACACCACCAGCCACAGACCTCAAACCTGAAAAACACCCTTCCGCCACTACCTCTGCTTTCTATGGGCAAGGCATTTCTGAATCCATGCGGCCACGTCACCTTGGATCCCATACATCTTAACCTTCTGAATGAGCCTACCATGTCCAAAAGGCTTACTAAAATCCACTGCTCTACTCTCTTCAATCATCTTTGTCACCTCCTCAAAAAATTCAATCAAGTCAGTAAGACATGGCCTGCCCTGCCCAAACCCATGCTGTCTGTCCCTAACCAGGCCATGCTTTTCAGAATGCGCCTCAGTCCTATGCCTAGGAATTCTCTGCAATCGCTTCCCAACCACCGATGTGAAACTGACTGAATGGTAATTTGAATATACAAACTGAGGTGAATGAGTATTTCGCCATTAGAAAAAAACAGCAGCAAGTTGATCCTGCTTAGGAACTGAATATCATTCTGTATTGAGGAGAATTTAGATTACATTATATTCCCTACAGTGTGGAAACAGGCCCTTTGGCCCAACAAGTCCACACCGACCATCCGAAGAGTAACACACCCAGACCATTTTCCTCTGACTAACGCAGCTAACACTATGGGACAATTTCCCATGGCAAATTCACCTAATTTGTACATCTTTGGACTGTGGGAGGAAACCAGAGCACCCAGACGAAACCCGTGCAGACACGGGGAGAATGTGCAAACTCCACACAGACAGTCGCCCCAGGCTGGAATCGAACCTGAGACCCTGAGGCAGCAGTGCTAACCACCGTAGAACAGTTGGAGGTGAACCAGCTCTCCCAATAAGACATGACCTCAATTTCTCATTAAGGAAGAACTTTCCATCAGAGGATTAATTTGGGTGGAGCTAAGGAACAGCAAGTGAAAGCAAACATTGCTGGGAGCTGTTTTCTTGGATAACGAACAGTACAATTTGTGCTGAAAACAGAAACAAAATCAGAAAATTAGAAATGTACGTAATGTAGATATGCAGTAAAAATGGAAACTTCAATTTGCATATAGACTGGATTAACCCAGGCAGCACTCATACGACAGAAAATAAATTCATGTAGATTGCACAGGGTTCTGGAATAATATTACCAGTTGTAGAATGAGAAAAGGCTAATTAATAATCTAGTTGTAAAGAAGCCTTTGGGAAATAGTGACCATAATATGATAGAATTGTACTTGAACTCTGAATGCAAGATGGTTCGTTCTGAAAGTACAATCTCAAAGCTGAGCAAAGAAAATGGTAAGGGTATGACTGGCAAATTAGCAAGGATGGACTGGAAAGTTACACTGAAATATTTGATGACCATGACTAGTTTTTAAAGAAATAATAAAAGATCCACAACTGACGTACATCCCCCGAGGCAAACCCACTCAAAGGAAAAGGTAAATAAACAGCCTTTAATGAAAGAAGTTAAAGGTTGCATTATATCCAAGGAAGGGGTTTAAAAGAATGCGAGAATAGTGGTAAAAGGAGCAATTTGGAATTGAGCAAAGAAAGACCATAAAACTGGTAGAGAAAGAGAAAAGGGTTAATAAATGTAAACTAGTGAGGAATATGGAGACCGTGTGTAAAAGTTTCCATCAATATGTAAAAGGGCAAAAGATTAGCAATGATAAATGTGAGTCCATTACACATAGGGATGAGAGAATTCATAATGGAAAACTGGGAAATGGCAGGGAAACTCAATAGTAAATTTGCATCTCTCTTCATGGATGAAAAAGAAAATCTTCCAGATGTATTAGTTTTTTTTTAAAGAGAAACAGGCTATTGGACCCAATAAGTCCACACCAACCCTCTGAAAAGTATCCCACCCAGACCCATTTCCCTACCACTTTACATTTCCCCAGCTAATGCACCTAGCTTACACACTATGAGCAATTTAGCATGACCAATTCATCTCACCTGCACATCTTTGAACTGTGGGATGAAACCAGGGCACCCAGAGGAAAACCACGCAGACATGGGAAGAATGTGCAAACTCCACACAGACCATCACCTGAGTCTAGAATCAAACCCAAGTTCCTGGTGCTGTGAGGCAGCAGTGCTGGCCACTGAGCCACCATGCCACTCCTAACAAAGATAATTATATAACTGAAGAATTAAAAGAAATTTACATTTGTAAAGAGATAGTGCTTGAAAAAAGGTAGTATTTTATGATTGGAGAAGAAGCAGTAGAACAGTGGATATGCTGGAAGTTATCCTTTCTAATTCCAGATTCCGGAAAGTTTGCTGCTAACTGGAAGGTTGCAAATTAAATCACACTATTTAAGAAAGAAGGGTGAGTGGTGAACTTGAGATATGATAGTTTAATATCTATGTTGGGGAAAATATTAGAATCTATTACACAGGTTGTGATAACTGAACATTTAGAATTGAATTTTGGTTTATGCACTGGAAGCTGAAACTAGAGGAGCCTTCAAAAAGGAAAGACAATGCTGGTCCCAGGCTGTGCAAACCATCTCTGGGACTGCTTGGAATCAATAGCCTGAACCATGTTCAAGTGCTCAGCAGAAAACCTAGACAAGTACGTCACTACCATCACGGACTTCATGAGGAAATGCATAGAGGACTGCATGCCAAAGAAATCAACCCTAGTGTTCCCCAATTGTAAACTTTGGATAAACCGGGAAATCCGTTCTGTACTGAAGATGAGATGGGTAGCATTCAAGTCGAATGTCCCAGACAAATACAAGAACTCCAGACATGATCTCTGCAAAGCCATCAGGGATGCTAAGAGGTAGTACTGGGTCAAGTTAGAGGCCCAAACGAACCAGAATGACTCCCACCACTTTGGCAAGGCCTAATCAACATTACAGGATACAAAATGAAGCAGAGCAAGATACCAGACAAAGATACATTGCTCCTTGATGTGCTCAATGCTTTCTATGCTCAGTTTGAGTAGAATGTCAGTTGCATGATGACGCCTGTCCCGACAGCCCCCTCAGTCACCACTGCTGACGTCAGATCAGTCTTCCTGGAAGTCAACCCAAGGAAAGCAGATGGTGTCTCTGGCCAAGCACTTAGATCCTATACAGACCAACTAGCAGAGGTATTGTCCGACATCTTCAACCTCTCCCTTGTACAAGGTGAAGACCCCAACTGCTTCAAGAAGACCACCATCATCCCTGTACCTAAGAAAGCACATGCAACGTTACCTACCGCGCAGTGACTCTGACCTTAATAATCACGAAGTGCTTCAAAGGGCTGATCATGGCCCACATCAACTCCAGTCTCCCCGCCTGCCTTGATCCACTATAATTTGCCTCCAGATATAACAGGTCCACAGCGAACGTCATTTCCCAAGCCCTGCATTCATCCCTCGAACATTTGGACAACAAGGACACTTATGTCAGGCTCCTGCTCATTGACTACAACTCTGCCTTCAACACCATTATCTCCTCCAGACTGATCTCAAAACTCCGTGACCTCCTACAACCTCTTTTAAAAAGGCAGAAGATACAGAAGCCCAAACACACACACCAGTAGGTCAGAAACAGCTTCGTCCCAGCTATTATTAGACTAATGAATGGACTCGCTAGCTTCAAATAAAGCTGATCTTGCAAACATTGATCTCGCCCTCTGCAATGTAACCTGTGTGTCTCTGTCTAAGCCTGTTTACAACCTCTGATCTGTACCTCGTTGTTTACCATGATCTGCCTGTACTGCTCCTAATCAAAGCTTTTCACTGCACTTCAGCATGTGACAATAAATCAATCAACTAATTGTGGGACATGGGCATCACTGGCTGGGCCATCATTTATTGCACATCCCTACCTGCCTTTGAGAAGGCAGTGGGGAGCTGCCTTCATTAATAACTGCCCTGTGGTTAAACCGACAATGCTGGTAGGTGAAAGCGATGGGTTTCAAAGATGCTGCTAAAGAAACTGTCTTTATTCATGGAGTTATGTCTTATAGCTGGTATGCACTGGGTGTTAGTCAGAGAGACAATGAACATTCGAAAATGGTGGATGAAGTGCAAATCAAACAGATTGTCGTACCCTGGATGGTATTGAGCTTCTTGAGTGTTGATACACTCATTGAGGCAAGTGGAGAGCACTCTATAGATAGTGAATGGGTTTGGGGTGTCGGGAGGTGAGGTATTGGCACAGCATTCCCAAGCTCAGATCTGCTCATGTGCCATAGTATTTATATTTGAAACAATATTTATATTTGGGAAGTATGGTGGCACAGTGGTTAGCACTGCTGCCTCACAGCGCCAGAGACCCGGGTTCAATTCCCGCCTCAGGCGACTGACTGTGTGGAGTTTGTACATTCTCCCCGTGTCTGCGTGGGTTTCCTCCGGGTGCTCCGGTTTCCTCCCAAAAATGTGCAGGTTAGGTGAATTGGCCGTGATAAATTGCCCGTAGTGTTAGGTGAAGGGGTAAATGTAGGGGAATAGGTCTGGGTAGGTTACGCTTCAGCGGGTCAGTGTGGACTTGTTGGGCCGAAGGGACTGTTTCCACACTGTAAGTAATCTAATCTAAATATTTACATAATGAAACAAATGTGAGGGAGAAAATTCAAATCTTAGATTGAATTAAATCATAGCCACATATATTTAGTGGCTGGGACAAACTCTGGTTTAATGTTAATGCATTCAGATTTGACATATCATGGGAAAGACTTCTCAAGTTTTGTCATTGTTGAGACAATGAGAGAGATGGGTAAAAGGATGGTGTCAATTTGGAAGTGATCGTTTTGAAAATATCACAGCAGCATGAGAGGATTCCATCAATAAGAATCACTATTCAGATAGCTCATGTCTTTAAATCTGTGTCAAATATAAACCCATTTCAGTTTTCAAGATAAATTAGAAACCCACCATTATCTACATTATATTATGAATATCCACAAAGGACTGATGTACTCAAATGTTCTGCTGGTTGTGAAATTGTGTATAAAATAGATAAGTTTGGAAAGACCTTGTCAATCAATTCTGTCTTCATTTTTTACAGAGGTATTCTGCTTTATCTTTTATATTTTGTCCCAATAGTTCTGATTTGTTTTAGTCTTTAAACATCAGATTGAAGGCTTAGTATTGTATAAGAGCACTGATAGGAATCATATGTAAACTTTACTGTTTCCATTGGAGCACATTATTCCTTTTGCAACATGTTTATATTCCAGGATACTTGGCTTGTTTGCAAAAAAAAACTGCCTCTTAGCCATCAACAAATGGAAGAATATGGACAGTTAGTGCAAAGACTGAAATAGCATCAGATTATTTAAAATAAAAGCAAAGTTTAATCTCCCTTAAAGAAATTATTATTGCAAAACGTGCAGCAGATTCTAATTTGTCCTTCACAATCAATGCCACCAATAGGATAGAACCCTAAAGCTCTGACCAAGGTTACGAAGATAAGAAAAAATTGGAAAGCTGAAAAGCCATTCAATTTATTCAGCTGACTGGGACTGCCCTAAATCAGTAATGAAATTCGTGCTGTTCTTTCACTCCCCTGAGGAGGTCCTTTAGGAAGATGAACAAGCATTATTTCTCCCGAATGACCATCACCCAGCGATGGCTTTCTTGCTTTATTTAATTCTATCTTTAACTTTGACTTGCTGAGCCATTCCTTATTCATTGTGAATTAAAATCAGAAGATCAATCTGTTTATTCTATTCACAGTGGGATAAAATGAAGGTGGTTGACCCTCCTCAAATCCCACACACCTTTCCTTCTCACAATGGGACACCATCAAGGTACTTGCACTCATTAAATAATTCTGTATCCAAACCAAACCCCTGACAGGGCTGGCCTCCCTTTTCACATTGCATTTAAATGCTCCATGCAGGCTCTGTAAATTGATAAGTAATTAACTCAGGAGAGAAGAGGCATTGGATTGAGTGAGAACAGGAGGAGGCCACAAAGTCAGATAGGAATTTCAAAGAGTTTCTGGATCCTTTCATGTTTGCGATAAAATAAACCATTTGTTTGGTGCAACCTCTTTGTTTTAATGTTGTTGGAGGAATAAGAAATCAAGCTGACATTGAGCGAGACGTCAATGCTGATGTAGAGAGCAGTGACTGTGTTCTTATTCCAGTCAGACAAGCTGCTGATGCAATGTTATTGACTTTAGACATGTGAGATTCAGTTGTATAACAATATAATCTAGATAGGCTATATTTGGCTGGGGTGAGAGTGGCATATGGGCAAGTTGCCTCTCCCATCTCCCTCACTCTCATGTTTTTTTTAGATTAGATTAGATTACTTACAGTGTGGAAACAGGCCCTTCGGCCCAACAAGTCCACACCGACCCGCCGAAGCGCAACCCACCCATACCCCTACATTTACCCCTTACCTAACACTACGGGCCATTTAGCATGGCCAATTCACCTGACCCGCACATCTTTGGACTGTGGGAGGAAACCGGAGCACCCGGAGGAAACCCACGCAGACATGGGGAGAATGTGCAAACTCCACACAGTCAGTCGCCTGAGTCTCAGGCGCTGTGAGGCAGCAGTGCTAACCACTGTGCCACCGTGCCGCCCACAATGTGTCGTTCACCAATCAAATAATATGGGAGGCGATGGCTTAGTGATATTCTTACCAGGCTATTAATCCAGAGCTCTAGGTAATGTTCTGGTTATGTGGGTTTGAATCCCACCATGGTAGATGGTGAAATTCGAAATCAACGAAAAAAAAGCTGCAATTAGGAATTTAATGATGACCATTAAACTACTGCTATGTGTTGGAAAAACCAATCCAGTTTAATAATGTCCTTTAGGGAAGAAAACTGCTGAATAGCAATCCTTACCTGGTTTGGGTTACATGTGACTGCAGAGGTACAGCTGTGTGCATTAACTCTTCACTGAAGTCATGTGAGACATCCAAATCTCTGGCCGATGGAAAGACTGCAAGCGGCAGTACATGGACTGTTCTGAAGTATTGTTGCTTACTGGAAATCTGCGGGACATCCAGAAACTCAAAGTATGGCAGAAAGATCTGCCAAGTCACGGGGAAACGAATGAGTTATTTTCTTCTGAGGAGACAAAAGAAAACAGTCAGTGCTGAAAATTTGAAATGGAATTAAATATTGAACAGATTGGATAAAAGTGTCAGGCTGCTAGATCAATCTATTTTTTCCTTCTTTTTCAAATGCCAACCTGTTGCGTATTCTGGGACTTTTATTCTTTCCTACAGTCAAATGTGAATACCACCTTGCTAAACATTTCTCGAAATTAGTTGCCTTTGGGAAATTAGGGGCGATTCATCACCTTGAACCATTACAATCCATTCAATGTAGGTATTCACCTGTTATTAAAGGTTGCAATAGTTTGATCCAATGACAGTGGTATATTCCAAGTCAAGGTGGTGTATGAGAGAGTGTTCTGCAAGTGGTGCTGTTTCCATTCATTTGCAACCGGTGTCCTGAGTGGTGGTGACCATTGCTGATGAAGGGCTTTTGCCTGAAACGTCAATTCTCCTCCTCTTTGGATGCTGCTTGACCTGCTGTGCTTTTCCAGTGCCACACTCTCGACTGGTGGTGATCATTGCATGTTTCGGTTAGATTGCCACTCGCTTCTACTTTTATCTGTTCAAACACAGCTTTACATTTCTGCCAGGAGATTAGGATCATGGCCCCATCCAAATGTGGAGTGTACCCAAAATCCAACAGCTCCATTGTAATCCAGGATTGTCGATGGAAGGTCAACTGTGCTTACTTTCACATTAGTATTTGCAGTTATCTAACTTCAATGTCCAGCTTTGCAAACTGCCATTTTAATAAATCCTGTGAAAGAGTGAGAGTTGTACGGTAAGGTGGCTATGAAATTAGGGTAGCAGCTGGCAGGGTAGGGTGCCAAGTGGGTAAACTGCCAGGGAGCTAGGTGGATCTGGTGATAGATAGGTGTTGGAGTCTTTAAGGTAAAGTGGGTTGTAGACAGGATAATATTAGGTCTAAAAGAGAGAGGGAAGGTCGTGTTGAGTTGCAGCATGGGATTTGGGGGTTTGCGTTGTTGGATCTGAGGATGGAGGACAGGTATATCAGGGAGGAGGATATCAGGACCAGTCACAGGGAGGCTTGTGTTGAGTGTAGAGGTTGGGCTGATATTAAGTCTGGGGTGCGGACGTGAGTTTGTTGGATCACAAGAGGTGAATGGTGAGTAAGGAGATCAGTTAAATAATTATTTGGAATTAGACAAGATTAGACGAGGTTTTCAATTTGTAACCTTTTCTGGGTAACTAATAAACCATTGCAAGTCTCCAATTTAAATGGATACTTGCAGAGGATTCAAGGAACAAGGGAGTGGCATGTCATAATTTTCTCTTTCCTGAGTTATTCTGCTGGAGTCTGCTACAAAGGAGCTTCTGCACAGTTACTACATGCAATGACCATTTATGCTGTAGAAATGACTAGCTAGCCAATGGAAAATCTGGACTATTATTACAAAAAAAAGGCCAAAGAAATTCCTCCTCATCTCTGTTCTAAACGGTCGTCCCTTCACTTTGAGTCTATGCCCTCGGGTACCAGTTTCTATTCTCTCCTACTGTTGCAAGCATCTTCTCCTGCACACTCTATCCAGGCTTCTCAGTATTCTGATAGTTTCAATCAGATCCCTCCTTCATCCTTGTAAATGCCCTCAAATAAAGACCAGAGTCATCAGCTGCTTCTCATTTGACAAGCCCTTCATCTCTAGGATCATTCGTGTAAACCTCTTCTCGCCTGTGACATTCATCATCAACCATGGTTGCCTCGTCTTCCCCTTAATATGTTCCTTCTTCCTTGGGATGAATTTCTGCTGTGTCTCCTCAAATGTCCCCCAAAACACTAGCCATTGCTCCTTCACCATTTTTCCTACTAGTCTCCCCTGCTCATCAACTCTGGTCAGCTCCTTCCTCATGTCTTTGTAGTTACCTTAACTCAATTGTATAAAAGTTACATCTAATGCCAGCGTCTCCCCCTCAAACTGCAGGGTGAATTCTATTATTTTAAAGTCACTGGCCCCTAGGTGTTTCTTCACCTTCAGCTCCCTGATCAAGTCTGCCTCACTACACATTACCGAAATCAGAATTACCTATTACCTGTACCGCAAGCTACTCCAAAATAAACCCGTTAGATAGTCCACAAATTAATTTCTTTGAAATCAGCTACCAACCTGATTTTCCCAGCCCACCTGCATTTTGAAGTCCCCTGTGATTCTTACAATAGTGTTTCCTACATGCCTTTGCTACCTCCTGATTTATTTTTTTCGCAACATCCTAACCACTGCTCGGAAGCCTGCACATAACTCCCATCAGGGTTATTTGTCCTTTGCCGTTCCTCAATTCGACCCCACACAGGTTTTACGCCTTCTGACTCAAAATCATTTCTTGCTGTTGATTTAATTTCACTTCTTATAAACAAGGGAACACTGGCCCCTCTGCCCATCTTCCTGTCCATTCAACAGGACGTGTATCCTTCAATATTTGTGTCTCAGCCGTGATCCCCTTGCAGTCATATCTCTGTGACACCCACAATATCAAACCTGTCAATTTCAATCTGTGCTCCAAGTTCATTTACATTGTTTCATATTCTGCATGTATTTGAGTACAACACCCTTGCCCCCTTCTGATAATTGTTCTCTTATCTCCTGTGCCTGAAGTTAAATTCCTGATCCTTTCTATACCCTCTGTCCTGTCATTTATTCCTGAAACTTTAATAACATTTGTTGAGCTCTTCACCTCCTTTTCCATAATTTTTCACACAACTGAATTACCCCCACACTATTTAATTTAAAACCCTATCCATAGCACGAGTTATGCGATTCACTAGGTTTCTGGTTCCAGCATGCATAAGGCAGAACCTGTCCAGTCAGAACAGCTCCCTCTTTCCCCAATGTCCCATGAATTTGAAGCCGTTTCTCCCGCATCAACCTTTGAGAGAGGTGTTTACTTCTTTAATCAAAAAAAAGTAAAGAACTCCATTCGTTGGAAATCCAAACCAAAAGCAGAAATTGCTGGAGAAACACAGAAGTTCAGGCAGCAGCTTTGGAGAGAAATGTTTCGGATTCTGTGACCCTCCTTCAGAAATTCCGGATGCTGTCAGACCTGCTGAGTTTCTCCAACAATTTCTGTTTTGGTTCACCTTTTTAATCTTGCTGGTCCAATGTCAATTTACTCATGGCTGAAGTTGCAATCCAGAGATTATTATCTTTTTGGTTCTGCTTTTTAATTTAGCCCCTCATTGCTCCTATTCCCTCAGCAGAAACTCTTTTATCTTCCTTCCTATATCGATGGTACCTGGCACGGCAACTGGATCTTTCCCATCCTGTTCCAAGTTCGTCTGGAGTCCAGATGAGATATCCTGAACATGGGCACCAGGCAGGCAGCACAGCCTTTGGGACTCGATTCTGACCAGAGTACAGTTTCTATTCCTTGACTGTACTATCCCCAATTACAAAATTTCTCTTTTCTCCCCCCACTCTTGAATGGCTCCCTATACCTTAGTGCTAGAGTCAGTTTGCTCATTCTCCCTACAGCCCCCATTCCTATCCACACAGAGAGCAAGAACCTCAAACCTGATGGCCAAGCTGAAGGCTGTGGATCCATCTACCTGCCTCATGGGTAGTCACACTTTCTTGTCCCTGATCACTGACAGAATTCAAGGTTTTTAATCTAAGGGGCGTCAGTGCCTCCTGAAACACAGAGTCCAAGTAACTCTCCCCTCTTTCCCTGATGTGTCACAGTGAAGCTTAGACTCTAGCTCATCAACTCTGAGCCAGAGTTCCTCATGCAACCAACATTTGCTATTATGGAGTCCACCAGCTCCCTCATTATGAGTTCCAACACATTGCCTGGCCCTGCATCTAAATATTTGGTTGTTAACTCAAATTTTAGTTTGTATCCTGTAAATATATCCCCAATTTACCTTCCATCTGATAGCACCTATTAATAGATTGTCAAATGGAAGTAATTTTCCTTTGATGTAACCCCCTCTGTGCTGAGCACCATGTCTTGGGCTTCAATTTATCCTGTTAACGACCTTACAAACTATCAACAGAGAAAAGCCGGTGAAAAACTTGCCCTCTGCACTGAATTTTCACATTGTTCAGATTTAAATGAAGCTCCTTATACCACGGCTGCATCCAGGCTAGGCTGATTAATCTTTATTATTTAACAGTGCCACTGGAGAAGTGATTGTGGGGGGGGGCACGGGGCGAGGAGAGAGGGGGAGCAGATGTGAGTTTTGCCTCCAGGAGGGTTTTACCTGATGGGACAAGGTTTATCTCCTGTGAAAAAAGATGGATGGGTGTGTGAAGAATGTCACAAGTATTTGCTCCAGCTCGTTATTCTCTACAAACATGAGATTACAACTGAGCAGCACATGTCCAGTAGCATGTCATGCTTCAAGTGATCCCCAATAAGATGGAGACATTCATATGCCCAGGTCGCATGTCTCTAAAATGTACACTGACACATTGACATTGGGACATAGCAATGTAGTCAAGGGCAAGGCAATAGATATCAGAATACCCCAAAGTAGCAAGTAAACATCATGGTTTCTCTAACTGGAAAGGAGACAATTAGGGAGGTAGCAGGTTATGGTCCTTCAGTGATTATAATTATTATAAATTATAAAGGGTCTTAATTTCTGGTGAGACAAGAAATTCATCTTTTGATCCTCTTGGCAGATATTGCAGTGGGTGCCAGAAGGGATATCTTCCTAATTATTTCCCTTTCTCACGATCTCCCTTGCCACCTCCAGGGGTGGGAAAATCATGCTGGCTGACTGTATTTCTCCCCACAGATGCTGCCTGACTGCTGAGTATTTGCAGATACTTTTCGATTTTGATTTCAGACCCAAGTGTATGAGCAGTTAGAGACCATTCAGTCCCTTTGACATTGCTTCACTATTCAGTATGATCATGCATTCCAAATTCCACATTCCCATCTAGCCCAATATCGTTTGATTCCCTGCCTAGCATGAGCTTATCCTCATTTTAAAGGTAGTGCTGCCTCATCCATAAGGGGAAACATGCTTTGTACTTGCATACAGAATATCAGAGGCTGAGGGGCAATTTGATGGAAATATACGAAATTAAGAGGCAAGAATGGAATGCATGATCAGAGTCTTTTCCACAGGATGACAATGTTAAATACTAGGGGGCATAGAATACCTATAAATTGACCATTCGGCTGATCATGACTGCACTGACTCTCCAAAGAGCATCCCACCCAGACCCTTACTCTATATTTATCATAGTTAATCTGCATAGCTTGCACGTCCCTGGACACAACAAGGCAACTTATGATGGCCAATCCACCTAACCTGCACATGTTTGGACTGCAGGAGACTACCACAGTACCCAGAGGAAATCCATACACAGGGAGAATGTGAAAACTCCACACAGACAGCCACCCAAAGCTGGAATTGAGCCCAGGGTCCCAGGCACTGTGAGGCAACAGAGCTAATCACAGAACCACTGGGCCACCTGATAGGTTTAAGGTTAGAGGGGGAAAGTTTAAAGGAGATGTACAAGGAAAGTTTTTTTTGTCACAGAGGGTGGTGGGTGCCTGGAATGTGCTGCCAGCAGAGGTGGTACAAGTAATTATGATAGCAATGTTTAAGAGTTGTTTAGAAGGACATATGAATATGCAGGGAATAGAGGGAACTGGACCATATGGAGGCAGATGGGCTACATTTCGAAGGGCATCATAGTCAGCACATACATGGTGGGTCAAAGGGTCTGTTCCTGTGCTGTACTGTTCTATGTTCCATTGTCAAGACAATTCAGGGGCTTATAAACTTCAGTTAAATCAGCCCTTGGTCTTAAAAACAGCAAAGGAAACAAGCCCAGACTGTCCAACCTATCCTCATAAGACAGCCACTGATCTCAGCTATCCATCTGGTAAATTTCTTTTGTACCACCTCCAATGTATTTACATCCCTTCCTTAAATAAAGAGACCAAATCTGCATCAAGTTTTGAGACATGGTCTCACTAATACAGTATATAACTGAGGCTTAACATCCTTTTATGCTCAATTCTTCCCCAAATAATGGGCAGCAGCTGAATAGCTGGCTTGATCTTTTGCTGAACCTGCACACTAGTGTTTTGTGACTCTTGCACCAAAGCACGTGAATATCTTTGCACCTTAGAATTCTGCAGTTCTTCATCATTTAAATAAAACTCAATTTTTTCCTTTCTTCCTGCCAAAGTGCACAACTTTAATTTCCCACATTGTATTTCTCCTGTCATATTTGTGCCCCCTCAGTTAACCATCTGTAACTTCCTTATGTCATCATAAGATATGTTTCCATCTATCTTGGTGTTATCTGTGAACTTAGCTACCATGATCTTCACTCCCCTCATGTCATCAACGCAGATGTTTCCAGCCCAGCCAATCATGTCTGCAGCAGTCATGAGCTGAAAATATGTTGCTGGAAAATCGCAGCAGGTCAGGCAGCATCCAAGGAACAGGAGATTCGACGTTTCGGGCATAAGCCCTTCTTCAGCCCATTCCTGAAGAAGGGCTTATGCCCAAAATGTCGAATCTCCTGCTCCTTGGATGCTGCCTGTCCTGCTGCGCTTTTCCAGCAACACATTTTCAGCTCTGATCTCCAGTATCTGCAGACCTCATTTTCTGCAGCAGTCATGAATCTAATAAATTAATTCATCTAAGTCAGAGTCATACAGCACGGAAATAGACCTTTCATCCAACTAGTTCATGTTGACCATGTTCCCAAACTAAACTGCTCCCACCTGCCTGCACTTGGCCTATACCTTTCCTATTCATGAACTTATCCAAATGCCTTTTAAATGTTGTAACTATGCCTACAACCATCACTTTCTCTGGCAGTTGCTCTGACGAAACAGTCTGTGTAAAAAAAATTGCCCCCATACTCTTTTTAAATCTTTCTCCTCTCACCTTAAAAATACACACCCTAGTTTTGCACTCCCCACCCGAGAAAGAGACCCTTGTGATTCACCTTATCTATGCCCTTCATGATTTTACAAACCTCAGTAAGGTCACCCCTCAACTTTCTATGCCCTGGTTAAAAAAGTTCCAATTTTTCCCACCTATTTTTATATCTCAAACACTCAATTCCTGGTAACATCCTGGTAAATCCTTTCTGAACCCTTTCCAGTTTAATAATATCCTTCCTATAACAGGACAACCAGAGTTAGACATGGTATACCAGAAGGAGCACCATTAATAGCCTGCAAAACTTCAACATGATGTCCCAATTCCTATGCTAAAGATCTAAGCGATGAAGACAAGCGTGCTGAACGCCTTCCAAATTGTAGAATATTAATGCACCAACACATAGAACTCTTCTCATCCCATTTTGCATATTCTCTGTTTTCTATCATACAGCCAATCCTCTCTGCATGGAGATTTTATTCCCAGTAATCAACTTTGATGTAGCATCTGATTAAATGTATCACAATGAAAATTTACTTGCAAAAAACTCCAAAAATATTGTCTGAATATAAATACATTTTCTAACAATTTGTGTATTATATTAAACTTAAGAAAATTAAAATGAAACTTAACCACCTATGAGACTCACCAAACAACAAGCTTCGATTCCAATCAGCTCGAATGAACCTCACTCTGGCTCTGACTTTCATGGATCCTTTCCTCACCTTCTCCTCTAGATGCTGCTGACTGCCTGTCTAAGGGGAACTGACCTTGCTCACTCCTCTAGCTGCTGCTGACTGTCCCAGGATCCTCTGCTTGTTTGCTGTTGCCTTGTGTTGCAGAACATAGAATTGTTCAATGGAAAGCAGAGGGAAAATCTGGGAGTAATAGTTGGCTACTGTGTTTGACCCAAGGATTCTGCTTATCCCCAGGAAAATTACAATCAAACTCTCTGATTGATGGAGCTTCCACAATAATTACTGTCGACTCTGTCATTCAGTTGTAATTAAGGTTAGAGATATTCCTGTTCACGGCATAAATGCTTATGATCATTAGTTGCCAAAAGGTAAGTGTCGACGTGCAACACTGTAAAATGAACAATAAAATAGACCTTAGCTTGCATGAAGGAATCAAATTTATGGTTACCTCATTTACTGCTGACACAAAGATAAGTATGAAAGGAATAGAATAGCAATGTACTGTCAAGTGTATTGTTACAAAAAGAAAATGCAGTAAAACGTTTTGTAAGTCTCCATACCACAGTACCTAAATTAATGATAGAAGTCATAAGTTAAAAGAAAAAAAGTTGAAATTTATCGGCGTTCAATTAATGACTTCTTGGTTCAGTGTACGCTGGAAAAGCAGCACAAAGCTACCATTCTGGGTCAGGTCGAGACGAGACCGTCACAAACAGGCTGAGACCACCATGCTGGACTGAGACCGCCTGACTGAGCTGAGACCGCCATGCAAAGCTGAGACCGCTATGCAGAGCCAAGACTGCTACGCAGAGCCGAGACTGCCTTGCTGGGCCTAGACAGCCTTGTTAGACCGAGAACGCCACGCAGAGCCAAGACCTAGACTGCCTCATAGGGCCTGGGCCACCTCGATGGGCCAAGACCACCATACCAAGCCGAAATTGCCTCGTTGGGTCGAGATCACTTCGCTGGGCCTGGACCTCCTCGCTGGGCCGAGACCAGCACACTGAGCTGAGACTGCATCGCTGGGCCGAGACCAGCACACTGAGCTGAGACTGCATCGCTGGGCCGAGACCAGCACACTGAGCTGAGACTGCATCGCTGGGCTGAGACCAGCACACTGAGCTGAGACTGCCTCGCTGGGCCGAGACCAGCACACTGACCTGAGACTGCATCACTGGGCCATGACCAGCACACTGACCTGAGACTGCATCGCTGGGCTGAGACCAGCACACTGACCTGAGACTGCATCACTGGGCCATGACCAGCACACTGACCTGAGACTGCATCACTGGGCCATGACCAGCACACTGAACTGAGACTGCATCGCTGGGCCGAGACCAGCACACTGTGCTGAGACTGCATCTCTGGGCCAAGACCAGCATACTGAGCTGAGACTGCATCGTTGGGCCGAGACCAGCACACTGTGCTGAGACTGAATCACTGGGCCAAGACCAGCACACTGAACCGAGACTGCATTGCTGGGTCAAGACCAGCACACTGAGCCGAGACTGCATTGCTGGGCCAAGACCAGCACACTGAGCCGAGACTGCTTCGCTGGGTCAAGATCAGCACACTGAGCTGAGACTGCATTGCTGGACCAAGATCACTTCATTGGACCAAGCCTGCCTTGCTTGGCCAAGACCACCATGCAGAGCCAAGACCTAGACCACCTCACTGGGGTGACACTGCCTCACCAGGGCAAAACTGCCTCACTGGGCCAAGACCACCACACCAAGCCAAGACCACCACACCAAGCCAACATCAAACCTGCACTTTAAGCCATTGGAAGACCCAGAAGCCGCCTCTCAAGCAGGGATGAGTCTTCCATATTGGCACTACAGCCTTACGCCAGGCTACTGGAATACAGTTGGTTCTCATATAACATGGCAGTTCCATTCTCGTTGATGTCGCTTTATAAGAAGATTGTACAATAGCTGTGCCATTTAAACTAATGGGGTCAGGATTGAGTTATAGCCAATTCAAGTAAGGAAGGTTGTGTTCTACAAATAACTGTCTAAATTCTTCAATCGTGTTAAAGCCAATTTGCATTGAAGAAACACGCATCAGACAGAAGCTGGTGAAGAAGACCTGCACAATGGAGCAAGACCTTCAGACCACAATGAGAATGCAACTCCAGGCTGGGAATGCCCTCCTGGACAAGATTGCTACACCTGGAGACCAATCTACCAGGCACCAGAGCTATACCACCATGCCGGGCCTTTGGAAACCACCTCATTGCTAGACCTGAGTAGGGAGAAGACGCCTTCCACTGATGTCATTAAAAGAAGATAAGGCACCATAATTAATAGAAACATTAAGAAAAAAGCTTAGGGAGAAAAGAAAATTAACACAGAAAGAGTAGACGAGCTCCGAACTCCTGGGCTGAGGATGAAACATTTGTGCAGCTAACCTGTCGCAATTTTGAAAAGAGTCACTAAGGGAACGGGATAAAGAGATTAAGTGACTGACAAAGGCTTGGCAAATGGTAATTCACTTTGTTTGTTTGCATTATGTGAACATTTGTCTAAGCTGGTATTCTAGGAGAAAGTCAGGACTGCAGATGCTGGACATTGGAGTCAAACAATATGACGCTGGAAAAGCACAGCCAGTGAGGCAACACCCGAGGGTCAGGAGCGTCGATGTTTCGAGCTAAAGCTCTTTATCAGGAAGCAAAAGAGCTAATGCTGGAAACATTGACTGTCCTGCACCTCAGATGCTACCTGACCGGCTGTGCTCTTCCAGTGCTACTCAAAGCTGGTATTCTATTGTCAATCCACAATAGCCATTGGGAAGATGGTGGTGATCTGCCTTCCTGAACTGATGCAGTCTGTGGTGTAGGCACACTAACAATACCGGGAGGAAAAGAGTTACAGGGTTTTGACCAACTCAACATGCATCGGCTGCCCTATTCCATCTAAGTGGCAGAGTTCACAGGTTTTGAAGCTGTTGTCGAAGGAAGGAGCCTTGATAAGTTGCTGAAGTGTATTTGCATATGGTGCACATTGCTGCCAATATGCATCGATGATGGAGGGGCAAAATATTTGAGGTGGTGGTACGATGCCAATCAAGCAGGCTGCTTTATCCTGGGTGATGTCAAACTTGTTAAGTGTTCTTGGAGCTGCATTCATTCAGGGAAGTGAAGAATGCATTGTCGGTAATCGCGAGCTTGTCCAATTCAGCAGGAAGATTAAAAAAGCAAAATATTATTTAAAAAAGAGAGAGATTACAAATTCTGAGGTTTAGAGGAATCTAGTGCATTGCATAAGAAACTGAAAAGTTTTTTTTTACGTGCACAGCAAGAGATTAGGAACATAAATGTAAATGGAATATTTTTATGGCAGATGTAGATAGATTTAGGACAATGCGGGGTCAAAGCTTGTCAGGCATTAGCCATGGAACGGAGTGGAGGTCAGATTCAGATCAGCAGTGATCTTACAAATTCATGGGGCAGGTTTAAGGGACTGAATGGCCTACTGCTGCTTGTATTCACATAAAATCAACAGTGGACAGAAGAGTGGAGATATTTACAATCACCATTCAGCGTGAATTCACATTCAGCATCTCAGCCTCAATTTTCCCTGTTGAATAAGCTAAATATTCCTTTTGTTCAGGCCATGGTGTTATGAAAAAGCAGTGAAATTAATTTTCAATTGCTTCAGCAAAGAGCTTGCATTGTCATAATGCACTGAATGGCTTTGACCTGTTTATGTACTGAAATTCATCAAATATCTGTGGACACAGAATTGGCATTTGCATTTTGTGCGGTAATGGAGAGAAAGTCAATTTGTTAACACCCGGAATGGAAACAGATGGGAGCGTTTCTGACTCCACAGATCTGTTCTCCAATTGGCCACATGGTGAGTCATCAATATGCCTCTTCTTTACCACCAGAAGGCACTGCCAAACATAGTAGCTCAAAGAAATCGGAAGGAGACGAAAGGAATTTCAGCAGTGACAAAAGTTAGCAGTTGCAAAAGTCCCAGAGGACTGCCTTTTCATCCAAGAAAACCTGAGGTGCATTTGACCTGAGGATCACCAGGCAAGGGGCGAGGTTGAGATACCTTCATGGTCATCTCAGCCAACACAGGAATTAAACCCATCCTGTTGGTGTCACACTGCATTGCGCTAAGCGATATACTGTAACAAAAAATACAAGAATTCAACGGAATGAAGAATTTTCCCAATTCCTTGAGAAAATGACAGGTCCCCTTGATGGGCGGCAAGGTGGCACAGTGGTTAGCACTGCTGCATCACAGTGCCAGAGGCCTGGGTTCAATCCCCGCCTCAGGTGACTCTCTGTGTGGAGTTTGCACATTCTCCCCGTGTCTGCGTGGGTTTCCTCCGGGTGCTCCGGTTTCCTCCCACAATCCAAAATTGTGCAGGTTAGGTGAATTGGCCATGCTAAATTGCCTGTAGTGTTAGGTGAAGGGGTAAATGTATGGATCTGGGTGGTATACACTTCGGTGGGTTGGTGTGGACTTGTTGGGCCAAAGGGCCTGTTTCCACACTGTAAGTAATCTAATCTAATCACAAAAAAAGTCTAGATCAAGCAGAGGCAGTGTACATGGGTAAAATAGAAAGTGAATAATCTGCTAACACACAGTCACTGCAGTAGGTTCCATTTTTAACCAGCCAGAAAGTAGGTTACGAATGAAACGTTTGGAATCTCCGAAGTACAAGTAAATTACTTTGGACACTGGAAATTAGAGGGGAGCAGGTGACAGAAGGACCCCATAGCAGCAAGTCAAGGACAGAGCTGGATTCATTGGAGCTGATGGAAATTGGTTCCTGCTCTACCACAGAGATATAAGCTAAATGTTTGAGTAAGTCTTTTCTATTCTTAACAAATTGATGGTAAAATTGAGAAAGCATATAAGACAAGTATGGAAATAAGAAAATGAAATAATTATAATTCATTTATGTTGGCATTTCAGGTGATGTGTCAACTATGAAACATGGGAGCTGGATACCATCATGATCCAGGGCAAACATGTCTGCAGAAAGTGTGAGGAGTTTGAGCACCATCACCTCAGAGATTGAGCAAGAGGCTGACCTACAGACATTTCAACCTGTCAGAGAAAGGGCATGTTGCCTGAATGTAGGGTTGACCTCCTTCCACCTATCCCACCTCCATCGCCCCTCCCCCAAGTCCCTTCTCCCTACCTTTTATCTTAGCCTGCTTGGCTACTCTCTCTCATTCCTGATGAAGGCCTTATGCTCGAAACGTCGAATTCTCTATTCCTGAGATGCTGCCTGGCCTGCTGTGCTTTGACCAGCAACACATTTTCAGCTAACATGTAGAGTATTCTGCTTCAGTCAGTTTCAGGAACAGAAGGATGTGACCATACGTGAGGCAGCTAAACTCCAGACAGCAGGAGTGTCAGCCTCTATAATTGTTTAATAGGTGGAAGGCTCTCTCAGCCTGTTGGATGAGAGCAGGGGCTGCAGGGTCAATGTACCAATTGATAATGACAAGGTGTAATATGAAGCTATTTCACTGGAACGTTGAAGGTTGAGGGGTGACCTCATAGAGGTTTATAAAGTTACGAGGGACATTGTTAAGGTGAATAGCAAGTGTTTTCTTCCCTATGGTGGGGGAGTTCAAAACTAGGGTCATATTTTTAAGGTGAGATGAGAAAGTTTAAAAGGGACATAAGGGGCAACTGTTTTACACAGAGAGTGGTTCATATGAGGAATGAACTGCCAGAGGAAATAATAAATGCCGGTACAGTTACAGCATTAAAAAGATTTTTGGATAAGTGCATGAATAGGAAGGGTTTGAAGGCATATGGGCCAGATGCAGACAGGTGGGACTAGTTTAGTTTGGGAACATGGTGAGCGTGGACTGGTTGCATCCTATATGACTGTATAACTTCCGAAACAATTATTTGGCCAGCAGAAACTCTGGTCCGCAGCATGTTTTGGAACAGAGTTATCTGAGACTTGGTATTGTGTAAAGTGATAAGATTCATTTATTATCTCAAAGTTCAGGCACTCCTGGGCAGCAATGACCACAATATGACTAAACTTTGCATCCGGTTTGAAAGGGAAACTAGTAATCAGGAATAGTCAATATCATTTTGTCAATGGGATATCACTTTTAATCAATTGGAGTTCTTTGAAGGAGTGATGTCTGTAGATTAAAGGGAAACCTGTAGACAAACAACACTAGGATTTTCAGAGATTTGATAAGGTGCCACATCAAAGGTTCATGCACTACTCGAAAGCTTACGGTGCAAAGGTAACGTACTATCACGAATCAAAGATTGGCTTGCTGGCGAACAAAAAAACCTAGAGTGTGCATAATATAAAACAAAGGACTGCAGATGTTGAAGATTGGAAACAAAAACAGAAATTGTTGGAGAAATTCAGCAGGTCTGGCTGCATCTGTGCAGAGAAAGCAGAATTCAGGCTTTGGGCCCAATGAGTCTTCTTCAGAACCAACTTGAAGTGTTAACTCTGCTTTCTCTCAGCAGGTACAGAGAGTATGAACAACTGAGTTTTGATGATAAGAGGGGTCCTGTTACCAGTTTGCATTAATGTTATGTTAGATCTTTTCAGTCTCAAACTCCAAGACGTTTCTAAAGACACTACTGTAGAAATACCTTGACTCTTGCACCAGTCAAATCAAATATTCCCACCTGCCAATAGGAACAGCTTCTCTATTTCTGCACAATTCAAGCTCTTCACAATTATGAAAACCTCCATCAAATCCCCACTCAACCACCATTTCTTAACTTTTTCAGATCATTAATTGAAATATCTCATCCTTTGAACGATTCATAGAAATCTTTTTTGCATCCTCTTTAAAAACTTAACATCATTTTTGGTATGTGACATACAGAATTGAATATGATACTTAAGTTCATATCAAAGAAATGATTTATAGAAATTCATTATAACTTCTTTGCTTTGTACTTTATTAGTCTATTTATAAAACCCATGATTCCACATGCCCTCTTTGTGTACATTAAAGGTGCTATTTAAATGTCGGCTTCAGTCAAATTAGAATGTGTATGTAACATGGTATTTCATGAAGCGTTTGCTTTTTTTGCTGCCCGTAACATAGGGCAGCAAACTCCAATGTCGTTGAAGCTGTCAAAGGTAGAGTAAAACTATTTATTCTGTAGAACTCCAAAGAAATGGTAACCAATAGCAACCACCATCAGACAAACAGCGTAGACTGGAATGTGAAGGCAAGGAGTGTGTGATTGACTGCAACAGTTTTTTGTTTAAATATTCTCATCCTTGAAGTAACATGGACTTTATATCATAGCGTAAGAAATAATAACTGATTTTTTAAATGTAACAACTGGCATATATGCTTGAAAATGTTCATTAAGTAGATCACAGCAAGGGAAAAAGATAAAATACAGGCAGTACCAATTAAACTATCCTGCAGGTTTATGGAGTTGGAGCCAACATGATGACATGTGGCTTAGTGGTTTGCACTGCTGCCTCATAGCTCCAGGAGGCAGAGTAAATTGTGTTGAAGAGCTGTCGGTCCAGGAAATAGACAGGCTAAGTAAGTGGGCAACACATTTGCAAATGAAACTCAGTGACTCAAAGTTTGATGTCAGACACTTTGGATCTGACTAAGAGAAATCAGTATCTTCCTCTAATGGTGAGAGACAAGCGACTGTAGATGACCAAAGGTGCCTACTGAAACAAAAAAATATGAAAGAAAGTCTACAGGTGCCAAAAAAACATCAAAATGGCAACTAGATTGTTGGCTTTACCTCAAGGTGTTTGGAGAAAACGTGAAGAAACTTAGCATTCAGTTGCATCAATGTAACATAGTTAGTAAGTCATACTCTAGTATACAGCACTATCTTCTTGCAATATCATTATCCTTTCCTTTTACTCAATGCTCTACAGAGACTTCCATGTGGTCATCCTTCCCCACTTAGTACTAGCGAACCCAAGACTAGAACCCGAAGAGGGATTGGCAGTAAATCTACCCAAAGGAGGTCTCAGTAGAACCAAGTAATTGCTGCAGATATCTCTTGCAACAATGAGCCTTTATTGATTACCTAGCTTTTTCTGGAAATGCTAATAAACTACCCTCGCATCTGAATGATAAATTAGTTGCCTAATTGCCCTCTAACTTACAAAATAATATGTTTTGATGGTAATGTACTACTCAGATGTAGAAGGAACAAAGGGTATCCTTCCTGCAGAATTTTATTTCATTGAAAATTATGAGAAAGTAAGATAAAGTCAGCTCCAAATCAGTGGAGTGATGTTTTTGAGCAGCATTCCATTGTCTCCGACAGATCTTTATACAATTAATGGTAGGGGCCTGGGTAGTGTTGTAGAACAAAGAGACCTAGGGGTTCAGGTACATAATTCTTTGAAATTCATGTCTCAGGTAGACAGGGTGGTTAAGAAAACATTTGGCAGACTTGTCTTCATTGTTCAGACCTTTGAGTATACGAGTTGGTATATCATGTACAGAACACTGTTGAGGCTGCTTCGGGAGTATTGTATGCAGTTCTAGGAAGGATATTATTAATCTGGAGAGGATTCAGAAAAGATTTACTCAGAGGCGGGCAGAAATGGAGAGTGTGAGTTGCAAAGATAGATTGGATAAACTGGAACATTTTTCCATTGGAACACTGGAGCTTGAGGGGTGACCTTGTAGAGTTTTACAAAATCACAAGGGACATAGTTAAGTTGAATACCAAGGGTCTTGTCCCTTGGTTGGAGGAGTTCAAAACTAGGGGACATATTTTTAAGGTGAGAGGAGAAAGATTTTAAAAGGACATGAGAGGCAATGTTTTTACAGAAGGTGGTTTGGTGTGGAATAACCATTCAGAGAAAGTGATGGATGCGCATACAGTTACAAGACAGTTGGATAAGTACATGAATATGAAAGATGTGGAGAGCAGGCATTGGAGTGTTATACCTGCTCATGTTGTCAACAGTGACTTGAAGCCCAAGTGTCTCTTAATGTAACTGAATTAGGGATTAAACACTCTTAACAAGCACATCAAAATGTCATAAATCAAACTTAACATAAATGGAAGTATGAGCTACAGCAATCAAACTAATTGAGTTGCACTCTTTCCCTTTCAAATAAAATGGCTGGTTTTTAATGTGATAAGCATTGAGATTTATGAATGGTGTCTCTGAAGAATAAATTTATCTGGATATCCACCAGTAACTTTAATAACATTATAATTCTGAATGCAAAACAGGTTTGTGCAAGAAAATTGCAAGTAGCTCTGCTCTTGTGATTTCAATAGCTCTGTTCATCCTACTAGTTGTCTATCACTCTACTATCTTAGGCAATATTAGACTCATGGAGCACTCGACAATCTTGCATTCCTTTTTACCCTTCATGCTTATAGTATCGGTCTCTTCGAGTATCTACAAACCCATATCATTTTCTCTCCAAAGCCTTTTGTGTGTTGCACTCCTACCTGTCTACATTCATGTTTAGCTCTTTGTCTTTGTATTTCATACAGTTTTCTCTGCATTGTTCCATAATTCTGTTTCATCATCATACATTGATACCTGCTGTTCTGTTCTTTCCAATTTAGGAGAAAGTGAGGACTGCAGATGCTGGAGATCAGGGTCGAAAAGGGTGGTGCTGGAAGAGCACAGCTGGTCAGGCAGCAGCCAAGGGGCAGGAGAGTCGACGTTTCAAGCATAAGCTCTTACTCAGAAATGCTCGAAATGTTAACTATCCTGCTCCTCAGATGCTGCCTGAGTGGCTGTGCTTTTCCAGCACCACCCTTTTCGACTCTGACCTCCAGCATCTGCATTCCTCACTTTCTCCTAGTTGTAGATTTCCGATGAAGACCTCATGCTCGAAACATTGATGCTCCTGTCTTCCGATGCTGCCTGACCAGCTGTGCTTTTCCAGCTTTTCTGATTTGTCAACTAAAAAGGGGGAAGTGGATGGTTATTGTTCTGGATGAGTCTCTAATTCCTTTATATTCAATCATCAAAGCTCATTGCTGTCAGCTGTGAACTCTGACTAATGATGTCCAATATTAAAGTATCTAGAAAAAATAGATAAGTCCACTTAATCTTATGATTGACTTTTGAAAACATTTTCCTCCTCTCTGTTCCAGAATGAAGGTATTATTTAGCCTTCTCACCAATCCAAGTTAATGAATACCTTATATTCCCAAGCAAGCAGAAGACCAGCATGAAGAGGTTTTCACATCACAGTAACCATAAGGTTGCTGAAGTGTCAGTCGGAAATCTGTGTGGGAAATGAAAAATATCAGAGTCAATTGAGGTGCAATTCTGTTAGAGCTGTGAACAGGGAAGATTGCATTGAAGAATATATTTTATGTTTCGACCTCCATGTGAAGATTAAGAACAGCTTTTTAGATGCATTTATTAAAAGGATAATATCTGGAGGATGACAGAAGACAGCTCTCACAATTTCACTTTCACAATTATGGTAAACTGATATTTTAGTCTCATAAGAATAGCCAACTGTGATTACAAACTTCCAATAAATGTATTTACCTGATTGAAAACTGTATTAAATAAATACACCTGTTTTCTGGAATACAGAACTGTAGGGAGATAAGGGCCAGCAAGACCGATGGTTGTGTTTGATATTTGGTATACAGGCTTTTAGACCATAAGACCATAGGAGCAGAAATTAAACCATTCAGCCCATCATGTCTGCTTCACCATTCATTCATGGCTGATAAGTTTCTTAACCCCATTCTCCCGCTTTGTCCCTGTAACCCTTGATCACCTTAATACTCAAAAACCTATCTATCTCTGTCTTAAATATACTCAATAACCTGGCTTCCACAGCCTTGTGTGGCAATGGATTCCATAGATCCACCACTCTCTGGTTGAAGAAATTTCTCCATATTTCTATTCTACAAGGTTTTCCCTTTACTCTAAGGCTGTACCTTCGGGTCCTAGTCTCTCCGACCAATGGAAACATCTCCCTATCTGTCCAGATGTTCTGTATGTATCAATTAGATTCCCCCCATCCTTCTAAACTCCATTGAGTATAGACCTCAAATGTTTGTCAAAATGGACAACACTGAACAGTGGTGGTCCACATGGAGCATGCTGAGACCAGTGTTGTTTGTGATGTACATAAATGATTTGGAGGAAGGGATAAGTGGTCTGATTAGCAAGTTTGCAGACGACACTACGATTGGTGTAGGAAATGATGAAGGGAATTGTCAGAGAATGCGGTAGAATATAGCTGGATTGGAGAGTTAGGTGGGGAAATGGCAGATGGAGTTCAATCCAGGCAAATGTGAGGTGATACATTTTGGAAAATCCAATTCAAGAGCAAATTATACAGTAAATGGAAAAGCTCTGATGTTCAGAGAGATCTGGGTGTTCAGGTCCATTGTACCCTGAAGGTGGGTCAAGAGGGCAATACACCTTTCCTTCCTCAGATGGGGTATTGAGTACAAGAGTTGGCAGGTCATGTTACAGTTGTATTAGACTTTTGTTGGACACTTTTGAAATACTGCATACAGTTCTGGTCACCACATTACCAAAAGGGTGTTGATGCTTTGGAGAGGGTGCAGAGGAGGTTCACGAGGATGTTGCCTAGTATGGAGGGTGCGAGTAATGAAGAGATGTTGAGTAGATGAGGATTATTTTCATTAGAAGTGAAGGTTGAGGGCGGACCTGATTGAGGTCTACAAAATCGTGAGAAGTATAGACAGGGTGGATAGCAAGAAGAGTTTCCCAGAGTGGGGGACATAATTACTCAGGGTCATGAGTTCACAGTGAGTAGCAAGAAGTTTCAGGGAAATGTGCGTGGAATGTTCTTTACGTAGAGGGTGGTGGGTGCCTCGAATGCATTGCCAGTGGAGGCAGGAGAGGCAGACATAATGTTCACTTCAGATGTATCTAGACAGAATCATGAATGGGCAGGGAACAGAGGGATACAGATCCTTAGAAAACAGGCAACAGATTTAGGCTTGTAAGACCGAAGGGCCTGTTCCTGTACTATAATTTTCTTTGTTCTTTGTTTTTCATTCCTGGATCTATTCTCATGAACCTCCTCTGAACACTCTCCAAGGCCTGGCATATGGGCCCAAAACTGCACACAATGCTCCAAATGTGGTCTGACCAGAGCCGTATCAAGCCTCAGAAGTACATCCTTGCCTTTATGTTCAAACCCTCTCAAAATAAATGTCAATATTACATTTGCCTTCCTACTACTGACTCAACCTACAAGTTTACCATGACAAAATCCTATACTTGAACTCTCAAGTGTCTTTACATTTCAGACTTCTGAATTTTCTCCCCATTTAGAAAATAGTCCATGCCCCTAGTCTTCTGACCAAAGTGCATGACCTCACACTTTCCCATGTTGTACTCCATCTGCCACGTCTTTGCCCACTCTCTTCACCTGTCGAAATCCTTCTGCAGGTTCCCTGCCTCCTCAATGCTACCAGTAACTCCTAAATTGAAAAGTTGTGGTCCCAACACTGAGCCTTGCGGAACATGACTTGTCATCAGCTGCCATCCTGAGAAAGGCCATTTATCCCCACTCTCTGCTTTTTGCCAGAGAGCCAAGCTTCTATCCATGCCAGTGCCTTGCCTCTGACACCATGGATCCTTACCTTATTTGGTGGCCTCCTGTGCAGCACATTGTCAAAGGCCTTGTTGAAATCCTGAAAGATAACATCCATTGGCTTTCCTTGTTCCAACCTGATCATTACATCTTCAAAGAGTCCGAGAATATTTGTCAGGTTTAATGAAACCATGCTGTCTTTGCCCTATTTTACCATACATTTCCAAGTATTTAGACATCTCATCCTTCATAATGGATTCCAGGATCTTACCCACACCGAGGTTAAGTTACTTGAGCTGTTACTTTCCCTCTTTTGTTGTATTCCGTTTTTAAACAGTGATCTTCCAGTCCTCTGGGACCCTTCCTGATTCTAGTGATTCCTGAAATGTCACTCCAATGCCTCCACTATTTCTTCAGCTATCTCCCTTAGAACTCTGGGGTGTCGTCCATCTGGTCCAGGTTATTTATCCACCTTCAAGTCATTCAGTTTTTCTAGCACCTCCTCCTTGGTAATGCTCACCATACTCAGCTCTGCTCCCTCACTCTCTTGATTTTTTGGGATATTACTTGTGTCTTCCACTGTGAAGACTGACACAAAGTTATTATTCAGTTCCTCAGCTATTTCATTGTTACCCATTACTATCTCTCCTGCATCATTTCCCAACAGTCCAATGTCCACTTTTGCCTTTCTTTTGCTCTTTATATATCTAAAGAAACTCTTGCTTCTTGCTTTATGTTACTAGCTAGCTTATCCTCATAGTTAATCTTCTCCCTCCTTATTTCTTTTTTGTTGCCCTCTGTTGGTCTTTATAAGCTTCCCAATCCTCTAGCTTCCCACTGCCCTTTGCCACATTAAATGCTTTCTCTTTCACTTTTGCACTATCCCGGACTTCCCGAGTCAGCCAAGGTTGCCTCATTCTCCCTGCACCATGTGTCTTTTTCCTTGGGATGAATTTCTGTTTTGTCTCCTGAATTACTCCCAGAAACTCCTGCCATTGCTGTTCCATTGTCTTTCCTGCCAGGTTCCTCTCCCAGTCATAGATTCATAGAGTCATAGAGTCATAGAGATGTACAGCACAGAAACAAACCCTTCGGTCCAACTTGTCCATGCCAACCAGATATCCCAACCCAATCTAGTCCCATTTGCCAGCACCCAGCCCATATCCCTGTAAACCTTTCCTATGTATATACTCTGAACTGTTGCAGGTTTTCAACATTTTTCTGATAGGAAGGAGACCAGATTTGCACACAATATTCCAACAGTGGCCTAACCGACATCCTATGCAGCTGCAATATGACCACCCAACTCCTGTACTCAATATTCTGACCAATAAATGAAAGATGCCTTTTAAATGATGTAATTATACCAGCCTCTGCCACTTCCTCTGGCAACACAATCCATACACACACCTTCCTCTGCATTAAAACGTTGCCCCTTAGGTCCCTTTTGTATATTTCCCCTCACACCCTAAACCTATGCCTTTTATTTATGGACTCTTCCACCCCAAGAAAAAGGCTTTATCTGTTTGTTCTATCCATGGCCTTCAGGATTTTATAAAAAATCTATAAGATCACCCTTCAGCCTCCAATGCTCAAGGGAAAACAGCCCCAACCTGCTCATCTTCTCCCCGTAGCTCAAATCCTCCAATCCTGGCAACATCCTTCTTTTTCTTTCTGAACCGTTGCAGGTTTTCAACATCTTTCCGATAGGAAGGAGACCAGAATTGCACACAATATTCCGACAGTGGCCAAATCAACATCCTATACAGCTGCAACATGACCTCCCAACTCCTGTACTCAATACTCTGACCAATAAACGAAAGCATACCAAACGCCTTCCTCGTTATCCTATCTACCTGTGACTCTACTTTCACAGAACTATGAACATGCACTCCAAGGTGTCTTTTTTCAGCAACACTCGCTAGGATCTTATCATTAAATGTGTAAGTCCTGCTCTTATTTGCTTTTCCAAAATGCAGCACCTCACATTTATCTTAATTTAACTCTATCTGCCACTCCTCAGCCCATTGGCCCATCTGATCAAGATCCTGTTGTACTTGGAGGTAACCTTCTTCGCTGTCCACTACACCTCTATCTGCAAACTTATTAACTATACCTCCGATGTTCATATTCAAATAGTTTATATAAATGACAAAAGGTAGTGGCAAAGTAGTTTCAGTTTTTTTTAAAAAATCTAAAAGATCAGGAAGTTGTTTGTCTCTTGCAGTTGTTCTGCTATTCATAGAGATGAAAGCTGATCTATGACCTAATTCTACACAAAACCCTAATGCCTTTGGTTAACAGAAAATTATCAATGCTGAAAATGTGTTGCTGGAAAAGCGCAGCAGGTCAGGCAGCATCCAAGGAACAGGAAATTCGACGTTTCTAGCATAAGCCCTTCATCAGAAAATTATCAATCTCAATTAATCAATAATTCCTGTTTGAAAAGAGAGCTCTGCATTTAAGTGTTTCCTGGTTTCATTCCTGAAAGGTCTCCTACATTTTTTGACATCCCCCCACATTTCTCTCTCTTGTAATCTTAATCAAATATTCATGGTGACGCTGGAATCTCAATCGCCCCTATTCCAGTCTCTCAGTAATATTTCAATGTTTAAAGAGATATTTTTAATAAGTGGATTAATGTAGTGCCTTAATAATAGACAAGTCATTGCTGACAAACGAATAATACCATTTGTGGGACAAACAGCAATGCATTGAGTGCCTATGCAGACCTGGGATTTGCTTTTTGACTTGAAGTATTCCTGCCAGTCACCCACTTCACTCCAAGCATCAACAGACATTTAAAAAAAAAGACCTTGGAACTTTTTGGTTCATCAGATAAAGGAGGAACAAATAAAACTGTTCAGTGATTTTTTTTTTCATTAACACTGAATGTAAATCAGTCCATCAGGATACTCTTCAGATATCGATCAGTTCACACTTTTTAAAACAAATAGCCACTGAACTGGTATAAATAAGAAGATTATTGGTAATCCATCAATCGTGTGAGCAATTCTTCTCTCAATGCTTCAATAGAAATGGCTGAAGATCCTGATGTACCCACTTGAATCTGTACGTGTAAGAACATTCACAGGCACAGGAAACAGTAGCTGAGGTTTTTGCTTGCCCGCCCGCTCCCCAAAGCCAGTGTTTGAGGCAATCCAAAATATAAAGAAACAGCAACATCCAGAGTATCAGTTTGAAAATTTTGATTTTGACCTTGGTAATTAACCATAACAAAGAGTGGGTGAGTGGAGATTGAACTAGGCACCCACTGAGACCAGTTAAGGTGCAATGGTTGTTGGAGAGGGTGGTGTCAGAGAGGGCACATGGATTTCACGAGCTGCAGATTTGGTGATTACAGAGTGGGGAGCCAACCTAAGGCTGCCACAAGACATCAGCCTGGCATTGCAAGAGGGTCAGCATGACAGAGGGGACTCCAAAGGTGTTACATTTGGAACTGTACACATGGTAAGGAGAGTGGGCATGCAGTGGTCAGACACTGGACAAAGTCACCAACCTCTGGCATCATGTGGGCATAAGAGTAGGGTGTGTCATATTTGACAGTTTGTTACTTCTTTTTAATATCTGATTTATCTCAGAGTCTGAGTCATTCAGAAATGACTCTCATCCTAAATCTCCAACAGGTTCAATTACAGTTCTTCAAAATAACTCTTCAATGACAAGAGATCTCCACACATATCTTTCTCTGGAAGCTTCTGTTTACTTTCAATCTTTGAGACTGCAGGTTTAATCAATTAAGTATGGGAAAAATAGATTTATTAACCGACTAATATTATTAAACACAGATCAATTGCTTCACCAAAAACTACTCAAAGACAAGACTTTCACTGATTATTGGGGGGAAGAGGGTGATCTGTCTAAGAAGAAAGCTACACCTGACAATGGGACCCTTGTTGCTCAATGGGAATGCAGAGGCAAAGTGGTAATGTGTTTGTAATAGTAATCTATATCGTCACTCGACTCCACGAATATCATGATCCTCAGTCAGGGTGAAGCCAGTCTTATTGGTGCAAAAGAAAAGACTGAAACTTTTACAACCTTTGCAGATGACCAAAGCAATGGCATGGTGGTAATGTAAGTGGGTTTGTAATCCCAAACCCCAGCCTGGAGGTCTTTGTACACAGGCTCAAATTCCCCCATAGCAGATAATGAAATCTGAATTTTAGAAATTTGCATTAAAAACTACCCTAGTGGCAACTGTATCATAAAAATTCATCTGCTTCATTAATGTCCTTCAGGGAAGGAAATCTTCTACTCTTACCTGAGCTGGCCTGCATGTGACCCCAGACCCACAACAATATGATGGACTCTCCATTTCCCTCTGACGAATTAGAGATGGCTAATAAATGCTGACTGAGGCAGCAATGTTCTCATCCCATGAATGACAAAAAGAAGATTTCATGACCCAGCTCAGCCTCCCAGTAGGTCCCCAGTATCATGAGTGATTATTCAATCAATTTGATTCACTGCACGTGATATTAAAAAAATCCAAAAGCGTTTGATGCAGCAAAATCCCCACAATATTTCAATGGCTGTGCTAAAGATTTTTACTCTAGAACTTGCTGCACCCATAACCAAGTGTTCCAGTGCAGCTTTCCCACTGACCTCCAGCAGGCAATCTGGAAAATGATCCAAGTATAGTCCTCCACGAAAAGCAGGATAAATCCAACATGGCTAACTGCCACCCTATTGATCTACTCTTGACCATCAGCAAAACAATAGATTGAGTCACTGACAGTGTTATCAAGTGGCAGTTACATAAGATTAACCTACTCATGGACTCTCAGGGCCTCTGAGCTCCAATCTTATTATAGCCTTAATTCAAACACAAACAAAAAAGGTGAACTCTGGAAATGAGGTGAGACAGACTACCGTCAATATCAAGGCAACATTTGATCATGTGTACAAATGATTTGGGTGTGAATATAGGAGGTATGGTTAGTAAGTTTGCAGATGGCACCAAAATTGAAGGAGTAGTAGACAGTAAAAAAAGTTACCAAAGAGTACAACTAGATCTTGATCAGATGGGCTGATGAGCCATAGAGTGGCAGATGGAGATTCTTTAGGTAAATGTAAGGTTCTGCATTTTGGAAAAGCAAATCAGGGCAGGACATATACATTGAGTGGTAAGGTCTTGCCACACAAAGACTCCTTGAAGTGCTGGGGTTCATAGTTTCTTGAAAGTGGAATCGCAGGTAGATAGGATAGTGAAGAAGGCTTGGCTTTATTGGCCAGAATATAGGAGTTGGGAGGTCATGTTGCAGCTGTACAGGACACTGCTTAGGCCACTTTTGGTTTACTGGGTTCAATTCTGGTCTCGTTAGTGTGTGGGTTAAGAAAAACAATGTTGGGGGTCATGCAACATTAGGTTGTGGTCCAGTTTGTTTGAAGGCAATCGCTTTGTGGATCTGCTCCTTGAGTGCTTGTGGGATATGTCACCGTGGGGTGCAGAGTTTGCAGCAGGGGACTGTGGTGCCACGCAGCTGAAGTGATATGTCCCACGGGCCTGGGTTGTTGTTGGGTCTTTCATCTTTTGGTGTGAGGGTTCTGGAGCTTCTTTTGGGTCGCTTTCTTGAGATAACTTGCAGTTTTGTAGCAGGGGGTGACATCTCAGCTCAGACAATGCATTAAAGGGGTAATTTTTATAAATTCTACTTTGTAAATACAAACAATCTGACTCAAGATTAGGATACAGAGAGACTCAAACCTCACACCTTTGGTGCATTGTCTGAGCTGAGACGTTACCTTTTGTTGTGGAAGCTTCAGTTGTTTCGAGACGGTGACTTGGAAGTGGTTCTGGGATTTGCATATTGGTGGCCGAGACCTGCAACTCATTCTGGGAGATGGGAGGCTTGGCAGCAGTATAAGTTTGTTCGGTGCATCATGTCAGTTGCATGGCACTGGTCTTATGCTGTGAATCCTGTGTCTTGTGGTGTTGTGCTCCATGGCCACCTGATGAGGGAGCAGCGCTCCATTGGTTGGTGCTTCCAGGTGGACCTGTTGCACCTGGTGTTGTGTGATTTTTAACGTTGTCCACCTCAGTCCAATACCAGCTCCTCCACAATGTTGAGGAAGGTGGTGAGACTGACAATTCCCAGCAGACCACAGTTCAGCGTCTTCTGGGAAGTTAGGTCTTGGAGAGACAGTGCAAGTTTAGTGGTTCTGTAGGCGGGGGGTTGGGGGGGGGGGGGAATTTGTTATGCACTGGTAGTATCTCTGCCTCTGACCTGGGAGATTGGGATTCAAGTGCCATCTGTTCAGATTTGGAATATTGTGTGCAATTCTGGTCTCCTTCCTATCAGAAGGATATTGTGAAACTTGAAAGGATTCAGAAAAGATTTACAACAATATTGCCAGATTTAGAGGGTTTGAGCTACAGGGAGAAGCTGAATAGGCTGGGGCTGTTTTCCCTGGAATGTTGAAGGCTGAGGGGCGGCCTTATCGAGGTTTATAAAATCATGAAGAGCATGGATAGGGAAAATGGACAGGTGGGGGTTGGGCAGTCCAGAAATAGAGGGTACAGGTTTAGCGTGAGAGGGAAAGATTTAAAAGGGACCTAAGGGGCAACTTTTTCATGCAGAGAGCAGTGCATGAATGGAATGAGTTGCCTGACGAAGTAGTGGAGGCTGGTACAATTATAGCATTTAAAAGGCATTGGGGTGGGTATATGAACAGGAAGGGGTTAGAGGGATAAGGGAAAAGTGCTGGCAAATGGAACTAGATTAGTTTAGGATATCTGGTTGACATGGACGAGTTGGACTGAAGGGCCTGTCTCCATGCTGCACATTTCTCTGCAATAGGAAGGATGTTGTGAAACATGAAAGGGTTCAGAAAATATTTACAAGGATATTGTAAGGGTTGGGGGGTTTGGACTAGAAAGGAAAACTGAATAGATTGGGGGTATTTTCCCTGGAGAATCAGAGGCTAAGGGGTAACCTGACAGAAGTTTAAAAAATCATGAGGAATATGGATAGAACGAGCAGCCAAGGTCTTTTTCCTAGAATAGGGGAGTCCAAAACTATAGGGTGTAGGTTTAAAGTGAGAAGGAAAAGATTTAAAAAGGACCTAAGGGACAACTTTTTCATGCATGTATGGAACAAGCTGTCAGAAGAAATGGTGGAGGCTGGTATAATAAAAACATTTAAAAGGCATCTGGATGGGTAAATGTATTTTAGGGGTTTAGACTAAATGCTGGCAAATGGGACTAGATTAATTTAAGATATCTGGTCGGCATGGATGAGTTGGATCAAATGGTCTGCTTTCATGCTGTACATCTCTATGACTGTATGGAATGTGACATCAAACAGCCCAAGCAAAACTGGATTCAGTGGAAATCAGAGAAACTGCCAATTCAATTTATAGGAACATACGAACATGAGTAGGCTATTTAGCCCATCCTTCCTGCCTCACCATTCAAGTCAATGATGGGTGTTCAAACATCAATTTATTTTAGTTCCCATCCTCCTAACCCTGTACGCTTCTGGTCATCTGAGATCTATCAAATTCTACCTTGAACATACTCAGAGACTGAGCTTTCTGGTGGAAAATTCCAAAGTTTTACAACCCTCTTAGTGAAAAGGTTTCTCTTCATCTCTGAGCTAATTGACATGTCCTTTATGTTTTAATTTTCTCCCATGTTTCTAGACTCCCCAACCAGAGAAACATCTTCCTGTGTTTATCCTCTCTATCCAATAATATCCCTCTATGTCCAGACTTTGGAAGTTTCAATGAGATCACTTTTTATTCGTTGAAGCTGTAGACAGTACAGGCCATATTTGGCTACTGTCTCTACACAGGGTGCCCTGCTATCCCTGGAACCTTTGTTGCACTCCCTCTGTGACACAAATACTTTCTCTAGAATAAGATGACCCAATCATCGGACAGTATTTCAAATGTGGTCTGATAAAGTTCCTAAAGCATAGCAGCAACAGTTCACTCCTCCTGTTCTCACATTCCCTTGCAATAAAGGCTAACATTCCCTTAGCGTTCCTATAGCTTTTGGCGGTCAATCATCTCAAACTCACAAAATAACTGCATGAGTTCACCTGGATAGATATTTTCTGATTAATCTGTTTAGAGATGTTATTAGATTACTTTCAGTGTGGAAACAGGCCCTTTGGCCCAACAAGTCCACATCAACCCATTCTCCTACATTTACCCCTTCACCTAACACTACGGGCAATTTAGCATGGCCAATTCACCTAACCTGCACATTTTTGGACTGTGGGAGGAAACCAGAGCACCCAAAGGAAACTCACACAGACACAGGGGAAATGTGCAAACTTCACACAGACGGTCACCTGAGGTGGGAATTGGACCCGGGTCTCTGGCGCTGTGAGGCAGCAGTGCTAACCACTGTGCCACCGTGCTGCCCACATGCCACTGTGCTTATGGCACATCTCTAAAACAGGTGAGATCTGAAGCCAGGCTTCTTGGCTCAGAGGTAGGGACACTACCATGCTAGGCAGTTTTTAAAGCAGTTCCACACATACCATTCGAGCTATTGTATTCATTAGTCGTGTAGAGAGTTTAATTATTTTCTCTGGGTTGAGTGAGACTTGAACTTGGGTCTCCTGGCTTAGAGGTAGGGAAATTACACTGCACCACAAGAGCTCCAAGTTCCTCTGGATAATGTGCTAGGCCCATCTATCTTCAGCTGCTACATCAATGAGCTTCCATCATTGTAATGTCAGAAGTGGAATGTTCACAAATGTTTGCACATTACTCAGCACCATCCATAAAGTATTCAACACATAACAAGATCTGGACAATGTCCAGGCTTGGACTACCAAGTGGCAACTAACATTTACACCACACAAGGACCAGGCAATGAGCATTACCATCAAGAAAGAATCTAATCATCATTCCTTGATGTTCAGTGGCATTATCATCACTGAATAACCCCACAATCAACATCATGGGAGTACTATTGATCCGAACCTGAAGTTGACTGGCCACATAAATACAATGGTCACAAGAGCAGACAGAGGTCAGGAATCCTGCAGCAAGTAGCTCACCTCCTGACTGCTCAAAGCCTATAAGACACAAGTCAGGAGTGTGATAGAATAATCTGTTTGCCTCGATAGGTGCAGCTCCAACATTACTCAAGATGTTCAATATCATCCTGTAGAAGAAATGCCATCCACCACCTTCAACATTCAGTCCCCTTGTTCGCGGCCCACAGTAACAACATTGTGAACTATCGACAAAGTGCACTTCATCAGTTCACCAAAGTTGCTTCAACAGCACCTTCCAACTTGCAGATGCTATCATCTAGAAGAATGAGGGCAGCACATGCAATGGAACAAACTGTCCTTTAAGTTTTTCATTACCTTGACTTGGAATTATATCACTATTCCATCACTGTTGCTAGTCAAAATCCTGGACCTAACCTCCTTGCACCACTGTGGTTATCTCTACAATTCATGGATTGTAGCAGCTCAAGAAGACACCTCACCCATTACCTTCCTCCTGATAATTGGGGAAAAAGTACCGGGACAAGCTTTTCATAAGCTCACAATGATACAAAGCAGGTCCTCAATAAAAGCTGCTCCATGATCTGCATCTTCTAGTTTCATTTGGAAAAAGGATGGGGCAGAAATAGAAATTGTCAGCCATTTTCTCCTCAGTTCCCATCTGATCAGGGCCAGGAAAGTCAAACCCCGAATGTTTTCAATAGCGACTGATCTAATTACACCAGCCTCACTGGTATTGGTGCATATGTCCAAAAATAAAGTTAGTAATTGTCCACAGCATTATAGCTCACTATTTGCCTCCCTCAACCTTAACAAGGCCTGAATAATAAAAGGGGCATTAGATCCATTCCTGCGAGCACTTTAGGATTTAAACATTGCAAATTATAATTCTACGAGAGCTATCAAATTTCTGCTGCTCTTCCACACTTTAGTACTTCAGTTCTGTTGTAAGTATTAATGCACAGTGTGTATTCCTCCATGATTATGTAGGAAGGTTGAGGTATTCAAACTTAGTAACATTCAGCCACTTGAGTTAGTTTCAGGATTATACTTGAGTCATAGAGTCATACAGCACAAAAACAGACCCTTCGGTCCAACCAGTCTGTGCCAACCGTAATCCCAAACTAAACTAGTCCCACCTTCCTGCGTTTGCCCCATATCCTTCCAAACATTTCTTGTTTCATCTCCTACTGAAATATAATAACTGTAAGAAAGCTAGAAGCAAGCTTTCAATCTCAGGAGCAGCTGCAATATCCACACTACTCTCAATCCACCATTTTGCTTTATCCTCCATTAGAACTTTCTGTGAAATCCAACCCACCCCCATTCTTCTAAACTCCAGCAAATACAATCTGAACTGACTCAATCTTTTCTCATCTGTCAGCTTCAGCAGCTGGTAGCTCTCATGGCTGATTTTACCTCAAATTCATCTTTGTTGCATTTACCCATTTCCTTTGTAAACCATAACTTGATTCAATATTATATTACCCTCTGTCCAACCCAGACAGAAAAACACAATAGTCTGTCAGATGCCCTGCATCACTAAGCAGTATCCTGGGAGGCACTGGCTCACATAGGTAGGCATGCGGATTATCCAAACCTGACTGGAAGAGAACATAGTTCTGATTTTTTGAAAATGAGTACAGCTTGATGTTAACTGATGTAGAGTGCAGATTGCTGGCAAGCGATTGTGCTTTTGATGTTGGCAGCAAAGTGGTGAGACTGTGCGAAAATTTGAATGATAGCTTTGTGGTCATCATAACATACAAATCAGTTGATAAAACTGAGTGTAGACAAACATGAAATCAGACCAGCCTCATTCCAAGACTTTTGGAGAAAGTCCAGCATTGTCTCATAAATAATGAACGTTCTCAAATTGAAAATGATTTCAGTTTATTTCAATGGGCTTGCTGGCTCAGAGCCACGTGTACAAAGTCAGTGTGCGATGGGTTATTTTTCATAAATATTACACCCACGCCCCTACCCACCAGCAAGATGGAGTGCACTCCAGAATCAAACATCATGCTGCATGCTAAATATGTCAATTAATGCAGGCAGACACACTGGAAAGTGGAATCAACTAAAGTTTGTGTGTGTGGTATGCGTGTAAGTGTTGCGTGTTTGTGTGTGTTTATATGTGTGCCATAAGTCATAAGAGTCCTACAGCACGGAGACAGGCTCTTTGGCCCAAACTGGTCCATGCCGACCAAAATGTCCATCCACATTAACCCCATTTCACTGCACTTGGCCCACATCCTTCAAAACTCCTGTATCCCCTGTCTATCTCCAAGGATTCCCTTGATGCCAGTGCCTGTACCTGAGCTATATCTCTTTCTTTTTACTTGTCAAAGTCTCAATATCTCTTGTCATTCAGGGTTTTCTACTCCTGCCAAATTTGCCCTTCACTGTCACAAGAACATATAGACTTTAAACTTGAGCTATCTCACTTTTAAAGACCTCCCACTTGCCAGAGGTCCCTTTGCTTGCAAACAAACTATTCTAATCAACCCCTGGAAGTTCCTGCCTAATTCCATAAAAATTTGCCTTGCCCCCGTTTAGAACTTGAATCTGTGGACCAGTTTTGTCTCTTTCCATAACTATTTAAAAATTAATAGAACTTTTGTCTCTAGTCCCAAAGTGCTCCCCACTGTCACCTTTGTCACCGTCCCAGCACTATTTCCCAAGAGTAGGTTGAATTTTGCCCCTTCCTGAGTAGGACCCTCTATATGCTGCTTCAGGAAACTTTCCTGAACACACTTAACAATTTCCACCCCATCTAAGTCCTTAATGCTCTGGCAGTCCCAGTCTATGTTAGGAAAATTAAAATTCCCTATTGTGATAACCTTAATGCTCTTGTAAATCTCCCCAGTCTCCCTGCATATTTGTTCCTCTAATTCCCATTGACTATTTGGGGACCTATAGTACAGCCCAAATAATGCCACCATCCCTTTCTTAACCCTTAGCTCCACCGACAAAGTCTCACTGGAGGATCCTTCAGTTATTCCATCTCTGGTTCCTGCCGTTATACTCGCCTTAATCAAAAATGTAACTTCCTCTCCCCTCCTTCCACCACCTCTGTCCCACCTAAAATACCTGTATCCTGGCACATTAAGCTGCCAGTCCTGTCCCTCCCTCAGCCATGTTTCCATAATGGTTATAATATCCCAGTCCCACATATCTAACCACGCCCTGCGTTCATCAACCTTACCTGTTAGCTCTCTTGCATTGAGATAGATGTTGTTTAATCCAATAGGCATTACTTGCTCACTATTGTTTTCCAGTCTGCCCTGTCTCTTCACTTTACTATTTCTGATTACTGCAACTCCTTCCAGCCTCGCATTTGCCTCCCTGTGGTTGAGGATCCCTGCAGGGTTTGTGTGTGAGCATATGTATGTGTGTGTATACGTGTATGTTCTATGTGCATATGCATGTGCGAGTTGTGTATGTAATGTATCTGTCTATGAAATGAATAGACTGACTCAGCTAAAGCACAAAATAGATAGGACTGGAGAACTGACCTTGTACCAATTCGATAACTGGCAATGAAAGCTTCAAACAATTTACTGTGATGGGAGAGGAAGGTGCTGCAGTGAAGAATTAGATATTGGTGATTGGATTAACTCACAGTCCAGGTGCTCTAATAAAGGATTCCATTTGAATTATCTATGGATGTGAATCAGTTGCCACCCCCACCTCCTCCCTGGGCAAAAAAAAATGGCACTCAAAGAATACATATTTTCTTGGCCTTGGGAGCAAGATTTGGAATGTCCAGAGCAAAACTCTACTTGTAAGTGACTGAGTTAAAGATTTTCTCATATCTTTGAATGACATTTTCCTTTTTTTGTCCTGTAACTGATAAGCAAAAGTGGGCTCTTCTAGGAATCTGAAAGTGTCCAAAGTTCACAGCTCTAACACCAGAGAGTTCCTCAGAGTTCAGAGCCCAGCTCAAGAGACTCATGCATGGATAGTATTCTCACACAGTCAGTGAATTGGGAGCGCCCAGCCCTTCTTCAGAAGTCAAGTTGAATTCACATTGGAGAATGGGTTTCTAGTGTGAAATAGTCTGGGTAATGAAAGAATGAAATAAGTACAAACGGTTCTTCCTAAAAAGATAAATTGTTCACTGATATTTTTGTATATTTGCTCTGCTGCTTATCGGTGGAGAAGCCATTCAATTGAAAGGTAGAACAGGCTGAAAGACTTTAATGGCCTTATATGTGGAACAATGATGAAGTAAATAATGCTGTCACCTCTCTTGCTCAGCACAGGCTTTCTTAGTGGGCACAACAAAAAAGCTGGATTGTCACAACAGATCTCTTCCTTTCACAATTCTCAGAAGGCTCAGTCCATTAAAAAGCAATAACATTAAATCATGGGAAAATAGGCAGCACTCAAATTGGACTGACCCCTACTCTTCTGTCAAGTATAGCTCTGCATCAAGTAAGTGTATTCTTTAGTGTAAGTGGTAAGCTGACAGCTCTGAAGAATTGTTCAAATTTGCTGTGGCTTGCTAGCTTCCTACATTATGGTCTGATAAGTGGCATTGATAAGGTAGATTGTGTTCAACTTTTACCATGTTATAGGAGTCTGAAACTAAAAGGCATAGGTTTAAGGTGAGATGGGACAGATCTAAAAGGGTCCAAAGGGGCAATTGTTTTTCACATAGAGGGTGAGTGTCTGGGATGTCTTGCCACAGGTAGTGGTAGAAGTGAGCACAATTTCATCATTTAAGAATTATTTGGACAGGTACATGGATGGAATAGGTACATGGAGTGCAGGTACATGGAGGGATGTTGCAAATGGGACGAAATCTAGTCTGGGTAATGAAAACTGGACAACTTGTTCTGAAAGGTCTGTTTCTATACTATAGACATTTGTGACTTGATAACTCCAAGCCCTTTTCAACTATGGGCTGGATTTTACAACTGGACAGCAGGTGGCAAGAGTGGGATCTTGGGCAATAGTCAACTGCCCACATATGATCGTTCGCTGACCAGACAATTAAGGATCACAGGTTCCTTATAACAGCGAAATACTGCAGATGCAGAAATCTGAAGGGAAAACAGAAAGTGCTAGGGAAACTCTGCAGGTCTGGCAGCTTCTGTGGAAAGAGAAACCGAGTTATCAGAGTTCTTCAGAAACACGAAGGAGAGTAATGATGTGTTTCTTATTCCCTTCCATAAGAGACCAGAGGCAGTTGGAGATATTGACAGAAGGTGCTGATGTCACATTTAAAGGAGTGTCACCACTAACTATGATGGTGATTGGCAGGACATCATTTAAACAGGAAGGCAAATGACAGAGAGAATAACAGAAAGTAGAAATATCCACCAATCAGTTTACCTACATGTAGACTATCCTCTAGGCTGCTGTGAGTGACAAGAGGTTCTCTTTCCTAATGGAGAGGAAGAGGAGACATAGCCGCTTGAGAAAGCAGAGTTAAAAATCACACAACACCAGGTTATAGTCCAACAGGTTTAATTGGAAGCACGCTAGCTTTCGGGGCACCGCTCCTCCTTCATCAGGTGATAGTGGAGGGCTTGATCGTAACACAGAATTTATAGCAAAAATTTGCAGTGTGATGTAACTAAAATTATACATTGAAAAATTGATTGTCTGTTAAGCCTTTCATCTGTTAGAATACAGTGATAATTTCACTTCTTTCATGTGTAAATCACAAAATCCTTCTTTTTAAAGTTGCATTATCTGTTAACAATGGTGATAGCTAGACAATATGTTGAAGGTGTTAGCCCCCTGTGTTCTCTGTCTATGACCTGATGTTTAGATTGATCCTAATCTAATAAGTGAGATAACAGTGTTTTACATAAATTGCTGCAGTTTTTGAGCTCAGAGTTCTACATGAATGTATGCAGTTTTTGAGCAACGTGCAATGTAACTGTGCAACACAAATTCACCACAATAAAAATATATGTGTGCATGTGGGTCTTTGTCTGTGTGTGTGTGTGTCTGTCTGTCAGTGTTGGGGGTTGTGAGTGTGAGAAAGTGTGTGTGTGTGTGTGTGTACGTAGCGGGTGCAGAGTGTCTTACGTCCATGAGGGGGTGCATGTGTGAGTGTGGGAGTGTGTCTGTCTATAAAGGTGTGTGTGGGTGTCTGTGTGCGCGTCTGTGTGTACCTGTGTCCTTGTGTATGTGTGTAGGAATATCTGTGTGTGTGTGTAGTGCAATGGTGATCGCCTGTAATGTAACATGAACCCAAGGTCCCGGTTGAGGCCCTCCCTATGGGTACCGAACTCAGCTATCAGCCTCTGCTCGGCCACTTTCCTCTGCTGCCTGTCCCGAAGTCCACCTTGGAGAATGGTCACCCGAAGGTCCGAGGCTGAATGTCCTGGACCACTGAAGTGTTCCCCAACTGGGAGGGAACCCTCCTGTCTGTTGATTGTTGTGCGGTGCCCATTCATCCATTGTCGTAGCCTTTGCTCGGTTTCCCCAATGTACCATGCCTCCGGGCATCCTTGCCTGCAACGTATAAGATAGACAATGAGTCACATGAGTACCTGCCATGTACAAGGTGGGAGGTGTCCCCACGCGTAATAGTGGTATCTATGTCCACAATCTGACACGTCTTGCAGCGTCCACTGTGACAGGGTTGTATGGAGTTGTCCTGAGAGCCGGGCAGTTTGCTACCAGCAATGATCTGTTTGAGGTTTGGTGGTTGTTTAAAGGCAAGTAGTGGAGGTGTGGGGAAGGTCTTGGTGAGGTGCTCATCCTCATTGATAATGTGTTGCAGGTCACGAAGAACATGGCGTAATATTTCAGCCCCTGGGAAGTACTGAACAACGAAGGGTACTCTGTCAGTTGCAGTACATGTCTGTCTCCTGAGGACGTCATTATGGCCACCAAATCACGAGAAAGCAGAGTTCACCAAGGAGGTTCTGCAGCCAACAGATCACCCTGTGAAGTTGTATCCATTGTTACAAGTGTCAATGATGTTCAGTCTTGACCAAGGGCTGCCAAGGTGAATACAAGATATCTCTTTAACTTTTGAGGCTTGCCTGTGGCAAGAGACAATAGGAAAGAGAGGGAGAGACCATCTAATTAGTGGCAGTGATGTCAGGGATCAGTATATCCTGTCTGAGGTGTTACTCCATCTCAAGAGATGCACCTTTCTGTGTTTGCTGACTCTTCCCGTTGTATGCTAACTCCTCTTCCATGAGCTCTAATGTAGCAGTGACTGTCAAGTAAAAGGTTAACTGTACAGATACTCAAAAAAGAGTAACTGAACATGTGTATAAGGGGAATTGTCAGAATGATGGCAGATCAAATGGAATTGAAACCTGCTGGGAGGAGGCACTGGTGGAGCCCTGTACTCCTGTGCTTGTAGTTTATAGTTAATGACTCTTAACAGTTTACACCCGCCTTGTGCTCATCACTCACATGTCTCCAGCTCCGAAAAGCTCTTGACGATATTTCTGCAATGAGCATGGCAAAGCAGTGACTAGCCAAATGGTGATAAACAGAAAAATTAAACACTGAAGATAACCTTGCACCCCCATCTATTGAACACAGCAGCCCAGGAAGAATCAATTCAAAGTCAAAAGTCAGGTTCATACAACATTAAAACACAGAGGCAGGGGGACCTCAGACATTCGGGGGTGGCATGGTAGCTCAGTGGTTAGCACTACTGCCTCACAGCACCAGGGACCCAGGTTCAATTCCAGCCTCAGACAATTTTCTATGTGGAGTTTGCACATTCTCCCCGTGTCTGCGTAGGTCCCCTCTGGGTGCTTTGCTTTCCTCCCACAGTCCAAAGATGTGCAGGTAAGGTGAATTGGTCACGCTAAATTGCCCATCATGTTAAATGCATTAGTCAAAGGGAAATGGGTCTGGGTGGGTGACTCTTTGGAGGGTTGGTGTGGACTTGTTGGGCCGAAGGGCCTGTTTCCACACTATAGGGAATCTAATCATACTGTATGGCAGTCATGTTCACTGGAAAGCCTGTATCAATCTCCTCCTCAAACTTAAGGTAGAACAAATTAACAGACAAAAAAAAAATCAATCTAAAACCGTGCGGCAAACCCATTTTCTTATTTACACTCAGGAATGTCTCACAACCATGCCTAAAATGGATTAGAACTGAGACTGAAGAAATGCTTCAACAAAGGGTTATTTCACCAATTACCGAACTGGCCATGTGATGTTCTGCTTCCTTGCCAGTTCCTGAACTGAATGGATCCATTAGAATTTTATGTCAACTTATCACATTTTACAAGGCAGTAAAATAAGAAATACATTCAAAATGTCTGTAGGCAAGAGCCTTGCTACACCTGCAAAATAGCACATCCTACAATAAGCTGGATGCAAACAGCAGATTCTTGCAACTCCCATTTTATGAGGAGTCATGGTGATCTACAGTGCAGAAAAAACTTCTTCAGCTAAACACATCTCTGCCAATGGAAAACAATCAACAAACTCTTCTAATTCCATTTTTCAGTACTTGGCCATAAACTTGCCATCGCAACTATACATCAAAATAATTAGATACCATGAGGGGAGCTGCCTCTACCAACTATAAAGGTAATGAATTCTAGATCCCTCCCATCCTCTGGGTGAAAATGTTTTTTCTAATCACCTCCTCTGAACCATCTGCCCCTTACCTTAAATCTGTACCCCTCATTATTGATCTCTCTATCAAGAGGACAAGTTCTTTCCTGTCTACCCAATCTATGCCCCTCATGAGACATGTCAATCATGTCCCCTCCCAATATCCTCTGCTCTAAGGAAAACAATCTCTCTTCATCACTGAAATTCTCCAACCCAGGCAATATCCTGGTAAATCTCCTCTGCCTCATTTCCAGTGCTATCGTTATTGACCTCTTGCTTACATGAAGTCTCCATTTGCCTTGAAATCATCTTGCTTTTTCCAAGAGTCAGGTAGGGCGCAGCAATCTCTATGATGGCTTGGTATCTCACCCTTTCTTGAGGATATGGCCTCCAACTATGCCACCTGTAATAGGCACTGACAGCAGTCGAAAGAGATCTTTCTGCCATTCTCTTTCCAGCCAGACTGTTGGACATCTTGGTACTGACATCTTTCAATTCAAGGGAACCATATTTCTTATCTGTCCTGTTTATTAATCCCACTGGATTAAGTTCCAGAAACAAAGTCAGACCTTTTTGAAGTCAATATAGCTTCTCTAAAGAGGGTGTTCTTTGGTCTTCCTCATATTATCATCTCAGACGCGAAGCTACAATTTGTCACAAGTCCTTGTCATCCTCAACAGCGTCATATAGATTACTGTGGTTTTAACCAAGATACCCTCAAGCCATTGGCAGAGCCAAGCAAGGAATGTACACCAGACAAAACCTCCTGAGAAGGATTGAAGAGTTTCATTCAGCCCCTGCTCAAACACTGCTTTCCACTGTTACCGAACCATTGTAATTACACAATAACAGAACAGCTTCACCCTGAAAACCCCACTTCCGTCCCTGATCCATATATTACACCAGCATGACAGTGCAGGACTATGAACTGACCAAGCCCCCAAAAGTACATGATACAACAGGTCAATCACACAGCTTCAATCATCCCTCGCCCATGCTGGAAACCGGGAGAGAAAAGGTTTCAATTAGGGACTAGCCGTGAGAGATTACAGTGAGGGGGCAACGATCGAGACCAGACCTTGGCAGGCAGGTCAGACAGAAACTGGCATCATCTGAAGCTGGGAAGACTGCTTCCATGATCTTTAGGAAGGTACCATGGCAACATAACCAATAAGCGTGGAAGGCTGAGTTTGGAATGGCCATACCCTCTACAGCCTCAAAGAGAACTACGATTGAGTTCAGTGAGATTCATGAAACCATGCAAAAGATTATCCCTATAAAGATCAGCGGCTTTGTAGGAAGGTGTAGTGGGATGTGTCCGCAATATAAATCAGAGAATATTGAAAGCTCTAGCTGTGAAGAGACGTTGACTAGATTAGGATTATTTTCATTCAAAAGACAGAAATTGAAGGGCGGGGGGAGGGAGAGGGTGTGGGGGCGGGGAGGTGAGGTGGTGGTGCGGGGGTCGACAAAAGCATGAGAGGTATAGACAGGGTGGATAGCAAGAAGAGTTTCCCAGAGAGGGGGACTCAATTACTAGGGGTCATGAGTTCAAGGTGAGAGGGATAGAGTTTATGGGAGATACACATGGAAAATTCTTTCCATAGAGGGTGGTGGATGCCTGGAATGCGTTGCCAGCAGAGGTGGTAGAGGCAGGCACAATAGCGCCATTAAAACTGTATCTAGACAGATACGTGAATGGGCAGGGAGCAGAGAGATACAGATCTATAGAAAATAAGTGACAGGTTTAGATAGAAGATCTGAATCAGCACAGGCTTGGAGGATGGAAGGACCTGTTTCTGTACTGTAATTTACTTTGTTCTTTGTTCTTTGAGTGACAGAGGATTACAGGAACATGAGGTTCCACAGATAGGAAGGGTCAGGTGAAAGATTTGTACACATCTGTGCTCTGATCCTCCCTTGCACAAATCTACTTTGCCTGTGATCACAGGGCACTTTATTCTTTCGTCAGCAGGATACTCCAATTCTTACTGCAGGCCATGAGGCCTATAGTGTGTAAAGTCTTATGCCTCTTCAGCGCCGGGATGGATCACCACATTTCATGAGAGAATGCCAAACCAATCTGGCATCAAATCACAACTTCAGAAATCTTATGCCCTGCTCTTTGGTGGTTTGCTTTGCTCCATACATGCCTTCTGTATCTGTGTAGGGGAGCCTCCAAGGCAACAACGTCTGTGTCCTCAGTGGATAGGCCGTGCCCAGAGCGAGGGGCTGGTAGCGTCATGATACCCAGGACTCTGCATTATGGTTGCTTCTTAGAAGCATGTTTAAAGGATCCTTCTGCAGTGGTCACAGGCACTGATGGAAAAAAGATCTTCCTTTCTTGTAGATGGATAATTCAACTCTGAAAATATTAATCACACTTCCAAGTTGCTGACATGGTAAAGTTATGATAAATTAAATTACAAAAGACCACTGAGAAATTTATGTTAAGAGGATCTTTGAGATAGCCAAGGAACATCCTTTAGCTGCTTAACATTCACTACTACTTTGCTGATGAGAGTTGACTGATAGAGTAGTAATTAGCCACTTTAGATTTAATCTGAATGTACAGATATAACTGTGTAATTTTCCAGATATTTGGACAGATCATAGTCTTATACTGAACAACCTAACTACGCTCAGTTCTACTATTGGTTGTTATCATATTTGCTGAATTCAGTGTCTTCAACTGTACCTTGATATCTCCTGAATGGATTTGACTGAAGGCTACCAGTTTGGACTTAAGTGGCTAGAATAGATCATCCACTTGACATTTCTGGCTGAAAATGTTTGCAAATGCTTCCACATATTTCTGAACATTTTCTCTGGACAAGGACAGCGTTGCAGTCCCACTCAGCAAGACTTGTACCAAGAGGAAGTAACTACTCTGTAATTTCAGTCATGTGTACCATTCTAATGTTCGCCTTTGACAGAAATCCCCACATCATTTTGGACATGTTCATTCAACCGAATCTGCCAAATCCCAGGATAACAGTAAATTTAAGATAAGATGCAGTAGTGACACTGCAAACCAGCAATGCATTATTGAAACTGCTTGATATTTAGTTCCATTAATTTTATGCCCAAAATGTAAGTTATGAACATCTTCCAGTGAATTTGCTACCTACACTGGAAAAATGGAATTAGGTGGTCCTGAAAAATACTCACCTGTGGACCTGTGCTTTTCCAGCATGTTGTCCATCATTGGGAGCTTCTGACTGGAGGAATGGCTTTGCTACTGACCATAAAAAGGTAAGAGAACCTGCAAATCCAAAATGTAAGGTATGTACAGAGATTACCAATTGGACAATGGGACCCTGGTGTCACCTGATCCTGTATCCAACATTCTTCATCCTCATAAAATCATAGCCTTCTTCTGGCCTGAAACAAGCCATTCAAAAGTACTTTTCAATTTCTGGACTCCTCATCAGTGAAGACAAATCTGTTATTGAATAAAGTATAGTTTCCTTATAAAATGAGATGTAATGGTTTTAGAGGAAGACCCAGTTGTTGTAATTGAAAACTGAAAGAGCTGCAGATGCTGTAAATCAGAAGCAAAAACAGAAATCTGAGGAAGGGTCGCAGGACCTCAAACGTGAACTCTGATTTCTATCCAGAGATGCTGCCAGATTTGCTGAACTTTTCCAGCAATTTCTGTTTTCGTTTCCAATTGTAACAATTGTTTGTATTATTTACAACACAAATGAGATACATGAATTCCATTTACCTGAAGTTATCTGGTTGGTTTAGTTGCAGTTAAACCTGTACAGACAGAGACACCCTTTGTCAAGGATGCTACAATATAGAGTGACCATGACTTATGATAATGTGATGACATCCTGGTACTTGGCTCATCTACATATTGTGATTCTTAAAAGGACATTCCTCTTAAAGCATTACTGCAGATTAATCACATCTGTAACAGAGTAGTTGAGTGATTTGTGTGTTTTACATAATATCCCCACTCATACAAAACATCAAGTTCTCTGATATACTGTGAGCAACACTGATTGAGGTCCATAAATACTGATCAATTTATTTTCCCTGTCCTGACCTGTTTTTCCATGGAGTTCCAACTGAGAACATTAGCAACAGCTGATTAACAATTTAGAAAAGAAATAAGCTCATCCAGAAAACATTGACAACCAAAGAATTGACTTGGGCTGTGATTGTAATTACCAAGGCTGTGTAACTTGAGCTATTTAATATAAACTAAAAAAGAAGGGAGTCTTTTTGATGTCTGAGTAATATGGGTTATGGTGTGATTTGTGGTAGCATTAGGTGAGATCTCCAATGAGGTGTCTCTCTATATCTGATGTAACAGGCTTCATCTTTGATGTATTTCTTGAGCAGTGAGGCATTTTCTCACCAGGCAGCAGTGTGTTCCCAATAAATGGGTCAGTAAGTCAAGGGAAGCCCTCGATACCAGTCCAGGGGATTGGCCGCAGTCAGATATCCAGTCAGGTTAACCTAGATCAGGGTATCTATAGATTTGCAATCTAGTGAGTGTCAATTAATCCTGTGGTTCCCTTGCAGTAAGGTGGAGGTGGAGTAATGCAGTCAAAAATGTGCTGCCGTCAATCTGACTTATTGTACATGCCGACCAGCTGGGTCATTCAAGGAGGTGAGCAATGGTTGGTTTGGTAGGTTCATCCAGAGACACTATGAGAAAAATGGGTTGTGGCAGGAATCAAGGTGGACATTGTCACAAGAAGGCGACTCAGGAGTCTATGCCTCAGGATTGGGAGACGCAGATTGGGGGGATTTGGGGGTGACGATTGTGAACGGGATGAGCGACAGTATTTGCAACAGGGTCATTTACAGCCAAGCATCAATGGAAAGGGAGTCCAATAGGAGGTGGGATTGCCCATGGTTAGGTGCACTCTGGTTTTTTCAAGGAGGATTGGAAGTGTATATCTTCATAGTCATCTCACTGAGGGGGAAATTCACAGCAGCTTCACAGGATGGCTACCAAAAAGGGTTCTTGTTGTTCAGGGTCTTATCAACATGTTGAGGTGGAGAGTGGAAGCCACTGGTTGCAGAGTGTTCACTGTCACCTTCTGTTGTGCTGCAAATTGGAATCAGGCAACAAGAAGGAAAATGGAAGCAAGCATACTGGAGTGGGTGGGACAAGGGCTTTGACCCACGAGGATGAATTCTTCAGACCCACTAATGTGAGGCCCTTTAAAGAGAGGCTATCTTCCATTAGGGGGCAGATGGAGACCTAGTGGTATCATTAGATTATTAATCCAGAGACCCCTGGAATGTTCTGGGTACCCAGGTTTGAATCATACTATGGCAGATGGTGGAATTTGAATTCAAAAATCATGTGGAATTAGGGGACTAATAACATTCATCAAATTGCTGTCGATTGTCAGCAAAACCTATCTGGTTCGCTAATGCCCTGTAGGGAAGGACTCTGTCATCCTTACACAGTCTGGCATCCATGTCACTCCAGACTCACAGCAATGAGGTTGACTCTTAAATAGTCTCTGGGGCTTAACTGCCCTCTTAGGGATGGGCAATAAATGTAATCCTAGCCTGTGAATCCCACACCCAATGAATAAAAAAAAACTCACAGAGTCATGCATTGTGTACTCTGAGACCTGTGAGGTCCCTATTCCTTCCATTACTGCTCAAGGAACAGAGTATAAAACTAGGGAGGTTTTGCTGCAACTCTTCAAGGCACTAGTGAGACCGTACCTGTAGTATTGTACAAAAGTTTGGTCCCCTTATTTGAGGAGGAACGTAGTTGCATTGGAGGCAGTTCAGAGGAGATCCCTGGATTGATTCCAGAGTTAAAGAGTAAAAAGTGAGGTCTGCAGATGCTGGAGATCAGAGCTGAAAATGTGTTGCTGGTTAAAGCACAGCAGGTCAGGTAGCATCCAAGGAACAGGAAATTCGACGTTTCGGGCAAAAGCCCTTCATTTCCTGTTCCTTGGATGCTGCCTGACCTGCTGTGCTTTAACCAGCAACGCATTTTCAGCTCCAGAGTTAAAGAGGCTGTCTTATGAAGAGAGATTGCACAGTTAAGGCCTATACTGTCTGGAGTTTAGAGGAATGAGAGGAGATCTAATTGAGATATATAATATGCTAAACAGAATTGACAAAGTTGGTGTGGAAAGGATGTTTCCTGATGCAGGGTAATCTAGAAGGAGAAGATATATTTTTAGGATAACAGGAGCAGACATAATCCAGAAATAGAGAGAAATCGTTTCTCTGAAAGAGTCATTAATCTGTGGAATGATGCCAAAATATTGGTGGTGAAAGAAACATTTTTACTTAGTAATGAGTGAAAAGGTTATGACAAGATGTTGAGGCTGAAATGAAATCAGCCATGATGTTATTAAATGACAAAGCAGGCTTGAGGAGCTGAATGGCCTCCTCCTGCTCATAATTGTGATGTTCTTGAGCAGATGTTATGTAAAATCAATGATATTTACTCATATGTGTTGTGATCAAGCTATGACAAGCCCAAAATTGGACATTTTAAATTGACCTAGTGAGAAATCGAGCCTGACACGGCGGCAGAAGGGCGACATGGTGGCTCAGTGGTGAGCACTGCAGCCTCACAGCATCGGGGACGCGGGTTCGATTCCAGCCTCAGGTAACTGTCTGTGTGGAGTTTGCACATTCTCCCCATGTCTGCGTGGGTTTCCTCTAGGTGCTCCGGTTTCCTCCCACAGTCCAAAAATGTGCCTGTCAGGTGGATTAGCTACACTAAATTGCCCATTGTGTTAGGTGCATTAGTCAGAGGGAAATGGGTCTGGGTGGGTTGCTCTTCGGAGGGTCAGTGTGGACTTGTTGGGCCAAAGGGCCTGTTTCCACATTGTAGGGAATCTAATCTAATCTAATCTAAAACTTGCATAATACTTCCATAAATCTAAGGTATTTCCAATTTTCCTTGTTCAGGTTTACCTTTTCCATTTTGTTTGCACACCAGATAGGAATAATTGTTACAGTTCTTCATTGCACTCTTTAAATGTTTGCCTTTGGCGATCCACTGTTATTCCTTGAAGTAGTATTCCCCAATTTATCACGGCCAGCTTGTGCCTCATACCCATTGCAGTTTCCTTTATTTAGATTTAATCAGCGAGTGCCAAGTAATGTAGAGTTGGAAAGTCAGAAGTAGTGACTCCTGAGGTGCCTGCATGTGGTTTCACATCTGGATGGGAGCTTCCCTGTGCCGATGAGGCACCTGGAATGTGCACCAGGTTCCATGTCCCCCATCGCCATATCTTTGGTCCTGAGGACCAATGGCTGAGGGGATGGAGAGTGGGTGTGTGTCTCTCCAGAGACCCTGAGGGGGCTGGGCCTGGCTCTCCATGGCAATCACCAACCCGTCCATGGAGGCAGACAGAGGGACTGCTCCCCTCCTTCAGCTTCTGGACATTAAAGGCCGTTGCCTTCCAGATTCCTGTCTGCTGCTCCTGTCCCTCCCTGTGGATGTGAACAAAGTCCTTGATTGCTGACCCCACAGGCTCCTCTGCTGCCTGGACCTGAGCTGCAGTCTGATCTCCAATATGCCCTTGAGTGGCAGTGGCCTGGGTCTTTTTGTCCTCATCCATATGTGAGATACTCATGAGATGGTCCACCCAAGCATTCTAAGCCTATCATTGCCTCCAACATATCTGAAATCCATATATCTGAAATCTTTCTGTCATCATTTGTTTTTTTTCCTTTCTTTCTTACTCTCTCTTTCCTTTTTCACTCAAATAAAGCCCTTCACAATTTTGAACTTCTCAGTTAAATTTCCCCTGAATGTTCTGTACTCCATCAGTAACATCCTAACCTTCTCTGGATGAATGCACAATTATGAATACTGAAACAATCCACAGAGTTTGTTGAGCCTTCCCCCACCAACCATGATGTTTTAAAATTCTGAATTTACAACATTTCCATTCACAAGAATTTTTGTCATCTCCTGGAAAAAGAAAAGCACTAAAATTACAGTTTAAAAAGTAGCAGAAAGGTTAGGCAAAAAATGATCCGAAAAATTTTCTCCAATTGCCTCATTCAATGTACAACAGTGCAGGAGAATATGATGACATTATAGTCACCTCTGCACACGAGTATCCCTTCTTTTTGCACTGATTCTGTTACATATACTGCTATTATTCTGGAAAACACGCATGTCTGATCAGCTTTGATTATTGCCTCAGAATTGGCAAGTGTTCTGTGGTTGTCCACTCTAACTCACATAGGCTGGGGTTACTGTGAAGGTCCCACCTTCTCAACCTTACACTTATCCCAGCCGTGGTGACCCACAAATTAAACTCACTACCAGTTATCTCTTTCAAAAAGAGAGCAGCAACTATGGCAACTTTACAAGTCCAATTCAAAATTACCAGGGTGCCAATTTGGGAAATTTGACACAACATTAGTTCAAAGAAGACACTGGTTGATTTATTTTTGACAACTTATGACAAAATGAATATCTGAAAAGTAGATTGGTAATCTCATTAATCTTTAAATGCCTGATTAGTAAATGAACCAGGCAGCTTAATGGAATGGATTCTGCTGGTTGTGCCAAGAAAGAAGCAAACCTACAACTGGGACACGGACTATAGTTCAATGGGAAAGAGACAAAATGGGGCTTTGCTTTAATATGTAAGCACACTTCAGAAGCCTGAGTGCTACATTACCAAGGAAAAGAAGACAAACCTGCATTGAACTAGAACTTTTCTTTTGATCTCTGGCTATCTCAAATCACTTTACAGATAATGATGTAATTTAAAAGTATAGTCACTTTGCCATGTAGGCAAGTTAGCTAACTTTTTAATTTACATTTCCTTTTTACTCACTGTTTCCTGCTTCATTCTTCAATTTAAATGACATATGATGTGACCTTATAAAGATAAGAAGACTTTACTTTCAAAAACTTGCCTCATCCGGAGTTCAAATATGAACTCAGCTACTTTAGAGTTTGATAGTTATTAAATTGTTCCTTGCTTCTCCCCATTGCTGGCAATGTTCAGAAGAATACAAAACAGGTCAAATTTCCACCGTGACACTGGCTATACAGTAAAGTTACGATCATAATTAATCACAGAAGGTTAAATCTTCCTTCCACTGAGATACGGCTGGAATATGTGAGTAGAATACAATTCACCTGCAGGAAATTGTTAGGCATGAAGAGATGTTGCACATACTAGTCGTTACAGTGTACTGATAATCTGAAATCAGTACTTGGCTAGTAAGGTGGGAATTAGAATAAATTGACTTGAAAAGGCCAAGAAAATGTCAGAAAGATGTTAACGATTATGCCAGAACTGGAGTACGTGAAGGAAATTTAAGACAGTAAGGAATAATCAGTGATATAGTTAAACTGCTCTATATAAATTTTGTCAACTTAATTGAAATCGAAAGTTACACAGCATAGCACATCAAAGACTGAAGGATCGCGAAAAATACACAATAATGGTTTAAAATAAATGCTTATATATTGAAGACTTGCTCATATTGATGGTTCTTACTGGACATTTTGTTCTGTCTCTTTTTTTATGGGACTCCATTTACATTTTATAGTGTCTCCAAACTGATAGCTTGCCTGGAGGTCAGACATTTCATCAGAACCATCATGAAAGAAATCAGCACCGTCACCACACTAACTGTAGCTATTTGAGAAAGCCCTCAAGTGTTTTCCCATGGCAACTAGCAATGGGCAATTATTGGTAATCTTGCCAGTGATGTCGACAATTCAAATGAAATTTTTACAAATCTATTGATCAAAAAAAGTGTTCAGTAAAACATGAATGCAAGTATTTAAGTTGAACTATAACAATGGGCTGAATTGTACATTTATTTTGTCTAATTCTGTGTTGCATTGAATTGTTTTGGAGGGATTCTCACCAGGAGGTCCAGTATGTTTTCTTGCCATTTCTTATCAATGTTCTTTCTTTAATGATTTACCTGCCCCATAACATTTGTAATATTGGATTCTGGCCTCATCATTCCATATTCTAGAATTCATCAGCATTTCGCCTACACCATCATTAAATGACCATCATGTATTTAGGCAGGTATTACCAGCCAAGAACTGCCATGCTTGGCTCCTGAAATTTGCCTGAGAGTTGACACACGGTGGGAAATCTGCCCCGCTAAGTAGGCTGGAAGCCCTGCGAGATGCAGTGACACACAGAAGTGGGGACCCAACTCTCTCCAATGTCCCCCCAGTAGAGGTCACAATGCCAGACCATTCCAGCCGATCTAAAATTGCCATCTGAATAAAAGATGTATTAGCCATCTGCAGGACAGCCTGGCCCTTAGGAAGAAGGCCAACATCCTTCTCTACTCTGTCAGGGTAATGTTTACCATCTTCTCCCACACACTCTATCCCTCCTCCTGGACCACCTCCTACCCGGCTTCATATTGGGCACTATTGGGCAGCATCTTCCCTCACTTGTTGTCCCACACCTCAATCCCTGACACCATGAACCCTGCGTGCACTCTGTACTGCCAACTCACATGTCTGGAACACCTCTTCACCTGGCAGTAACAGTTATGTCATGCTCTTATATACCTGCCTCTTGCTCTCACTCTGATAGAATAGTAAATGTCAAGGCGGGTAGTGGGCCGTCTGACATTCAGTTCCTCAACTCTTATGTGGACGGCATCCTGACTCGGTGTGTCCGTAAGCACTCAGTGTCCTTGCTGCAGAATGACAATGATGACTGCTGTGCATCCAGAGGTGCAGCATGATTGACAGAAACGTCCTGTCCGTGAATCAGTGATTTGCCATGAGAGTTCTTTGAGGCGAGCGCATGTCAGATCTCAGATGGGCTGCGTGCGGCCAGGTTTCAGGGTGTGCCCTTCGAGAGGACCTTTAGAGCAAGCAGTGAACTTAATTTGCCAGGTAAACACTTTAATTGCTGTCTTAATTTTTTTTGACGTTGAGTTTGTTTGGCTCGGTTGGTATAAGCTAAAAATCTGAATATTAATGAAGTGAATTGGGTTGTCAATAAGGTATTTAACACTATGTAATCACCATCATTTGGCAACTTGTTGAGGCCTTGCAAGAATCTTACCACACACTTGTGAAAAGTTTAAAAGATGGACAGAGATGCTAATGACACAGCACAGTGGCTCAGTGATTAACACTGCTGCCTCACAGCATCAGGGACCTGCATTCCATTCCACCATCGGGCAACTGTCTGTGTGGAGTTTGCATGTTCTCCCCATGTCTGCTCGGGTTTCGTCAGTGTGCTTCAGTTTCCTTCTTCAGTCCAAAGATGTGCAGGTTGGTTGGACTGGCCATGCTAAATTGCCTGTAGTGTCCAGGGATCTGCAGGCCAGGTGGGTTGGCTATGGGAAATGCAGGGTTATAGGGTAGGGGGTTGGGATGCTCTTTGGAGATTTGGTGTGTACTGAATGGGCCAAATGGCCTGCCTCCACACTGTAGAGATTCTATTACATTAAGATGGGCCTTGCAGGGCTTCTTGCCTGATTCATTTCACCACAGCTCATGTTCCTACGACCCTTATAAGATCAAGGCCATTGTTAAATTTTGACTATTTGTGTCCCTGTTAAATAGGTCCAGGTCAGCCACATTAGATGTTAGATTATTAGAGGACACAAAGTAACATGTCGTCAGGCATTCCCTGCTACAGCATGAATAACTCTGCCAATAAAGACTTTCTCATCAATGTACCTCCCACACCCAAGCTCAGAAGCATGTATGTGACACCACCGGTATGACATTTTAATTTCTTGCACCAGCAACCCCAGATGTTTCAGCTGCTGAATGAGAATTTCTGCAGTAGCACAGTCTATACATCTCTTACGCTCACCAGACAAACAGATGACGGCATTTTCAAATCACCAACCTTAAACTTGTTTCAAGGAACATCCTGCTTCTTTCCGTTTAGGACAAACGTGAGCAGAATTTTCAGAAGGGACAAAGAAAAAGGGTTTCATCCCATTTTCCTCATCCCACTCCAACCTTTCTATTGATGATGGGCACCTGGGTGGCAGCATTAGTGGGACTTAGTCTATTTTAAGGCATGTGCCCATTGGCATCTAGGTAGCCATGAATGGATCATGGTCAGTTGGAGTTCCATTTTAACACTAGTTGTGAGGAGGTGACTAGAACCTATCATCAAAGACATAGAGACTAAAAGCATGGGCATTTTTTAGCTCATGAACCTTAGTCAGTACGGATTTGTAAAGTATAGGTCATGACTGATTGATCTACATGGATTGATGGGGGAAACTCACTCTTGTCTTAGCATCATAGAATTCCTACAGTATAGAGGCAAGCCATTCAGCCCATCGAATCATTCCAAACCTCCAAAAAGTATCCAACCCAGACCCACGTCCTATCCCATCCCTGTAACTCAGCATTTCCCAAGGATAATCCATCTAATCTGCACACCCTTCATACTATGGCCAATTTAGCATGGTTAATCTACCTAATTTGTTCATCTTTGGACTGTGCGAGGAAACTGTGGCATAGGGAGAACATGCAAGCTCTGCACAGACAGTGCCTGAGGGTGGAATCAAACCCAGGTCCTTGGTGCTATGAGACAGCTGTGCTAACCACTGAATCACCGTGCCACCCCAGGACTTGTGAAGAGGACACAATCTATGGTTGTTTATTTATATGGAATTACAATGATTTGTGATGTTTTTTGAGAGTATACAAAATTTGAGGTAACCTTGTGACAAAGACAGTAATTGAGGACAAGGATACAGTGCATTTGGACAAAAATAACATTGGAATGTGAGAAAAGATTTTTCCCAGGGCTTTATAATGGGATCTTTGCTTCTCATCATATATTTAAATCCCGATTGAAGGAATAATGCGCTTACAAACAGCACTAGGCTAGGTTTCTGAGCTGTACATAGAAAGTTACAAAGAGACACAAACCAATTAAATGGAAGGTCAAGATCTCAGCTGTGAGTGTTTAATGAGGGATTCATGAGGTCATTCAGTTTGGATCTCAGAGGTAACACAGAATATTTTCTTGATGGTAAAAAATCCACTAGAAACTGTGAAGGAACAAAGGGGTCAAATGTCCAAATCATTAACAGGTACAAGAAACTACAATTTCAACATTGGATATTATCTCAATGGGGATGGAATTCAAAGATGAGTATTTTGTACTTGAGCTGTACATATCTTGAGTTCAATCCCATCTGAAGTACTGTATTATGTTTAGTTTGTGAAGGAAGTATAATGGCATCAGAGTGCCGACAGTGCAGATTACCATGATTATCGCAGATTTAAAAAGATAAAGGGATTCAATAAGCTAAATACAAAGAGACTATTTCATCTCACACTGTATCTTGTACTCTGTTCTGTAACCCTTATGCACTTATATTATAATCTGTCTGTAAAGCACAGAAGACAATACTTTTCAATAAAAGTATATGTGACCTGACTCTCTAAATGTGACAATAATAAATCAAATCAACTATTCTATCTGGCGTGAGAATCTCAAAAGTGAGAGCAGCATTTTATAATTCAAGATTGTCCACACCCATCAGGATTAACCATTTGGAGCGAAATCAGTAAATTACTTTTCATAAAGGATCCAAAAAATTGGAAGTATCCCAAAAAAACTGTAGATACTGGGAGTGAATTGAAATGTTCAAGATTGAAACTGAAAGGTTATTTGACTAGGTTAGGCAAGGATATCAAGGAACATGGAGGGAACATACAAATCAAGAGTCATCTAATTAAATGGGACACAGATTTCAGATACAGAAACAGAAATTGCTGGAGAAACTCAGCAGGTGTGAGGAAAGGTCATTGGACACAAAATGTTAACTGGATTTTCTCTCCAGACCAGCTGAGTTTTTGATGATTTATTTATTGTCACACATATTTTGTTACAAAATACTGTGAAACGTGTTGCATAGTGTCATGGCCTTCCAGCACTGTCTTAAAACATAGAAAAATAAACAAAAATAAATAATATAAAGAATAAAGAAATGAAGAACAAGTGTTCAATTTTACAGTCCTCTGATTTACAGCATCTCCAGCAATTTCTGTTTTGGTTTCGGATTTTCAGCATCTGCAGTTCTTTGCTTCACTTTCCAGATTTCAGATAGTTCTTTTATGCATTGAATTGGAATGCATTGACTTGAATGGTGAAGAAAGCAGATTTAATATTTTCTGAAAAATTGAATAAGATAAACAGTTGAAAAGGAATAGCAATGACAGGATGACACAGGAGAGAGAGAGAGAGAGACTCATTCTTTCCAAGGACACCTTCTTCGGTGTTAAATGGATTGAATTTTAGGTTTTCTTGACTAAGTGTCAACTTTGTTGAGTTTCACAGAGGGGATCTCATTCTAGCATTCCAAATTCACCTTTTTAATGATTTATCCCACCCTGATGACCAATACTAATTGGATATTACCATTTGTGTCAATTTGAAAACATTGTTGAGCTCCCAAACTACCAGAGCAGCCCTGTATTGTTTGTGAAATTTGCCCTGATGGGGCAGATAATGAGAAATTGGTACCCCAAGTTGCTGACAAGAACCTGGAGGTCTTTGTGGAGATGGCGGTGTAGAGTAGGGATGTTCTGTTCCCCCAGAACCAACTGAGGATATCACAACATCTGACTCTGTCAGCCTACTCCAAGGTTGCCAGTTGGGTCATTGAGGTGTTAAGTATCTGGCAAAATGTCCATTAGTGGAAGTACAAGACCTTCGTCCTTCTGCATTGGCCAGTCTAGGTGCCACTGTCTTTTCTCTGATACCTTACCATCAAACTGTATCTGCCGCTGTACCCACCTCCCACCAAGGCTCATGTTATATCATGCTCATTACTCCATCAATATCTCTCCTCAGTGACTCTCACTCATTTCAATTCCCTGTCTCCTGCTGTTGTATATCTAACACACTTGCCCAGGATGCCTCATCATCATTTCCGTAGTAGCACCAGTACCACCAATCATACCACCCACTTTCATCTCATTTGCCAAAATGGGTGTTTTCCCCAGGAGAAATGCCTTTCCAAATGGCCAATGCACCATGCCCAAACTTTTGGATTGGTATCAGAAGCTGGCCTTGACTTACTGTGCCAGGCCTCGTGACTGGATTTCTCCTGACTGAGGACTACTGACAACCATGATTAGCAAGTGCCAAGACAATACAGAAGATTTGTGAGTCTGTAAGCTCTGTCTGGTGGGAGGGGCAAAACACAGCAAGGCAAGACAGGACAGCCATCAGCATCCAGGTAAGGCAGCGGAGTGGCTCACTGCTGACTCACAGAGTTAGGGGCCCGTGTTTGATTGCACCTTTGGGTGATTCTCTGTGCAGAGTTGCATATTCTCCCATGTCTGCATGGGTTTCCGTTGATTGCTCTGGTTTCATTCCACAGTCCAAAGATGTAAAAATTAGCTGAATTGGCCATGCTACATTGCCCAAAATTAACTTGAATGTGCAGGCTAGGTGGATTAGCTATTGTAAATGAGGGCCTACGGGCATAGGGTTGCACCTGGGTGAGATGCTGTTTGGATAGTTGGTGCAGACTCAATGGGCCAAATGGCCTCTCCTTGTACTGTATGCATTCTATGACTCATGATGAGTGAGCACTAAGACAGAGTGAGCTGGTGGTCTCCAAAGTGCAGCTTTTAAAGTGCAACAATGTCCTGTAAATGGTTTGGAAAATGCCATGAGAGTCCTGAGAGACTGAAAAGTTGGATGCCAGTGTCTATGGGTAGGAGGTAGCTGGTGCCCCAGGATGTGCCCTGAGACATTGCTGCAAGGTGCTCAAGGTGGTGGCCCAGAGGGGCAAGGTGAAACCTGAAGTTACCTGCTCCAACTATCATGCCGGCAATTACCGATGAATAGTTCCATTGTGGCCGGTGGGAGGGTCGGAATATCAGTAAGAGAATGCGGCTGATGAGATACAATAATCCCTGCCCAGAAACAACTCCTAAAGTAAAGGGGAAGCAGGTTTAGGACTGTGTTGAGGAGGAAGCTCTTCTCCCAAAGGGTGTAAATCTGTGTAATACCCTTCCCAGTCGAGCCTACCTCGTTGAAAGTCAAAGATAGATAGCTTTTGGGCAGGTAAATGGAACTGACTCCATGAAAAGATCAGCTTTTTTTATTGAATGGTTGTGCAGAGTCGAGGGGCCATGTGGCCTACTCCTGCTCCTATTTCTTACGTTCTTATGTTCACCACGACCAAGTGAGAATCTCGCTCGGAAGTTTGGAACTGTAGCAAGTTACTCCCAATGTTGAGAGAGACCTTGTCCTACTTCTCACATGACTCCCCGATTTCTGACCATAGCTTACGTTGCTCAGATCCCTCCAGGTATTCGCCCTGCAATGCTATGAAGAGGCGACGGAGAGTAAATGCCCCATTGCTGCTCCTCTATTCCATTCTAAGGCGGGAGAAAATCATCAGGTTTTCCACAATGGACTTAATCTCTCAGAATGTGTCAACTCCCTGCTCAAGTTCAAATTGAAGAGAGGGAACTCTTCTGGGTGTTTGAAGATTTCTTTGTTGTGAAAGCTTCAGTCGGAGTTTATTGCGCAGCATGGTAATGCTGAGCTCCATTGATAATGCACCGAGAAAGCACCACAGTCAACGTTACTGAATGAGCACTGAATTCATTCATAACACATTGTCTTCTTCTGCTTTACTGCTGACATCAATTCATTTGTAACAAATGAGTCAAAATTTGCATTGACGGAGACGATGGAAGAACATCATGTGAATGTGTTGAAGAGTTTTCCCAAAATAATCTCCGAGCTGGAAGTATAGGCAGGCTATTGCATCTCGGTAATATATGCAGCACAGGAGGGTATCTGACAAGAGTGAAGAGATTTGAAGTTATTTTCTTCCTTGAATAGTAACAGCACACATTTGTGAAAAAAAACAATTGAATCTGTGTCAACGAACCTCTTCAAATAAGAACTGAACAGACATATTTGCAGAAAGTGATTGAAGGAATAAAGCAAATCAGATGATTACTGCGCTGCTAGCTTTTAGTAGAGACTGAATTCTGGAGATGTGATGAACAGTTGACAGCTGAGAGTTTCTCTGGTGACACATCCTGCTTAGCAGCTTCCTCATTATAGTTCTGATTAGTGATCAGTGGGAACACAACAGAAATTCCATTTTTTTCTACAAGTTATTTATACCGAACTGTCCTCTGAGATTAGAAATGCAGGACTGGAATTTCAGTCGGAAGTGGTGATTTCATAGGGAGTTAGACCTAGAGAAATTTCTCACATGATTCTCTGAAGTCCACCTCATTACCTAATTATCACATCTCTACTGTTCACCCTCACACTATCTTCCCTCTCAGCAGAGGCTGAGCAGCTTGCCACTGCTGGGACATGCTGGGGTTCCCAGTGCCAGGGCTGTTTTTAAAACTCAACCAAGCACTGCCAGACAGCAACTGCACTTCCCTCACCACAGCAATGGCTTCTGATAAACTACCTCGACTTCCACTCTGCTGATCCCCAGGACTGATCAGGGCGCACTTCCTCGAATTGTTGTCCTGGATCTGCAGGACTGACCATGCCGTACTCCCTGGACCTGCAGGACTGACCATGTCCTATTCACTGGACCGCAAGACTGACCATGCCTTACACTGTAGACCTGCAGGACTGATCATGCCCTACACCCAGGACCTGCAAGACTGACCAGGCCTTACACTGTAGACCTGCAGGACTGACCATGCCCTACTCCCAGGACCTGCAAGACTGACCATGCCTTACACCTTAGACCTGCAGGACAGACAATGCCCTACTCCCTGGACCTGCAGGACTGACCATGCCCTACTCCCAGGACCAGCAAGACTGACCATGCCCTACACCCTGGACCTGCAAGGCTGACCATGTCCTATTCACTGGACCTGCAAGACTGACCATACCTTACACCGTAGACCTGCAGGACTGACCATTCCCTACTCCCAGGACCTGCAAGACTGACTATGCCTTACACCTTAGACCTGCAGGACTGATCATGCCCTATTCCCAGGACCTGCAAGACTGACCATGCCTTACACCTTAGACCTGCAGGACTGATCATGCCCTATCCCAGGACCTGCAAGACTAACCATGCCTTATACCTTAGACCTGCAGGACTGATCATGCCCCAATCCCAGGACCTGCAAGACTGACCATGCCATACACTCTGGATCTGCAGGACTGACCATGCCCTACTCCCTGGACCTGCAGATGCATGGCCTTCTTATCCTGACTGCTCCAAATTGCTAACAGATTGTATCCAAGCCCCTAGACTGATATTGGATGCTGTTCTTGACCTCCTGGGACCCCCTGATTGAATGCTATCTGCTTAGGATTAACTGAGGATGGGTTGGCATGGTGGCTCAGTGGTTAACACTGCTACCTCACAACACCAGAGACCCGAGTTTGATTCCACTTTCAGATGACTGCCTGTGTGGAGTTTGCACATTCTCCCCGTATCTGTGTGGGTTTCCTCCAGGTGCTCCAGTTTCCTCTCACAGTCCAAAGTTGTGCAGGTCAGGTAGATTGGCCAAGCTAAATTGCCAAGAGTGTGTAGGGATGTGCAGGTTAGGTGGATTAGCAACAGGAAACACAGGGTTACAGGGATAGAGTAGGAGGATGGGTCTCGGTGGGGTGCTCTTCAGAGAGTTGGTGTGGACTCAATGCGGTGAATGGTCTGCTTCTATGGTTCAAGACTGCTCCCCTAAACATAAACTGCCTGTTTACCACACACACAGTGTGTTTGTTGCATACACTGCAAGCCCATGGTGTGGGCATGGGACTAATGGAGCACATTGCCATAGAGCAAATCGTACATTCCTTTGATTGATCAGTACTGACAGCCATGACCTGGCACTGTGTCTGGGTTAAACAGCAAGGCAAGACACAAGTACTGTGAGCCTTTAAGTCCTGACTGAAGGGTTAAAGAACGAAGACATAAGAAAAGGCACTGTGAACACAAAGTGAGTGTGTTAGCCAAGACAGCAAGCAAGGAGCCCTGAGATGCCTAATCCATGTGGTGGGTATCTGTCCCTGTGCACAATGTCCTGACTGCAGTATTCCAATCAAATGTGCTGGCTCACATGCAGGGTACATCATTCAAGTATAGAACTCCATTGTAAATGGATAGTAGATGTGCCGTATGGATACAGTGAGGCTGGAGTGTGTCTGATAACAATATTTGTGAATAGTGGAGTGTAGGCCATCACTGCATGTGGAGCATGCCTTGAAAACTCAGTAACTGTTGTCCAAAGTGGACAGTCAGAGGAATAAGTGGTCAGCAAGAGTCTCCAGGCACACGCTCTGACTTTCTCATCAGCAATTCTCATCTGGTTTCTATCTGATAGGTGATGAATGGGAAATTGCATAATAATGAGGTGGAACTAGGTAGTAATGACATTTTAATGCATTCAAATAAATGCAACTCTAGAGGCCTCTCACTATTCACTAGCAAGATCCCTGTCCAATACGTGGTGGAGAATGGGAAATTTTTGTTTTCAACATTGAGATTTTCAGTCCTGCCAATCTCACCTGATTTTCCCAACTTTTTCACCAACGTCCATCATTCAGGGGCTGGGAAGATTCTGGCCCATGGAGTACAGGCCACTTGACATTGTGTGTTGCACAAAATTCTGGCAAATGGAACCAATGTGCTGTGGATTCCCTATGACACCTGGAAAAATAATTCTGTATAAATCTGATCAAATTCATTTCCTATTTAAAGATTTCAATTACAACATCCACTTATCGACTAAGGGAGCAGAGCAAACTTAACCCTTGAAGGCTTAGCATCATTTTGGTAACTATGCACTGTACCTCCTCCATTGTCAAAAGCACCAAGAACTGAAAGCTGCTGTGCAGTGTACACATTGAATCTTGTGAAGAAATAAGCAATTTGCAACTCTAGTAGGAGCCATTCTTGAACAGTATCACAGTATTCTGGCACTAATGGGTGAGTAATACAGAGCTCCAGATGAATAGACTGGAACTTGTGAGTTCGCAAGATCACCAAGCCAGGCTCCAGCTGAGGTTAGCTTAAGACCTGTCTCTGCACTTGCCTCTTGCTCAATATGGAGTGGTAGCCCTCACTTTGAGCAACTAATTGATGGTCAATAAATGCTGGTCTTTAGGCCCACATCCTATGAATAGAAGGAAAAAAAGCCTTATTCAGATCGTGAGCAGTACAGTGCTGAAGCCTGATTTCTGCCCCCTTTAAATGGGAGCACAAGAAAATTCATTCTTGCATCAATGTCTCTCTCTCTCTCTCTGTCTCCATTTGCTTAATGAACCCACGATCATTTTGTCTTTCCAAAAGCAATTCAACTAATTGTTCTATATCGGGGATTGGCATATGGTCCTGTTGTCATTGGTTCAGGCTTACATCAATGCCAGATGTCCTGATAGAATCTTGAGAATGTGGAAGCAGGCCATTTGGCCCATCAAGTCCACGTGATCCTCCGAAGAGCATCCTACACAGACCCACCCTACTACTCTGTTCAGATAAACCTGCATTTCCTTATGCTAACCCACTTAGTCTGCACATTTCTGGACACTATGGGCAATTTAGCATGGCCAATCCAACTAACCTGCATACCTTTGGATAGTGGGAGGAAACCAGAGCACCTGAAGGAAACCCACACAGACACGGGGAGAATGTGCAAACTGCACACAGACAGTCGTCTGAAAATAGATTCAAATCCAGGTACCTGGTGCTGTGGGGCAGCAGTGTTAACCGCTGAGCCACCATGCCACCCCATTGACATCCTTTTATTTCTGTTATATACATAAACTCTCCAGTCTATATCAGGCCAGTGACAATGTTAGCAAGCACTTGGGCTCATCCAGGTTCTGACCTTGTAATCTGAGATAATTCTGTTTCTGTAAAATATACTTTCATTCATTGCTGCAGAGTTATCTGCTCTGGAATTACCATGATTTTCTGTCTATCTCAAATCTGCAACGAGAACTTCAGAAACCCGAAACATTCTTTTTATTCATTTGTGCGATGTGGGTATCACTGGGTGAGCCAGCATTTATTGCACATCCCTAATTGCCCTTGAAAAGGTGTTGGTGAGCTGCCTTCCTGAACTATTGCAGGCTGCCTGCTGTGGGTTGGTGCATAATGCCATTAGGGCCAGACTTCCAGCATTTTGATTCAGCAACAGTAAAGAAATGGCAATATATTTCTGAGTCAGGTTGATGAGTGGCTTGAAGGAAAACCTTTCAGTGTTGGTGTTCCCAGATATTGTCTGCCCTTTTGCTTCTAGGTGGAAGTAGTTGTGGGTTTGGAAGGTGCTGTCTAAGGATCTTTGGTGAATTTCTGCAGTCATCTTGTAGATAGTACACACTGTTGCTACTGAGCGCCAATGGTAGAGGGAGTGGATGCTTGTGGATGTAATGCCAGTCAAGTGGGCTGCTTTGTTCTGGATGATGTCAAGCTTCTTGAGTGTTGTTGGGGCTCCCCTCCCAATGTCGAGAGAGTCATTTTATCATTAGCACAAGTGGAAATTTGAATAACATATCAGGAGCTGTAGGTATGTCTTGTTGTCTATGTTTTATTAAAAGCATTTTACTTGCGGCTCCTGTCAGTAAGGAGGACAAAGGGGCGCATAATTCAGTTTATTATTCAACTCTATTTTATTAACAAAATATTTCTTATTTAAACTATACATGACCATTTCCCAAATTCCCAAATTTACTCATTATCTAGCTCTATCTATCTGAGAAATGATCCATGTATTTGAGCTGGAATGTTGCAATCTCCTTTCTCTCCGATGTAGGGCTGGTGCTCTCTCTCTCCTCTCTCTCTATCTTCAGGTGGCCAGAGCTTTATTGTTGGGCCACACTGCGTCTTTGTTGAGTCTTCACTGTAACTTCACTGAAGGAGTAGTGTCCAGGAATGTGTTTCATGTGCACTCGTGCAGGAATTTCCAGAATGTTCTGTGGTCTTTGGCCAATAGTGTCATGAGCTGGATTCAAATAATCCAATGTGGTTGTGCCACATCCTTTACTGCTGGGAGGAATAATGTGCACATGCTCAGGCAGTAAAGGTGCCAGAAAGTCTGAGTGACACTTCCCCAAAACACAACACTTGGGCTGGTTGGAACAAGTTCCCCTTGAATGTTTGCAACTTCTTTGATCTTGGTTTTCAATGTGGCCAATAGCTGTTGGCTGCTGTTTAATTTACTTTGGCAGTTTTCTGTCAGAACTGATTTCTCTGGCAGTGAGTCAATTTAGAATATCCAATTTTGGGCTCATTGTTGCTTGACCATAATTTGCTTGCAATCTCTAAGGTTTGTTTAATTACATTTGAAATTATCCAGCATTATTTGGGAGACCTAGCTATAATTGCTGCACCTGCTGGGATATTTCCAACAATGAAACTTGATGATAGATCACAAGATTGTTTCTCAGGTTAAATTGTTACTGAACTGCAACATTGCTTCGTTTACTGCTGCTTCTTCCAGAGAAAGGTAAGAAATTTAAATTAGAACTAAGCTTTTACTTTCCAGGTTACATCCATCAGGAAAGCACAGATAATTCATAACATAGGTCAGAAAGGTGTATTAGTAAATGCAATTACATGTTTTACGAAATGCTATAGCTTCAACCTTGCTGGGAATATTGTCTCATTAGGTGAAGAACGCTTTTGAACTATATTCTGCTTTCCTCTATGATGTTGGTATTTTTGCTTTCCCTTTATGTCTGATTGACATTGATGCTTCATTTATATTGCTTACTTACCAACCCGGGCAACATTGAAAAGTTACAGAATGTTGGAAGTCAGCCAATGAACCAGGCTATTCTTGGCCTTATAGAGTCATAGAGCATAGAAACAGACACTTTGGTCTAATCAGTCCACACCAAGCATGTTCCCAAACTAAACTACTCCCACCTGCCTGCACTTGGCCCAAACCTTTCCTCTTCATGCACTAGTCCAAATGCCATTTTAACATTGTAACTGTACCTGCCTACATGACTTTGTCTGGCAGTTCACTCCACACACAAACCACTCTCTGTATAAAAAGGCCCTTGTGAAAAGTTAACAAAATGTATACAGTTAGGGCAGAGTTCAGGTACTACATTTGACTTCAGCACGCCACATCTGAGATTATTAATGGAATTTTGCCCAAGGCCAATGTACAATGATCTCTAATAAAAAAGTATCCATGGGAACATTTGAAGATTTGCATGACCTGTATTAAAGATTGTGATCCAGCTTTCGACTTAGAAAGACCTGAAAAAAAACTGACAATGAACAAAATTAATATTTATAAAAATGGTACAATTTTCTTTAAATATTCTCTATAACTTTTGAATTTGTACATTCTTAAGCACAATGGGAGTAATTTTGACCTCAGACAATAGGGTAAATGGATAAATGATTAAAGTTAGCCATCTGTGTAAGTCACTTTAAAATGGAAGGAAAGTATGAGGAGACAGATTAATAGATATTCAATTTTGCATGGGCATTTGCGATTATTGCTCAATATGTAATTAAGCTCTAATTGGAGGGGCTAGAGTTGTTTGGATGATTGTATCATACTATGATAGCACAGTGGCTACATTGGTTATAATGGAATTCAGAGACTAGGACATCAAATCTGAACGTATCAGCTCAAATCCAAGCATGACAGTTGGGGAATTTAAATACAATTAATTAACTAAACTGGAATTTTAAAAATGAGTATTAGTAAATGTGCTCATATTGAAAAATGCCCATCTGGTTGAAAAACGCCCAGTCCCGACACTCAGCAAAGTGATTTGCTCTTAACTGAGAAGTGGTTGGCCTCTGAGACATCCATAAAAAGTCACTCAATCATCAAAAAGATAACTCATCACCAACTTTGTAAGGGCAAATTGGTGGGATCATAATACATAAAAGTAGGAGTCCATTCAGCACATTGAGCCTGCTCCACTATTCAATGGCTAATCTGATAATCCTCAATTCCACTTTGCTGTCTTTATCACAACTCTTGAATATATTTAATGACCCTGCCTTTTACAGCCCTCAGCAGTCAGCAATTCCATGGATTCACTACCCTCTGAGAGAAGAAATTCCTCCTCATCTTTATCTTAGATGTGTGACCCCTTGCTCTGAGATTATACCCTCTGGTCTTAGACTCTCCCAAAAGGGGAATCAACTTTTCTGAATCTAACCTGTCAAGTCCCTAAGCAGTTCTAAAGAAAAATTAGTGGACCTGAAATGCTAACTCGGATTTCTCTTCACAGATCCTACTCGACCTGCTAAGCTTTGCCAGCTATTTCTGCTTTTGCCCTGAAGAAAGTCACATGTTTCAATAAGGTAATTTCTTATTCCTCTAAACCCCAAGATTTTATCAATACAATCTCTCTTCATTAGACAATTCCTCCACATCGTGGATCCATTGGTAAACACCTGAACTCCAATCTCTCTTTAGGTCAAGGGCTGAAAACTGTTTAAAACTGAATGGCCAATAAATGCAGGCTTACCAATGATTTCTTCATCCTATGAATGAAAAATTTAAAAAATCAACCTCCAGAGATTAACCTCCTTAATTTTCTCCTCACCTCAACCTCCACCACCATTCAACCTTCCCCTCACCTCGTGTTTCCAATTCATTCCAATTGCAGTTTCACTCCAATTAGCATTTCTCCTCAATCAGGGCAAAAATGTTATGCTGGTTGGAGTCATATCTCTTACAAAGGAAAGTCATTTTGCTTGTTGGAAGTCAATCATGTCAGCCCCGAGACATGTCTGCAGGAATTCCTCAGGGTAATAGTATGGGTCAACCATCTACATTAGCTTAGCCTTTTTCCTCCATCATCAGGGCAGATGAGGTTCAGAAATCTACTTGTAACAAAATCTTGGGAGCATTCAGGGATGGCCTGTGAAATAACAAATAATGCTCATTTGGAAAAGATTAAGAAATGATAATCTCCAACAAGAGAGAATCCAATAATGTCTCATTGGCATTCAATTGTATTAATCCCCAACTATTAACATTCTTGGGATATCATTGATTAGAAACCGGACTGGATCAGTGCCAATTCAGAAACACTCCCTGACCCAATTTTTATTATATTCTCCCCTCCCCACTCCGATGCGCGCGCGCACGCACACACACACACACACACACATGCACACACACACATGCACACACACACACACATACACACATACACATGCACACACACACACATACACACACATATACACACACATACACACACACACACACTTACACACACACACACATACAAACACACACACACACACACACACACAGTCTTCTCTGGAAGTGACAAGAGAGTTGGTGAGAGGGAAAATAATTCTACAATACAGGAGTTGAGAGGTTATGGTGAATCTATGTAGTACACTGGTTAGACCTCAGATAAAGCATTGTGTACACTACTGTGTGTCACACTCTATGAACACAGAATAAGAAACTTCAATAATGAAGATAGATTGGAGACATTGAGACTGTTTTCCTTCAAAAGGAAATGCCTAGAAGAATTATCTAGACTTGAAATGCTCTCTCTCCATGGATGCTGTCTGACTCGCTGTGATCTCCAGCATTTGTTGTTTTCAGTCCAGGCTAGAAGAGGTTTGATTAAACTTTACAGATTCTTGAGGACAGTGGATAGAATGGATAGGGAGAAACTGTTCCCACTGGTAAAAGGATCAGGAATGAGGGAGCACAGACTGACAGTGATTTGCAAAACTATTTTATACACTGGGAGAAAAAAAATCATTTTTCACACGGTAAGTGTGGCAGAGGTAATTTCAAAGGAAACATTTAAGAGAGTGTTTGAAGATTATTTAATGCAAAGCAATGTTCAGGGTTATGAAGAAAGGGTCCAGGATGTCATTAAAGTTGTTCTCCCCATTTAGAAAGTTAATGTAGACACAATGGTGGAATCTTATAGGAGATGGACCAACAGTGGCTATGGAGGGAGATGTGACAAACCCGTAATAGAATCCAGCGAAACCCATCATAATGTAGGGAACAACTTGCAATATCTTTTAACTATCTAGAAGACCAAGGACAACAGATATGTGGGAACATCACCACCTTCAACTTTCGCACCACGCCACTCACCATCTTGACTTGGAAATATATCACCATTCCTTCATTGATGTTGGGTCAAAATCATGTAATTCTCTCCCTAAGGGCATTGTGGGTCTACTTACAGCACATGGACTGCTGTGGTTCAAAAGGGCAGCTCATCACTGTCCTCTCAAGGGCAACTAGAGACGGGCAATAAATACTGGACTCCCAGCCATTCCCACACCTCACAAAAATTAATAAAAATGTTTAAAAAAAAACATACTCTGGACATTGAGTCAAGATTATTAGTAAGTAACAATGTGTTGCCTGTTAAGAAGGATTATTATCTGGCTTTATTAACTACAGGTCTCACCTCATTAATATACAGATTTCTATTATGTCAGCAGCGAGGAGTAACATAGATGCTGAGAATTCTTGACACGGAAATCAATGCAGGTACCAGGTGACTTCAATTTACTGCTGGCTGTGAAGGGCCTCCATTTGTTCAATCTCAAACAGCAGCTGAGGACATGATCCATAAATATCAGCTGCGCAACCCTCTCAGCCACAGAGATTGGCATCCAATAACTGACAACCCCTCAGATCCTCATGGCACATCTCCAGTACCTCTTGGCATCACTTGGTGGATGAATGAGAGGTAGATACTTACTCAACAGGGCCCACCAGAAACAAGTATTGAAGGGCTACACCATGGAAAGTTTGCACAAAGTGACCAGCATCCAGATCATGGATTAAACCAGGCCAACATCATCAAGGCTGCTTACTTGTTGTCTTATCACTCATTCACTTCGCACCTACCTGTATGCTCTCAGCATCCCTGCTTTGTCTTTCCTGTAAACCTTGCAGAGGTCACTGTCTAAGGATAGGGGGGGTCAGTCATTTGGGTCTGAGATGAGGAGAAGTTTTTCTTCTTCCAGAGACTGGTGAGCCTTTGGAATTCTCTGCCACAGAATGCACTTAAGGCCAAAACACTGAAGGTTTTTAAGAAGGTGTTAGATCTATTTCTTCGGGTTAGAGGGACCAAAGGGTATGGACAGAAAATGGGACAGAATACTGAGTTAGAGGATCATCAATGATCATACTGAATGGTGGAGGAGTCTAAAAGGGCTGAATAGCCTGCTCCTGTCCCTATTTCTAATTAAATTCAGTGCAGTTAGATTAGATTATCTTAGATTACTTACAGTGTGGAAATAGGCCCTTCGGCCCAACAAGTCCACACCGACCCGCCGAAGCGCAACCCTCCCATACCCCACATTTACCCCTTACCTAACACTGCGGGCAATTTAGCATGGCCAATTCACGTGACCCGCACATCTTTGGACTGTGGGAGGAAACCGGAGCACACGGAGGAAACCCACGCAGACACGGGGAGAACGTGCAAACTCCACACAGTCAGTCGCCTGATTTGTTTTGATGCAAGCTGTGAATTGTCTTATCATAATCAATAGCTGTTGCTAATCGCAGTGTTAATCTGCCACCCATTTTAAACATGAAAACAACTTCTCAAAATATACAAAATGTTTGTTAATTATTTTAGGGTTCAATAGTCAGTTTCTTAGGACATTTTGAAAAAAAAAATGTGTCCAGATGTTTCAAGTAAGAAGCAGAAGTTCAAAGGAGATTTGAGGGAAAAGTGTTTCCACCCAAATGTCATAGCACATAAAGCTAAGTGCTGGCAAATGGGATTAGAAAAGTTGGAATTTTGATGCTAACATGGGCACATTGGGTCAACAAACATAAGAACTAAGTGCAGGAGTAGGCCATTCAGTTCCTAGAACCTGCACCACCACTTAACCTGATCATTGTTGATTTCACCTCAATCTCAACTCCACTTTTGTGCCCACTCCCCATAACCTTTTCATCTGCCTCAAATTAAAAATCAATCTCCCCTAACTCTATGACTCTGGGTGAGTGAATTTTACAGATTAATCTGACAGAAGTAATCAATCCTCATGCCTGCTTTAAATCTGCTACCTCTATTCCAAACGATGGTCTCTCGTTCTGGATTGTCACACATGAGGAATTATCCATTCTACATTTATTTTGCCAATCCCCTTTTAGCATCTTGGATACCTAATGAAGGGCTTCTTTCTGCACTCGATGACTCTATGACAGATACGTAACTTTGATTATCTCTCAGCCTCACAGCACTAGGGACCTGGGTTCAGTTCCACCTCAGGTGACTGTCTGTGTGGTGTTTCTCTCCGCTTTGAGCCAATGGTTCATAGTGTCGATAGTTGCCATGATTTGGAGGTGCTGGTGTTGGACTGGGGTGGGCAAAGTTAAAAATCACACAACACCAGGTTGTAGTCCAACATGTTCATTTGGAAGCACTAGCGTTCGGATGCGGTGCTCTTTCATCACTTGATGAAGGAACAACACTCCAAAAGCTAGTGCTTTCAAATAAACCTGTTGGACTAAACCTGGTGTTGTGTGATTTTTGACTTTGTGGTGTTTGCACATTCTCCCTGTGAATGTGTGGGTTTCTATGGGTACTCCAGTCTCCTCCCAAGGTCCAGAGATGTGCAGGTTAGGTGAATTGACCATGCTAAATTGCCCAGAGTGTCCAGGAATATGCAGGCTAAGTGGATTTGTCATGGAAAGGTTACAAGGATAAGGTAGGGAGCTGAGTTTGACTGAGATGTTCTTTGAATAGTCGGTGTGGACTTGATGTGCAAAATGGCCTGCTTCCAAACTTAGTGATTCTATGATTCTGTGATTCTATGAACACCTTTAGGCTAAAAAAGAACCAATTTAATTTTGACCATCTGTTCAAAGACCATGTGTTGAGACTGATTGCGAATACCTTGTCCACAGGGATGTGACCGGTATTGTGGGCATGGTCAACATTAGCATCATTTAACTTGCTGTGCAAATAATTCACGAGTCATTGCCTGGGGTTATTTTGCAATAGTTGCAGTGACAAGTTATGTTCAGAAATCAGCAAAACTAATGAAAACTCTACCTTATAATACTTGGCAAAAGGCAAGTACATGCTGGCAATTGTTAAGGAAAAGTAACTAAGGTTGTAATTAGACCAGCTAAATAGTTTTGTTAAGGAATGATTATGGCCAACTATGTTGGGAATGGGTAAAGCTTTTTTTCTCTCTGCTGTAGCAGATGTAAATAACAGATGCTGAGTGGGTCTCTTGACTGTACCTTTAATAACCTGCTGGAATCAGAACTACTCCCACAGCTGGAGGAATATCAATATTAAAGTGGAAGATGGAACAGTCCCCAATAATATGTGTTTGGTCACCAAGCAACTACATATTGTCCTCAGGAATATTCACTCCGTGGTGAGGATGCTGCTACATTATATTCAACTGACAACAGGTGAATGAGCAATCAAAAGATACAGCAAAGAAAAGAAGGGATAGATTGATCAAAAAAGAATAAAAATAGTATTTCCACAGTGTGGGGTTATGTTTTTATTAAAAGGAGGAGGAGAAAAAGGACACCAATCATATTAAGCACCAATTCTAGTTTATACATTTATCATATTCTAAGGTTCAGACACTTTGGGATACTTGGATTTATATTGACCTGAAATTTAAACAAACCCACAATCAATAGGCACAGGCAGTTTGGAGGTTTTTATAGTCAGAGAGAATGAGAACCTATTTCAGGAGGCTGCTAAGCAGACAGCTTCTTTGTAACAAAAGAGTAAGTCATCAGCTCACCCTGCCATTCAATATGATCAAGGATAATCAGACACTTCATTGTGTTTTGATGACCTCATCCCCTTAACCCTGTGTGCCACTAGTAATCCAAACTCTATCCACCTCTACCTCGAATACATTCAAAGAGTGAGCCTCCACAGCCCTCTGTGGTAGAGAATTCACAACCCATTGAATTAAATAATTTCTCATCTCAGATCTAAGTGGCATCCCCCTTATATTCAAACTGTACCTTTCTGATTTCCCTGCAAGGGAATCATCTTACCTGCACTTTCCCTGTCTATTCCTTTAGGGATTTGATAGGATTCAATGAGACCAACTCTCAGTCTTTGATTCTGTAGAGAATACATGAATTCCCATTCTGTCATGATGGGATAGTCCCACCATTCCAGAAACAAGTCTAGATAACCTTCATTGCACTCCCTTTACAGAAATTATATCCTTCCAGAGATAAGGAGGCCAAAACTTCATACAGTACTTGAGCTTTGGTCTAACCAAGCTTTCAGAAAGACTTTATTACTCCTGTACTCAAATCCTCTTGCATTAAACGAAAGGATTCCATTTGCCTTCCTACTAGCTTGCTGAATCTATATGTTAGTCTTCAGAGCCTTATTGACAAGGATACTTCGGTTTCTTTGCCCATCCACAGGTACATGCTATAACCCTACATTTATTCACACTACAGTAGTTTCAGGGTGGAATCTAACAAATACAAGTGGATAGTGAACTCACAGAGTAAACCCTACAAAGAGGGGGCAGTCCTGGACTTAACTTTGAGTAATGATGCTGGGCAAGTGCTTGAAGTATCAGTGAGGGAGCATGTTATAGACAGTGATCATAACTCCATTAAAATTAATATCTTTACTTAAAAATCTAAAGATGGGCCTGAAATCAAAGTTCAGAACTTGGGAAAGGCCAATTTTAAAAAGATCAGAAATGAATTGGTCAGAGTGGACTGAGAGCAGATACTTTTAGATAAACCTGTGCCAGAGCAGTGGGGTTTATTCAACAAACAAAGAGGGAGAGTACAGGGCCAACATGTTCCAAGAAAGATACAGGGTGGAACCAACCAACTCAGCAAAGGCTGGATATCGAGGGATTTGGATTAAGACAAAAAGGAAAGGTTATGAAAGATACAGAACAGCAACAATCCTAGAGCAAGATAGAATGTGCAAGATGGGTAGGAGCTTAAAAAGGAAATTAGAAAAGCAAAAAAAGGAGGTGGGAGAAAAACAATGGCAGGTAAAAGAAAGGAAAATCCTATTTTACAAGTTCATTCTGAGTAAAGGGATAATGAGGGAAAGGATAGATCCCACTAATTACCAAAGTGGTAATGTCTGTGTAGAGTTGGAGATAGGGTTCTGAATGAATACTTTGTGTCAGTATTCACTTGTGAGAGACATGATGTGGTATTAAAGCAGGGAAACAAATTGTAATATAATTAAATGAATTATCATAGACAGAGAGGAGGTTCTCGGTCGTCTGGCAGGCTTAAAAGGCAGATAAACCTTGAGGACCAGAAGAAATTTATCACAGGTTGTTGAGTGAGGCAAGGGAGAAAACAGCAATACATTTCAATTCCTCTTTGGCCACAGGAGACATACCAAAGAAGTGGAGGACAGCCAATGTGGTAATGTTATTCAGGAAGGGTGCTAAGAATACCAGGAAACTACAAGCCGATCAATCTAAAGAGATAACCAGATGGAGACATGAGGAAATGCTTTGATCTAGTCAATTTAAACATAAGGGCCAGCATTAGAGACTAGTAGTAAATGTAAGAGCCCAAGCGATCCAAGGAAATGTGACTAACAGGATCCAGAATTGGCTGAGTAGCAGGAAGCGGAGGGTAAAGAGTGAGGGGTATTGTGACTGGAACCCAGTGTCCAGTGGGATCTCACAGGGGTCATTATTGGGGCCCATGCTATAGATTATGTAAATGATTTGTACTCGAATGTAGGAGGGTTGATCAGTAAGTTTGTGGAATATATGAAAATCGATGGAGTGGTAAATAGTGAGGAGAATAGCGTTAGATTACAGGAGGATATAGAGAAGCTAGTCAGATGGGCTGATCAGTGTCAAATGGAACTTGAACTGGATAATTTTGAAGTGGTGCACTTGGGCAAGATAAACAAGGCAAGACAATACATGACCAACAATAGAGCCATTGGAAACACTGGGGATCAGAGGGACCTTGGTATGCATGTACACTGCACCCTTAAGGTAGCAGGATAGTTATATAGAGTGGTCAATAAGACATATGTTATGTTCTCTTTGCTAGATAGGCACTGAGTTTAAGAGTAGGGAGGTGATGGTGGAACTTAATAAATCCTTGGTTCAGTCCGAGCTTGAGTATTGTGAGTAATTAGAGAATTCACATGATAGGAGGGATGTGATTGTAATGGAGAGGGTGTGGAGGAGACTTACCAGGATGTTGCTTGAGTTGGAGAGTCTCCATCAAGAAGAGAGATCAGACAGACCTGAGGTTTTTTTTTCCCTTGGATCAGAGGAGACCAAGAAGGACTTGATTGAGATATATAAAATTGCGAGAGGCATAGACAGCACAGACAGGAAGGATTTTCCCCTTGATGGGGGGATCAGTGATGAGAGGGCATGGGGTTAAGGTAAGAAGCAGGAAGTTTAGAGGAAATATGAGGAAATTTCTATTCATCCTGAGGTTCACTGAAATCTGGAATCACTGTCTGTAAGAGTGGAAGCAACAAAAACCCTCATAACATTTACAAAGTATTTAGATGTGTAATTATGAAAAATGGGATTAGAATAGATAGGTGCTTGTTTTTGAGTGGCACATATGTGATGGATTGAAGTGTCTTTTTTCTGTGCTGTAGATCCCCATGATTCTATGAACTCTATAAAAATAACAAACAGATCTGCTATATAATGCACACAGTAGCACAGGCAGTTAATTCATAAGTGAATTGTTCCCTTGTGTGCATTCAGCTTATGTAACATAGATCTCTCATAGAAATGAGTTAGAAGAAGAAAGACAAATATTTTAGAAGTACTTTTCGCATTATGTATTAAAGGGCTTTGCTTCTAACTTTAGTTTTAGTTTTACTTTGATAAATGGTCATCTTACATCTTCTCATATACATGCACATTTCCCGTGAAGAATTATAGGGAAGAAATTAAAACTTGTTCTGTTCCTGTGGTTATTCAAAATTCCTGTTGGCAATGGCACATAAACTTCAGTGACTAACCACTTTGTTCAGCGCCTACAAAAATTAAATGTATGAACAACCCCAACAGGTATCATTTTTCATTCTCAGATTGGTCAGTATTACCATCAACTGGGACGTCCCCACAGCACCCTCTCCCAAATGATTCGTTCTAACTTCAACCGTCGACCTCCTTATGGACAGGCCGATAAATGGGCATGCAAATGGAGATTTTAATTCAGCGCAGAGAAAGGCTAGGAAAATGTAACGAATGTACAGAATTTTTAGATACGTAAATTTTGCGTTACTGTGCTGTGAAGGGCTTATGCTCGAAACGTCGAATTCTCTATTCCTGAGATGCTGCCTGGCCTGCTGTGCTTTGACCAGCAACACATTTGCAGCTGTGATCTCCACCATCTGCAGACCTCATTTTTTACTGTGAAAGATTGCTGCCTGTTCCTCAGATTCCTCAACCAAATGTCTCATTGTCTTTCAGAGACTGTGCCTGTTGTTTCTTCGTGTGGACAGTTATCTCCAAATCCTTTCACCTCAGGCAGGAAAAGTGCAAAGGCCCCATGATGAAAATCTCTGACGGCTATTTCAAAGCAGACCCAGATCCAGAGAGCATGTAGTTTCACTCAGGCAACACATTTACAGCCTTCAACCAAAGAAGTGGTCAGGTTGCAAACAGTTGATTGGGAGAAAAATAGCAATCTCATAATCTCAGCTGAACTAAACACTATATCAATCCTTTGAGAACATCAAAAGCATTATGATTCAAAAGAGCCACAGTATCCTCAGTCTCCACTGGTTCCAAGCAACCAGAGCAGTGCTGACCAATGGGCTGCAACAACTGCTGATTGACTTATATTTTCAGTTTGATAAGAGTTAAGTTCTCCATAAGGTGTTTGAAAGGATACATTGCTGAGGAGACATTTGTACTCTTATCATTTATTGCTTCAGTTCACACTAATTAACCTCTGTATTTTTTTCTCCCCCTAGGGCTGTGTGAGAAATGAGACAGTCAAAAGAATATCACAACTTTTGCAGGTTTAGTGAGCAAAAGATTTTATGGTTTGTCAGTGAATTGCACAAATGCCAGGGGTGAGGAGACCCAACCTTTCACGTGAGAAACTGTATAAGCAATGGTGCATACACAGCTGCAGAAATCTTTGAGCCTTTTGTTGCTAACCTATGATCTCTGTTTGAAACCAAGTTTACATTATTATTCATGGCGTGGAGGTGCCTGTGTTGGACTGGGCAGGACACAATCAGAAGCCACATTGCACCAGTTTATAATTCAACAGATTTATTTGAAATCACAACCCTTCAGAGTGCTGTCCCACCATGACAAAGGAGCAGCACTCCAAAAGCTTGTGATTGCAAATAAATCTGCTGGACTATAACCTAGTATTGTGTGAATTCTGACATTATGATTTGTGAGTGATGATCAATGTGATTGATCTTCTGCAGTTCATCATTGCCAGATCTCCAAAAATCAGGCCAGTCATGATTTGTCAAGAATGATTCTTTGAAACTCGTTTAGCAACTTGAATCACTCAAACCAAACTAGGGGACATGTTTTTAAGGTGAGGGGAGAAAGATTTAAAAGGGACTAGAGGGGCAGCTTTTTCACACCAGAGGGCGGTTCATACAGTATTTGCAATTAATTGCCAAGAGAAGTGATAGAGGTGGGTACAATTACAACACTTAAAAGACATTTGGACAGAAGTCTGGTTGAAGATTTGTAGCTCGAGTGTCCGTTGTTGTGGTTCTGCTCGCCGAGCTGGAAGGTTTTGCTGCAAACGTTTCGTTCCCTGGCTAGGGAACATCATCAGTGCTGTTGGAGCCTCGTGTGAAGCGCTGCTTTGATGTTTCTTCCGGTATTTATATTGGTTTGTTCTTGCTGCTTCCGGGTGTCAGTTTCAGCTGCAGTGATTTGTATGTGGGGTCCAGGTCGATGTGTCTGTTGATGGGTGTTCTTGCCGTTTCCGGGTGTCAGTTTCAGCTGTAGTGGTTTGTATATGGTGTCCAGGTCAATGTGTCTGTTGATGGAGTTTGGGGATGAATGCCATGCTTCTAGGAATTCTCTGGCTGTTCTCTGTCTGGCTTGTCCTATGATAGTGGTGTTTTCCCAGTCAAATTCATGTTGCTGGTTGTCTGAGTCTGAGTACACCAGAACTGCGAAAAGAGGAAGAGGAACATCTATACAAGGTATTCGCCAAAAACGGATACCCACGCAACTTTATCACCAGATGCCTAAGAGATAGACCGAGGAACGAGGACATGCCACAACCAAAAGGACTAGCCACTCTACCATACGTCAGGAGCGTCTCAGAACTGACAGCCAGACTACTGCGACCCTTAGGACTCATAACAGCACACAAGCCAACATCCACGCTCAGACAACAACTCACTAGAACAAAGGACCCAATACCCAGCATGAGCCAAACTAACGTAGTTTACAAAATACCATGCAAGGACTGCACAAAACACTATATAGGACAAACAGGAAGACAGCTAACAATCCGCATCCATGAACATCAGCTAGCCACAAAATGACACGACCAGCTATCTCTAGTAGCCATACACTCAGACAACCAGCAACATGAATTTGACTGGGAAAACACCACTATCATAGGACAAGCCAGACAGAGAACAGCCAGAGAATTCCTAGAAGCATGGCATTCATCCCCAAACTCCATCAACAGACACATTGACCTGGACACTATATACAAACCACTACAGCTGAAACTGACACCCGGAAACGGCAAGAACATCCATCAACAGACACATCGACCTGGACCCCACATACAAATCACTGCAGCTGAAACTGACACCCGGAAGCGGCAAGAACAAACCAATATAAATACCGGAAGAAACATCAAAGCAGCGCTTCACACGAGGCTCCAACAGCACTGATGATGTTCCCTAGCCAGGGAACGAAACGTTTGCAGCAAAAACTTCCAGCTCGGCGAGCAGAACCACAACACATTTGGACAGACACACAATTTGGAAATGTTTGCAGGGACATGGGCCAAACAATGTGACTAGTTTAGTTTAGAAAAGCTTGGTCAGCATGGATAAAGGGGACTCCATGTTTCCATGTTGTATGATTTTATGACTCTATAAAGTTTGGAAAGTTTTTTGCTAAATGGGTAATTGAAAATAAGAAATTCACAATTTATGTGGGAGAAAATAAACAAATGCTTGCATTTGGAGCACCTTTTATGACCTCATAAGTGATGTAAAGAGTTTTAATACTAATTAATATTTTCAAAGTGAAGCAATTGTCACAATGTAAACACATGGCAGTCAATGTACAAACAACAGGGAGCTTACCAACAGCAAAGAGGTAATATTTCAGGTAAATTAAATACTGATGCTTGTCAGATAACATCATGCAAACATTAACATGCATCTGAGAGGGCATCCAGATTCTCAGTTAAAAATATTATTATGTATAAGCTGTACATGTAATGTCAAAATATAGCAACTCCACTCCTTCAGCGCTCTTCAAATACTGGATTTGAGGGTGAGGAGATAGGAAGAAGATGACAAGGGGAGAGCTGAAGAGAGTTGAGAACCACAAGGAAAATCAATAAGAAACAGAAACAAATAACAAATGTGCAGTCAAGCAAAAGGGAAACAAAGCACAGGGACAAAAACAGCAATTCTCTTTATTTAACCTTTAAAATTAGGAGATTAATCTTTGGTTCATTGCCAGTGTCATTGCAGGTGGGGAGAGGAGCATGGAAAATAAACTAGGGTCTCAGTTCTCCCACTACCTGTTTTCCACATTATGTACGGCATCAGGCAGTCTACCTGCCCTAAGCTCATTGAGTCTGTTCATAGAATCTCTATAGTACGGAACCCGGCCATTTAGCCCATTGAGTCCACACTGACCCTTCAAAGAGCATCCCACTCTGTCCCATCCTCACCTGGCATTTTCCATGGCCAATCTATCTCACCTGCACATTCTTGGACTATGGGATCAAACCAGAGCAAACCTATGCAACACGGAGAGAATATGCAAACTCCACACACACAGTCACCCAAGACTGGAATTGAACTCAAGTTCCTGGTGCTTTGTGGCAGCAGTGCTAACCACCATGTCGTTCTTAAAATGGCAGTTGAAGTCAACTTAAAGACTCCATTGTACCTCCACTGCTATTGTAGATTAGATAGGATAAGTGGTCTTACCTGCTTTGGAGCACTCGCTGTATACATTGAGGATATTTCATTCCCACCCAAATGATAACTCCATATTATGCTCCCCCCCCCACCTATGAAACAATTCCCTATCACCTTACAATCCCTGCGCCCCTCACCAAAACTTTCAATTCCTTCATAACGAGAACTTATTCTGATGTCTAGTATCTGTCTTCTTGCCTTCTCAAGACATCTCAAAGTTTCAGCAATGGCCCAGTATTGTGTCTGGTTCTGCTGGGACTACTCAAGTGCTGGCCAAGGAGATTGGTAATGGTGAGACGTCCCATGCCTGAGGAGTGGAATTCCATTCTTACCATGTTCAGGCCTTCCTAATGTGCATTATTACAGAGGGGTTGCCTGTTCACGTGTCAGTAAAGTGCTGACCAAATATTTGATCAGCAAGACAGGAATATATCAACTCCTCATGTAAAATTCATCCCGATGAAACATCTCAAAATGTTTTAAAGGAACAAAGTAAAGCATGGCACAAAGCCATAAAATTAGTATTTTTTTACAAAAGTTGGTCAAAGATTGAGGTCTTAAGAAGTGGTTTAAAGGAAGAAAGTGAGATAAAGAAACATAGAGGTATAGGGAGGGAATTCTTAATTCTGGGGTCCACTCAGCAAAAGGCACAGTGACTAATGGTGGAATGATTTGGATTGTACAAGAGCGCCAGAAAGGGAGCAGTGTGGAGATCTCAGAGAGTTTTATGCTTGAGGAGATTGCAATGATAGGGAAGAGCAAGGTCATAGAGGAATTTGAAAGAAAGGATGAGGATACTTCAGAAGAAAAAATGGCAAATGACACATACTGGTTGACATATCTTGTAGTTATTTTAATCAATCTCTTCAAACATGTCCAAGGATGTTGAGACTTGAACTTAGATCTTCTAGCTACAAGGATGGGACACTACCACTGCTCGATAAGAACTTCCAACTTACCTTGTAAAATGTGCACTCAGTGTGTTCACTTCCTAACATTATTAATTTTTCCTGGTAATTGTTTCCTCTCAGGACACGTTGCGTGACCAGGAGCTAATGTAAGTTAACAAGCGGAGGTTGATAAGAACTTTGGTGAGGCTGCACTGGGAGTATTGTGTTCAGTTTTGGTCAGCTTGCTATAGGAAGGATGTTATTAAACTAGAAAGAGTACGGAAGAAATTTACAAGGACGTTGCCAGGACTTAACAGTCTGAGTTATAGGGAGAGGCTGGACAAGCTCGGACTTTTTCCTTCGCGTGTAGGAGACTGAGGGGTGATCTTACAGAAGTGTATTAGATCATGAGGGCATGGATTGGGTGAATGCACTCAGGCTTTTTCCCAGGGTTGGGGAATCGAGGATGAGAGGGCATCAGTTTAAGGTTAGGGGGGAAAGAATAAAAGGGAACCTATGTGGAAACTTTTTTACAGAGAGGGTGGTACGCATGTGAAATGAGCTGCCAGCAGAAGTTGTTGAGGTGGATACATTAACAACATTGACAGAGCATTTGGACAAATGCATGGATAGGAAAGGTTCAGATGATAGGGGCCAAGTGCAGGGAAATGGGGTTAGAGTGGATGGACATTTTGGTCGGCATGGTCCATTGCGGGCCAAAGGGCCTGACTCAATGCTGTAGGACTCTATGACTGTATGACTACAAGCACAGATCAAAGGCTAGCAATACTGCAGTGACAAATCCACTCCTGATTCTGCAAAGTCTGTCCACAATCTACAAGACACAAGTCAGGAGTGTGATGGAATGCTGCTCACTTGGCTGGACGGATGCAGCTCCAACAATACTCAAGAAGTTTGACACGATCCAGGACAAAGCAGTCCACCTGATTGGAACCACAACCACAAAAATCCACTCCCTCTACCACCAGCATTCAGTAGCAGCAGTGTGTAGTGTCCACAAGATGCTCTGCAGAGGTTAATCAAAGATCCTTAGACAGTACCCACAAGATCCTTAGCCAAACCCACAACCACTTCCCTATGGAAGGACAAGGCAATAGACACAGGGACCACCACCATGTGTAAGTTCCTCTCCAAGCCTGTCAGCACCCTGACTTGGAAATATATTGCCATTCCTCCTCTGTCACTTGGTTAAAATCCTGGAATTGTCTCTCTAACAGGATTGTAGGTGGACTGCAGTGGTTCAAGAAGGCAGCTCACCACCACCTTCTCAGGACAGGTAATAAATGCTGGTCAGCCACAAGTGAGTAAAGAAGAAATTCCCAGAACAACTCTCCACTCAGCAGATATGTGTGCAGAGCACCAGCTAGCAACTCCATAAGAAAGTCAATGACCAGGAGAAATATCATCATCTCTCTCTGATATCTCACACTCACACTTTATTCATTATTCAATCATGAGATGTGGGCTTTGCTGGCTAAGCTAGCATTAATTGCTCAGTGGGCAGTTAACAGTCAACCATATTGTTGCTTGTCTGGAGTTGCATGTAGCCATATCAGAAGAGGACAGCAGATTTCTGTCTCTAAAGGACAGAATGGTGGATCAGTGGTTAACACTGTTGCCTCACAGAGCCAGGGACCCAGGCTTGATTCCAGCCTTAGGCGGTTATCTATATGGAGGTTGCACAAGCTCCCTGTGTCTGCGTGGGTTTCCTCCTGCAGGTTAGATGCATCAAATATATGGTAGAGGAATGAGTCTGGGTAGGTTACCCTTCAGAGGGTCAGTATTGACTTGTTGGGCTGAAGGGCCTGTTGGGGTTCTATGATGATGAATCTATGATTAGCGATCCAGATGGGGATTTTACAATTGACTGTATATACATGGTTATGATTCAGTTAGCTTCTTATTTAACTTTCATATATTTGTAAAACTTAAATTTCATCATCTTCCATGGCAGAATTCAAACCCATGTCTCCAGATCAGTTTGCCTGGGTTTCCAGTTGAGTAACATTCTCACTGTCTCACTGCGCCTGTCTTTGCCCCTACACTCAAATCCCACCAAGGTCCAGTCTTCCACTCGACAATATCTTTGCTCACTCACTTTCATTTCACCCCTGCCGCCACAATGCTAATACTGTCTGGCCTCTGCTATCTACATTAATGCTTATGAGGAGTGAATCATGGCCCTTGCAAGAGAAGACTGACTCTACTCCTGCTGGTATGTTGAAACAACCATGCCCTACCAACAGATAAGGAACACTCTTCACTCCATTGCAACTGCCACAGTATCCTTGTTGTCAGTCTCATTCATTCTAAACCATTTCCAACCACTGACCATGGCACCTTCTCACTCTTGTGTCTTGCAGATACAAACAGGATGTCCACCCCCCCTCCATGGAGAAATAGCTCGGTCCCCAAAAAGCCAACCTCTGAGCATGAGAGTACTGAGGCTGAAAAGGAAGCATCGGCAATCTGCCTTCTGCATTCTCGGCTGATACCTCGGTGTGAATGTTAGCTTCAGAAGGTTTTGGAGCACAGTTCGATGAGCAGCTCACAGTGACTGCTGCACAGGTGGTTGAAGAAGAAATACCCTCTTCTGCTGGCATTCAGAGGCATGCCAGAGACCTGGCGTGAAGCAGGAGAGGAGCTTGTGGTGTTAACAGTTAGGGACTTGGTCCACATTCACAGGAAGGGACAGGAGCAGCAGACTGGAATGTGGGAGGCAAAAGCCAGAATTAGCAATGTCTAGCTTGTTTTATAATTCCTTACCCCCACACTATTGCCTAACTGCAGCCGTGGTTATATTTCTTTCCCCCACACTACCGCCTAACTGCGGTAGTGCTTATATTTTCCCCAGCATCCATGTTGTGTGTGTGAGGGTGTGAGACACAGTGAGGGACAAAAGGTGTACAAATCTTTATTCATTTTCCACCACCAGAAAGAAAGGAAACACCAGGATGGCCAGTGACAAGCAATGCCCTTCTCATCAGAGAGCAATGCTGTGTAATCAAAAAAGGGGGAGGGTAGGGATTAAATCAAAATAGAGTTGGAGGGGGAAATAAAGCACTCCATTATATCTAGCTTGTTTGATGCATTTGATTATTTGGGACACTGATTGTTAATGCGGTGAGCAGTAGTGTTAACATTGTATTTAACAAGCTTTAATCCCCCTTAAATGGCAACTTTCTGATAACTCACAAGAAATTCACCTCATGCTTGTCAAGTCTTATCCCCAGGTGTTGATAGCAAAGAAGATACATTCATAACAAAGTTAAAAAAGAGAATATCAACATACAAATCCTTACAACAAATGCCAACAATAGATAATAAGAGCAGAAGAAAGTCCTGGTTGGTGCACAATTTGGAAAATCCTTTATTATTGCCACCACAATAGAGATCACAGTATGTGTGCCATCACAGCATATCAATTGCTCCAAATACACTGGAACACAGAACCATTTTATGGTGAAAAGAATGCAGATTGTGAAAGCAAATGTTTGAAATGAATAATGATTCCTTGTTTCCTCATGTTTTTTTTTAGTTAGTTGACTCTGCTACATGTCTGTCTGACCCTATTTATCCTGTCTATTAGTAATGTCTTTGACTCACTTGCTCTTGGCTCCTTGCAGATGTCTTTTAGCACCAGCCTCTTTGTCCTTATTTGTTCAAGTCTCATTGTTTTCTAATTCTAAGGCCTTGACTCTGTGCCTCTGCTCTATTCTTCAGGTGGCTGCTTGCTTATGGGCTCTTTGTTCAGTTTTCTATTCATCATTTTCTATTGGTTAACCTTAAATATTGAACATAATCTAAGTATCATTACTAAAAGAACTTCAAGGTTAGGAAGATAAAGGATATTCATTCCTTTGCTGTGAATCAAGGTTTGCTAGCAAAACCAACTTAGGAAATGGAAATATTTCAAATAGTGACAATCTGAAGACTTTTCAACCAAAACCCAGCAAACCATTATCCCTGTGAAATAGTGGGGCAAACATCTGTTTTTCCTAATTTTGGGCGTGGTACTTAAAAAAATATCAAATGCAAGTTCTGAGAATCTTAAACAAGGATCGGCCACCAAATTGGTGTAAGCTGAGGAATGTTAGTTGTTTCATTATCCTCGGTACAGTGGGCCGGTAAAGCTGCATTCCACTAGAACCATTTTCACTTTGGTCCCAGACCCATGTGATCTGACATCAACTGACATCACAGATAGTTCAAGTAATTAGAATGTCCACCCCATATACTGCATCGCCCTCAAGTGCCCTCATTACATGAAAAAAAAACCTGTAAACTGATTACAGCATAATCTTATTCCTACATTGCACTCTCCAACCCCTGCACTGTTTCCTGCCAACATCATCCCGAGTCTCTTTCATCAGAGACATTAATCTTCAGCAGTACTTTCAGCTCAATTTGAGGAAGTGAGTACGTCCTTAACTTCTCTGTGGAAGGAAAACAGTGGCCAGCTTGGAATGCCACCTTCTCACGAAGCTGGCTCCTGGCCTGGGACACTTCCCCTGACATGAATGCAAAGGCTGTGAAGACTGAGAAAGTCAACAAGCTGAAACTTCCATTCTCTTTTACTCCAGTGTTTCCTTTGTACACTGGAGGGAGGCTAAAACAGTGATTTGAAAGAATGCGGCACTTCCGCCTTCCATGAAGAACTTGCCAGTTGTATCATCCACTTATGCCTCAAACTTCAATTCTCCTGCTCTTTGGATGCTGCCTGACCTGCTGCGCTTTTCCAGCAACACATTTTCAGCTCTGATCTCCAGCATCTGCAGTCCTCACTTTCTCCTTGCAAATTTACTAACCCGTCCTTCTATGTCCTCATCTAGGTCATTTAGCAGTGGACCCAAAACAGATCCTTGTGGTACACCACAGATAACTGAACTCCAGGATGAATATTTCCCACCAACTACCACCCTCTGTCTTCTTTCAGCTAGCCAATTTCTGATCTAAACCGCTAAATCACCCGCAATCCCATTCCTCTGTATTTTGTGCAACAGCTTGCTGTGGAGAAACTTATCAAACACCTTACTTAGAATCCAAATACTGGGGAACCTGGACTATCCGAACGAGATGGGTGGGCACTATTTTGTTTGCATAATTGATTATACAGTTAATTGACTCAATGCCTTACCTCTGGGGCTTGGGGTGTGGGCGGGAGTCCACTCCCATTCAGGAGACTAGGCAGCAGCACAGCGGACATGGGTCCCCACCCTTGCACACCCCCCACCCCATCCAACACCAACCCCGTCTGCCCCGACCCCATCCAACACCACCCCCGCCCGCCCACACCCCTGTCCAACACCACCCCCGCCTGCACACACCCCTGACCAACACCAACCCCGCCTGCTCCCAACCCTGCCCAACACCATCCCTGCCCGCCCACACCCCTGTCCAACACAACCCCCGCCCGCACCCACCACCGTCCAACACAGCCGCCGCCCGCACCCACCACCGTCCAACACCACCCCCGCCTGCCCCTCACCCCGTCAAACACCACCTCTGCACCCCCACCCCCTTTCAACACCAACCCCGCCTGCCCTCACCACCGTCCAACACCACCCCCGCCCCCACCCCGTCAAACACCACCCCCGCCCACCCCCACCATGTCCAACATCACCGATGCACCTCACCACCATCCAACACCATCCCTGCCCACCCCCACCCCTGTTCAACACCACCCCACCCGCCCCCACCCCATCCACCCGCACTCCCGTCCACCCGCACCCTCGTCCAACGCCACCCCGTCCGCCCCCACCGCCATCCATAATCACCCCCAACGCCCCCACCCCATCCAATACCACACCAACCCCCATCCAACACCATCCCTGCCCACCCCCACCCCATCCAACACCACCCTCGCCCACCCCCACCCCCATCCAATACCACGCCTGCCCGTCCCCACCCCCATTCATCACCACCCCGTTCAACACCATCCCTGTTCAACACCACCCCAATGCCCGCCCCCACCCCTTCTCCAACACCACCCCGCCCACCTCCATCCCCTCCAACACCCCCGCCATCCCCACCCCTGTCCAACACCACCCCCACCCATTCCCCACCACCACCCCATCCAACACCACCCTCGCTCACCCCACCCCATCTAACACTACCCCACGCTCACACCCACACCGTCCAACACCACCCCACGCTCACACCCACACCGTCCAACACCACCCCCCGCCAGCACCAAACCCCGTCCAATGCCTTCTTCCGTCCCCACGTCTGCTCGCCCCCATCCCTATCCAACACCATCCCCCACCCACCCTGACCCGTCCCCACCTCCCGTCCAACACCACTCCTGCCTGTCTCCACCCTGTTCAACACCACCCCCGGCCGCCCCCACCCTCACCCAACATCACCCCCGCCTGCCCCCACACCCATCCAACACTACTCCCCATCCATCACCACCCCCACCCCCACCCCCGTTCAACATCACCCCTGCCCACCCCCACCCCCCATCCAACACCACCCCACCTGTCCCCCCCTTGCCCAACACCACCCCTGCCCGTCCACACCTCCCATCCAACACCCCCCTCCACCACCCCATCCAACATCACCCCCACCCTCACCCTGTCCAACATCGCCCACTCGCGCCCGCTCCCCAACCCTGTCCAACAATGCCCCTGTCCACCCCAACCCCTGCCCCCGCCCACTGCCCAACCCCGCCCAACACAGCACCCTATCTGCCCCCTCAAACCCATCCAAAACCGCCTCCTTGCACATCCCCCGCCCATGCCCACCCACCCCCGAACCCATCCAACATTACCCCTGTCCGCCTCCACCCCGCCCCTTTCCCCAACTCTTAAACACATCCAACAGCATCCCCTCCCTCCAACCCTGTCCAACACCACCTCCCCTCCCACCCCGCCCATGCCCCCGTCCACTCCCAACCCCATCCAACACTTCCCTGTTCCAGGCAAAGTGTGGGGGGATAGAGAGAGGGCAGCAAGTCATTTGGAGACGGTGCCTTGGTTCCCATAAGTCCAGGACTCTAGACATCATTTCAGTAAGCCAAATTCACTTTTAATCAATGTAAACAAAATACATTATCAGTGTTGGAAACATGTCTTTGATGTAATGTTTCAATTGGGACCTTGAGATCTCCTTCAGATAATCTGATATTCAGATAATTGATACTTGGATAATCGAGGTCCTTCTGTACACCGCATCAACTGCTTTACCCTTGTCCGTTTGTTTGGTCACCATCTCAAAGAAATCAACAAGGTTTGTGAGGCATAACTGTGGTAGAATTGTTGGATTCATGGCAGCCATTTTGCCACATATTAAAAGCCTGGAAACCATTTTGAATCTCATCTTCGTTTCTGCTTGCTAGAAGTCTGTGTTTCCCTTGCCCAGCTAAGACGTTCGGTCTTGCAGCTATACTGATACCTGATAAACAAATTACTTCCTTGTACGGGGCTATTCTTCTCTTTGCAAGGATCTATTTTATACTAACACCTACTTATCAGCTACTAAGCGATACTGTCCAGACGCTATGTGACTGAAGCTAATGGCTGGGCAAGGTGTCTCGCTTGCTCATTAACCTGCAATTAACAGTTTGGTAATTGTTAAATGAGTGTAACCTCTATGATCATGCAACTAGGGGTGGTGTGGTGGCTCAGTGGTTAGCTCTGCTGCCTCACAGTGCTGGTGACCTGGGTTCAGTTCCACCCTTGGGACAGACTGTCTGTGTGGAGTTTACACATTCTCCCATTGTCTGAGTGGGTTTCCTCCCACAGTCCAAAGATGTGCAGGTTACATAGGTTAGCCATGGGAATAGAGTAGGGGGATGGGTCTGGGTGGAATACAAATGGCGTGCTTTCGCACTGTCAGGACTCTATGATTCTACCTGGTTTCTACCAAAACAGCTGTTGAAAATAAAGGAGTATAATCATGCAATTCTCTGTATCCCATCAGTGTGACTTGTGACCATTCAATCAACTTGTCTCTCCCTGTGAGCTCACGAATAAACCAGTCAATACTCTAGGCTTGTGTGTGGTGCGTTACTTCTAAATTGGACCACTACAAGTGAGTCACCCAATGCATAATTTATTTCCATCCTCAACAGTGGGTGTAGCTGGCAGGACCTCTACTTGATGAGGTTTCCCTGAACCTGTTGAATTTTGTCCCCTATCCTGTTGAGTGCCTCTCTGAGTTGTCAGATATTGCGACAAGATTGGAGAGGAAAAGTGACCACTGTGGGTGGGGAACCTTTAGCCATGAGCTGGAGTGAGTGGGATTGGGCTGTGGCGATAGAGCCTAGCTTTAGTTCAGTGATCCCTAATGATCTGATAGAGGTTGAGTTTTATTTTGGCGAACCTTGAGCCATGAGTCAGTTGGGCTGTGGCTACAGAGGTTACGTTTTGGAGTTGCTTCCACCAGCAGTTTGTGGCCATTCCTCCTCTGAGCCAAGAAGCATGAGATGGGAGCTGGGTTCCCTTGTAGCTACAATCACTGAGGCAAGATTGGGTTGAAGGAGACCACGCTGGACTTTGTCACTAATTTGGCTGTGTCCACATTGACAGATTGACTGGGATCCCAATATTTGTTGTCTGTCTCAGCAACTCTGTTGTCCAGCTTGGCTTGCTTCGCTTTGTTGCTGTTATTTTGTTTATTTGCTCTGTTTGATTGACATACAGATCAATGGGATCACAACTCTCAAAGATCACCGGTGACGGGCTGCCTCCGGGGATCAGCTTACCTCATCCTGCTGAGAAGGGTGGCCCACAACCTTTTGCTGCCTCAAAAAAGACACAATAGTGTCACAGTAAATACGTGAAGTATAGGAGTGAGGTAGGAGAACCGCTGGTACCTCCAGGTTCACCAGCTGACATTGTTTGAAGGGAGACGAGTGACAGTCATTATGTTATCCCTTTGTATGGATGGTCCCATGGAAATTAACCTTACACAGGTTCATTCAAATTAAACAAGATTGATTACTGGTTAGTTAACATTGAGGCAGGGTGTGGATAACAGTTACATGCTCCAATGCCTAAAAAACTTTAACGAAATTTCAAAAGGACACCAGCCCCGCAACGCTAAGGATCACCATCAATCCTCTGGAAATCCTCCCTCTCCTGTCCCTGTTCTGACTCCACCCCAGCCCTATTCTCATCAATACCCTAAAATCCCTATTTTGCTTCCCAAACCTGAACATCTAATGGATGAGATTGTTGCTTTCGGAGGAAGAGCCAGTCCTGCAGCTGGTCGTGCCTCTGCACCGCCTCTCAAACATCGCCCCCATGAGGCTGGTGCAGCTACAACAGCACCTCTGCCAGTATCTGTTTCACTGCAGCCAGTGCCTGACTCTACTACCTCTGGCTACCACTACGATACCTGGTTAAATTGGCCACAGCAACATGCTGACTCCAAGAGAGGTGCCCCTTGGAAGCTGATCGTCATCTCATGCCACAGTCACCCAGAGTTATGATTGGAGATACTCCGCTTGACAAACCCTGGACTCATGCTGATTTAGGATGCCCCAGATCCCATTAAGCCCCCTGTTTCCTTCTACAATTGACTTTTACAGATTTGTGGCATTTACAATTGCCTTCCACAGGATGTTCAAACTTTACTTCAACTGGCTTCTGGTTCCCTGGGGCTACTGTTAAGGGCTCCATTGATTTTTTTTCCTCCACACACTGGGCCACTCCTGACGAGTGCTCTGACTGGCTGGATAGACATGTTAAGGATGCCATCATGAATACTGTTAGACTGAAGAGTGACTTTAGTGACGCCACTCACTGCTTGCCGAAGGCCATTGAAACTGTCCCTGATTTTCTTGCTCATTTCAGAGACACATGAGAGCATTCTGCAGACATTCCTAGAGAGGACAATGGGAAACACGCTGTCCAGACCCTTATCAACTGCCTCTTGCCTCATCATGTTCAGGTTTGCAAACCCCAGAACCTGACCTGGCAGATTACCACTTAGCAAGGTACGTTCACACCCTTTAATAACATGGACAGATATGGTCTTTTTGGCACTAAGCGCAACAACGAAGCTTATCCGCGTTTTAGAAAGCACACCACATCAGTCATAAGGTTAATTTCGACCGGATAGGAAATTTGCCAAAAGCTGATCTTGCGGTCAGTTTGGCCACCGAGAGTGTAACTGCCCACACGGCTGCTCCATTGCGACTCGCTCTTTCACAGATACCATCTGCACTACAGCACCGACGCCAACTGTATGACCCTTCTTCCCATTCCCCTAATGCTTAGGGCTGTCATGGGGTGGGGAGAATAAGCAGGTTGCCTCAATATGCCTCTCCCGATCCCCATCTGAAAACCTCATGATGACAGTGGAAATGGGGTGGGGTGGGGTGGGCGGAGTGTGCTGTTCCAGTTTTGGTGAATTCCGGGGTCACTCACTCTTCTGCACCTCTCTCTGTGGATCTACCACTCAGTCCATATTTGTCCGTTCTGTGGGTGTCTCTGGTATACCCATGGTTGACTCCCTCTCTGATACTATCCCTAATACCATTGGACCTGTCACCGTTCCTGACTCGACTATCATTACCACCTCCTGTCCAGTTACTTTACTGGGCCGTGAGACCCTCTGTAAATTAATTGCTTCCATCCACTGTTTCCCTCAGAGATTCCTGAATTGCACTACGCTATGCTGCACTCTGCATTGACTGACCCGCCACAGCCATGACCTGCGGCTGCCCTCTGCACCTGGCACTGTGCCACTGACCCCATTGGCTCGCTCATCGATTCCCTCATGACAGTTGCGTGGGGCCCATTCGTCCCCTTGCACCACTTTTCTGTGCTGGGTCCTGTTTTCTGATTGTCCCCTTCATGATTTCCATTGCACGGTTGTTCACCTCTACGCTCCCGACTGGTCATTTTCTCCACTTGCAGATTCGGACTTGAATACAGAGACTGGTAGGACCCTTACAGGTCTTTGCTATGTTGGACACCAGATACTCTCTGCTGAAGTCTCACTACCATCTCAGCTGTCTCAGCGTTTTGTCCCCAATGCAATGCTTTATACCCATTGTCCTTTAAACCCCCGGATACCCAGTGATTTAGCCTCCATGCATGCTTGTCTCCATGAGCTTCCCTGTTCATTCGAGCTCCTTACCCTTGACTTCATTGTTGTTACACGCTGCAATGTTTGATCCGAAAGAATTCTGTGTGCGTTTTCCTGCTCTCACCATTACCGCTACTTTTACTAATCAGGACCCGTTGGCATCTTCCTATGATCACCTGCAGCTCCTGGAGGGCTTGCCGCCCACGCTTTGGGTGCGCCACCTTAACCATGCCAAGGTTGATCCTTTCTGCCCCACCACATATTGTCACCTTAAAGGCTGGTGCTCGTCTGCCATCAATCTGCCAGTACGCATTAACACCCGCTTCTACAGAAGGGTTACAATCAGTCATTACTTCCCTCCTACAGCAGGGCCCTCGCGGAGCCCATGCAACACTCCCAGCTTGCCGGTTCCAAAGCCTGGAAAACCGTTCAGGTGGAGATTTGTGCAGGATGTATATACTGTGAACACCATTTTTGTTCCCTGTTTCCCTCTGGTGCCTGATACTAATGCTATTCTTACCAATGTCCCTGCCTCCACTGCTTGTTCTTTCAGTGATTGATCTCTGCTCTGCCTTTATCTCTATTAAATTGTCCCCTGAAAGTCAATGCCTTTTTACCTTCACTTTTAGTAGCCATCTATATGCATGGACATGACTTCCCCATGGGTATACAAAGAGCCCCACTGTCTATGGTTCCACAGTTCAGCGGACACTTGAAACCCTCCACGTGCCTTGAAACAATGTCCTCGTACGGTATGCTGATGACGTACTTGTCACCTCCACCTCAGCTGATCCCTGCAAACAAGGTACTGTTGCCCTGCTTCAGTGCCCGTCATTGGATGGCTACAAAGCCTTTGTTGACAAGATGGAGCTCTGTCAGCCTAAAGCACATTACTTGGGTTTCATTCTCTCACGGGGTACCACAGCCCTGGCCGTCTCACTGCTATTACCAGTCTGCCTCCCCTGCTACGCACTGAACTAATTAAAGGAAACCTTCAAGTCCATCAATAATGCCCTTACTGGCAAAATATTCACTAAAGAGGAGGAAAACAACAACAAACTGCCATTCCTAGATGTCGCAGAATACCAAACAGCCAATGGGGAATTCAAACCAGCGTCTAAAGGAAAACAACACATACGGACTAAATACTGAACTACAGAAGCAATCATCCTAACACCTCCAAATGAAGGTGCATTAGGACATTATTTCAATGAGCCACCGCACACTACTGCACAGAGGAACTATGGAGAGCAGAGGAAAGTCACCTATACATTGTATTCAAAAAGGACAGATACCCAATGAACACAGATTTCTCAGCAACAAATCCAAAGAAGCAGACAAAACACATCCAGAAACCTGAACCACTCTCCCCTTCATCAAAGACATCTTGGAAATGACTGCCAAACTACTCAGACCCCTTGGCATCATGGTAGCCCACAAACCCACCAACATACTAAAACAGCAGCTAATGAACTTGAAAGACCCTACACAGACAACAAACAAAACTAATGTCATTTACAAAATACCTTGCAAGAACTGTAACAAATGCTACATTGGACAAACAGGCAGAAAACTAGCTGCCAGAATATATCAACATCTACAAGTCACAAAAAGACATGACCCAATCTCACTTTTATCCTTACATACAAATCAGGAAGGGCAACATATCCATCCTAGGACAAGCCAAACAGAGACATGCATGAGAATTCCTGGGAGCATGGCATTCCAATCAAAACTCTATTAACAAACACATTGACTTGGATCCAATTGCCATCAGTTGAGAAAAAGAACAGGAAATGACATCACCACAGGAAATGGCATCACCACAGGAAATGGCATTTCCACAGGCCACCAACCTAAACACATAAATAAAATCGGGCCATACCACCAGTACTTTATCCGGAGGCTCACTGATGATGTTACCTAGTATGGTGACGAAACATGCAGCTTAGCGAGAAAACCTACATCCAGAACCTCAACCTGAGCTACAAATCTTCTCAAAACTCGCTAACTGAACTAACCCCTTTCCTGGGGGTCGTGAACTACTGTCGGTATTGGATTCCTGACCTTCATGTGATCGGTGCATTTCTCAGGGAGGCATCTTCACCAAAACAACCGACAACAGCACAGTGGACACCTGAAATGATGCGTGCTTTTGAGGAATTAAAATCAAGACTGAGCTCTGCACCTGCCATGAATACTCTGGATTACTCACAGCCATTCCAGCTTTATGTTACTGAGAAGGAAGCATGTGCTTCAGGTATTATGATACAAATGCACGGAGATTTCCAGTACCCTGTAGCCTTTTATTCTGTACAGTTACCACCTATTGTAAGGGAAATGCTGACATGTTTGCGAGCCGTGGTGGCTGCCTCAGGGATGGTTGAAAATTCTATCACTCTTGTCCTGGATCACCTGGGTCCTCCTTTCGACCATCTGATCATCAAGCACGAGCTGGTTATGCTGTATGTATGCCCTCTGAAGTCCTTGAGTCTGCTGTGCTCCCTAACAGTACTTCCACACAGGCAGCTGAATTGCTTGCTCTCACCAGGGCTTGCATCCTAACCACTAACAAATCTGTCAATATTTATACAGACTCTGACTACACTTTTGGAGTAATTCATTATTTTGGCATCCCCTGAAAGCATAGAGGCTTCATTACTTCTTCAGGATGAAACATTTACAACATGACCAGCTTATTAAAAATCTTTTGAAAGTCATCTGCTGTAGTGGGCAACAAGTATACTGCCCATATGCTGGGCATCCTGTCACCTGTGTTAATGCTGTGCTGACAGGGAGGCCTTTATGGTTGCTCCAAATCCTACTGCACAAGTTTCTCATACCACTAAGATATGACAATTTCCCATCATTCCTGACCTAATTGAGGGCATCCTTGTGGTTCAGCAATCAACGCCCCAATCTGAGAAGGATCGGTGTATCTGTTTGGGCACCATAGAGTCCTTCTCACTGCTTCTTAGAGAATCCCAGGATAAGTCCCATCCGGCCCAGGGGACTTATCTATTTTCACACTCCAGAATTGCTAACACCTCCTCCTTGTGAACCTCAGTCCTTTCTAGTCTAGAAGTCTGGATCTCAGTATTCTCCTCAACAACATTGCCTTTTTCCAATGTGAATAGTGATGAAAAATATTCATTTAGTGCTTCCCCTATCTCCTCTGACTCCACGCACAACTTCCTACTGCTATCCTCAATTGGCCCCCATCTTAATCTAGCCATTCTTTTATTCCTGACATACCTATAGAAAGCTTTAGGGTTTTCCTTGATCCTAACTGCCAATGACTTCTCATGTCCCCTCCTGGCTCTTCTTAGCTCTCTCTTTTGGTCTGTCCTAGCTAACATGTAGCTGCCAAGTACCCTAACTGAGCCTTCATGTCTCATCCTAACATAAGCCTGCTTCCTCCTCTTGACAAGAGATTCAATTTCCTTAGTAAACCACTGCTCCCTCACTCGACCACTTCCTTCCTGCCTGACAGGTACATACTTATCAAAGACACAAGTAGCTGTTCCTGGAATAAGTTCCACATTTCAATTGTGCCCATCCCCTGCAGTTTCGGGCCCTATACAATGCATCCTAAATCTTGTCTAATTGCATCATAATTGCCTTTCCCCCAGCAATAACTCTTATCCAGCATTATACACCTATCCCTTTCCATCGCTAAAGTAAACATGACTGAATTGTGGTCACTATCACCAAAATGCTCACCTCCCTCCAAATCTAACACCTGGCCTGCACTTCTGAGATGATAAAAAAAGCTACTCAATACCCTATCCATCAATGCATGAACAAGGTTAAGAAAAGAATAAAGAATCTTCTGAAGACAATTTTGAAAGTGAAATGATGATTTCCCTGCTGTTCCTAGGGTAAGAATTTCTCCTCCTGTGAGCAGTGTTCCTTCTTCCACAAGCTGTTCAGCCTAAGGCTATTTCACTTCAGACTGCGTTATCTGGGGAATTCTCATCAGCATCAAGAAGAAAATAGACTGAAGTGCTCGAGGAATTAAACCCTTTTGGATGCTTACATTGAGATTAGAATCAATAGATTTGCTTGAAAACTCAGAAGATTTCAAACAATTGTCAAATAGTTCAGCTTCAACAGCTATGCTGTTAACAAGATCATCGTTATTCTGGTCCAGAAAGAGGCCGGACCATCGATCGTACCTTTACCTGTTCTGTTTATTGGGCAACTTTATTCTCTCCTGCCAATATGTTGCCTTTTCCTGATATCTCTCTATCCTATCACTATCCAAAATGCATCCAATGCTCTCTTGCATGCCTCACTTGTTTCCAGACAGTGATATCCATGCATGGACAACTTGCTGATTGAAGAAGGTTTTTTTTTTCTCATATTGTCCTTGCTCTGTTTATCTGTTAAACCTATGCCATCTTATTCTTGTTCCTTTTACAAATAAAAACTGCTTCTCCCTATCTACTTTTCCAGACCACTTATGATTTTGCAAATCTCAATCAAATCCCCTCTCAGCCTTCTTCTCTCTACTCGTTAGTCCCATCCTAAGTTGTCCTAGCAGCATATGGTACTTCTTTTGGTACTTGCTCAGTGACTGTGATTCACTTTTGATCTCTTTCAATTCAGTACAGCTTTTGACCATACCTCTAAAGCAAAACATTAACTTCCTTTTATCAAACCATTTCTAATATTTCTTGTGCCGTGTAGCTGCTAACAAATGGGGTTTTGTTCTTCAGTCTCTTTTTGGTAGTCAGGCTTTTCAAAATCTTGCTTAATTTTAGTATTTTCAAGTTAGATGTAATGCTCAGTATTAAGCTGTTTCAGGTACACCTCATCTTGAGAAGCTCTGTCGTTTCAACTTCTCCTCCTTTATGGAAAGAAAAATTGATGTATTCCACAGCTTGGAACTCAAACACAGATTCCAGCTTACATTTCCACTGATTATAAACCTTCTCATTTTTAATATCCAGTTCAGACTGAACAGTCTTTTTTTCTTGTGTAGTTTTTGGCTGTCACTTGCAATGGCTGATTTGTTGTTTGTTGGGATATTTCAGAAGTTCCAATTTTTTTTATGTAATACATTCATTTTTATTCAAGTTCATTATTCATTGTTGTAAGCTTTTCTGTCATTTGGTTTATTCCTGAAATCTGGGAGAGGTATTGTCCACACTACCAGAACCTTCGGATCTCAGGCCGCCTTCACATAAAGGAAAGGATCTGTGTGAGAGTGTAGCTGCTGCTCCATTGTTCAGTAGAATGAACAGACAATTTTGTCTCCTTGTCAGCACCTTCAGCAACACATTCATTTCTTCAAAACAGTCAAGAGACCTGTAATCAAGGACATCATTTAAACCCTCTTATAAGAATAAAACAATATTCAGGACTTCTTTGTTGAACATATGAGAATGAGATTCCCTACAGTGTGGAAACAGGCCCTTCAGCCCAACAAATCCACCTCAGCTCTCTGAAGAGCAACCTACCCAAACCCATTCCCCTCCTCTATATTTACCCCTCACTAATAACCTCTACTTTGGGCAATTTAGCATGGCCAATTCACCTAACCTACACATCTTTGGATTATGGGAAGAAACCAGAGCAAACCCACACAGACATGGTGAGAATGTGCAAACTTCACACAGACAGTCACGTGAGGCTAGAATCAGACCCGGATCCCTGGTGCCGTGAGGCAGCAATGCTAACCACTGAGCCACCATGCCGTTGTGATATTGAGATCATCAATAACATCTCCACTGTCTTCTAGCCTTTCCTGAAAGAACAAGTTAAGATCGGAAATGGCGTATTGTGGCTGGTTACCTTCACACTCTTGCCTATAACCTCTCTTGATAAGAAATGAATGGTCTGTGGTCCAAGAGATGGAAATTCTGCAATGAAGACTGATTCTCCATGTACTGAGTTAACTTCAGCTTCTTCTGCACTTTCTAAATACAGAAGGTACTGAAGGTTACCGACAACATAGGAAGGGAAAAGGTTAAAGTTCTGAAGGGAGATTACAGAGAGTTAGGCAGAAATTTAAAAAGGAGGTCCTCAAAGGTAGTAATATCTGGATTACTTCCAGTGCTACAGGCTAGTGAGGGCAGGAATAGGAGGATAGAGCAGATGAATGCATGACTGAGGAGCTAGTGTATGGGAGAAGGATTCACATTTTTGAATCATTGGAATCTCTTTTGGGGAAGAAGTGACATGTACAAGAAGGACAGATTGCACCTGAATTAGAAGGGGACTAATATACTGGCAGGGAAATTAGCTAGAACTGACCCAGGGAGATAGTGAGGAATGAGATTGATCTGAGACAGTACAGCTGAGAACAGAAGTGAGTCAAACAGTCAGGGCAGGCAGGGATAAGGTAGGACTAATAATTTAAACTGCATTTATTTCAATGCAAGGGGCCTAAAGGAAGGCAGATGAACTCAGGGCATGGTTGGGATATCATAACAATTACAGAAACATAGCTCAGGGATGGGCAGGACTGGCAACTTAATGTTCCAGGATACAAATGCTACAGGAAATATAGAAAGGGAGGCAAGAGAGGACTGGGAGTGGCATTTTTGATAAAGGATAGCATTACAGCTGTGCTGAGGGAGGATATTCCCGGAAAAACATCCAAGGAAGTTATTTGGGTGGAACTGAGAAATAAGAAAGGGATGATCACCTTATTAGGATTGTATTATTGAACCCCCAATAGTCAGAGGGAAATTGAGAAACAAACTTGTAAGGAGATCTCAACTATCTGTAAGAATAATAGGGTAGGGGATTTTAACTTTCCAAACATCGACTGGGACTGCCATAGTATTACAGGTTTAGATGAATTTCTTAAGTGTGTACAAGACAACTTTCTGATTCAGTATGTGGATGTACTTACTAGAGAAGGTGCAAAACTTGACCTACTCTTGGGAAATAAGGCAAGGCAGGTGACTGAGGTGTCAGTGGGGGAGCACTTTGGGGCCAGCGACCATAATTCTATTCGTTTTAAAATAATGATGGAAAAGGATAGACCAGATCTAAAAGTTGGAGTTCTAAATTGGAGAAAGGTCAATTTTGACGGCATTTTGCAAGAACTTTCGAAAGCTGATTGGAGGCAGATGTTCGCAGGTAAAGGGACAGCTGGAAAATGGGAAGCCTTCAGAAATGAGATAACAAGAATCCAGGGAAAGTATATTCCTGTCAGGGTGAAAAGGAAGGCTGGTAGGTATCGGGAATGCTGAATGACTAAAGGAATTGAGGGTTTGGTTAAGAAAAAGAAGGAAGCATATGTCAGGTATAGACAGGATAGATCGAGTGAATCCTTAGAAGAGTATAAAAGAAGTAGGAGTACACTTGAGAGGGAAATCAGGAGGGCAAAATGGGGACATGAGGTAGCTTTGCCAAATAGAATTAAAGAGAATCCAAAGGGTTTTTTACAAATATATTAAAGACAAAAGGGTAACAAGGGAGAGAATAGGTCCCCTCAAAGATCCTGAAGAAGGGTTTATGCCCGAAACGTCAATTCTCCTGCTCCTAGGATGTTTCCTGGCCTGCTGTGTTTTACCAGCACCACACTTTTCAACACTGTTCTCCAGCATCTGCAGTCCTCGCTTTCTCCCCTTCAAAGATCAGCAAGATAGCCTTTGTGTGGAGCCACAGAAAATGGGGGAGATACTAAATGAATATTTTGCATCAGTATTTACTGTGGAAAAGGATATGGAAGATATAGACTGTAGGGAAATAGATGGTGACATCTTTCAAAATGTCCAGATTACAGAGGAGGAAGTGCTGGATGTCTTGAAAAGGTTAAACATGGATAAATCCCCAGGACCTGATCAGGCATACCCGAAAACTCTGTGGGAAGCTAGAGAAGTGATTGCTGGGCCTCTAGCTGAGATATTTGTATCATCGATAGTCACAGGTGAAGTGCCGGAAGACTGGAGGTTGGCAAACGTGGTGCCACTGTTTAAGAAGGGCGGTAAAGACAAGCCAGGGAACTATAGACCAGTAAGCCTGATCTCAGTGGTGGGCAAGTTGTTGGAGGGAATCCTGAGGGACAGGATGTACATGTATTTGGAAAGGCAAGGAATGATTAGGGATAGGAGAAAGAGAGGACTGCAGATGCTGGAGATAGTCAACATGGCTTTATGCGCGGGAAATCATGTCTCACAAACTTGATTGAGTTTTTTGAAGAAGTAACAAGAAGATTGATGAGGCCAGAGCAGTAGATATGATCTATATGGACTTCAGTAAGGCATTCGACAAGGTTCCCTGTGGGAGACTGATTAGCAAGGTTAGATCTCATGGAATACAGGGAGAACTAGCCATTTGGATACATAACTAGCTCAAAGGTAGAAGACAGAGGGTGGTGGTGGAGGGTTGTTTTTCAGACTGGAGGCCTGCGACCAGTGGAGTGCCACAAGGATCGGTGCTGGGTCCTCTACTTTTTGTCATTTACATAAATGATTTGGATGCGGGCATAAGTTTGCAGATGGCACCAAAACTGGAGGTGTAGTGGACAGCGAAGAGGGTTACCTCAGATTACAACATCCTGATGGGCCAATGGGCTGAGAAGTGGCAGATGGAGTTTAATTCAGATAAATGCGAGGTGCTGCATTTTGGGAAAGCAAATCTTAGCAGGACTTATACACTTAATGGTAAGGTCCTAGGGAGTATTGCTGAACAAAGAGACCTTGGAGTGCAGGTTCATAGCTCCTTGAAAGTGAAGTCGCAGGTAGATAGGATAGTGAAGAAGGCCTTTGGTATGCTTTCCTTTATTGGTCAGAGTATTGAGTAAAGGAGTTGGGAGGACATGTTGTGGCTGTACAGGACATTAGTTAGTCCATTGTTGGAATATTGTATGCAATTCTGGTGTCCTTCCTATTGGAAAGATGTCATGAAACTTGAAAGTGTTCAGAAAAGATTTACAAGGATGTTGCCAGGATTGGAGGATTTGAGCTACAGGGAGAGGCTGAACAGGCTGGCGCTGTTTTCCCTGGAGCATCGGAGGCTGAGGGGTGACCTTGTAGAGGTTTACAAAATTATGAGGGGCATGGATAGGATAAATAGACAAAGTCTTTACCCTGGGGTGGGGGAGTTCAGAACTAGAGGTCATAGGTTTAGGGTGAGAGGGGAAAGATATAAAAGAGACCTAAGGGGAAACTTTTTCATGCTGAGGGTGGTACATGTATGGAATGAACTGCCAGAGTATGTGGTGGGGGCGGGTACATTGCAACATTTGAGAGTCATTTGGATGGGTATATGAATAGGAAGGCTTTGGAGGGATATGGGCTGGGTGCTGGCAGATGGGACTAGATTGGGTTGGGATATCTGTCGGCATGGATGGGTTGGACCATCCTATGACAAGACTGTTTCGGAACGGGACATAAAGTACTGGTGCTTTTTCTCTCTCATTGTACCTGTATATGTAAAATATTTGCCTGCCTTCACAGTCCAATTGGAAAGATTTCTACACCCTGAACTGGGATTGAAAGATGATTGGATAAATGCAGACTTCAACCTTGTTGTTGCATCTGAAAGAATGGATTCCTCCTTCTAATGTATCCAATTTGAACTTTGTTTTCATGTCATTAATTGTGATACCTGCATACCAAAAGAGTAAGAAGAATAAATCTTGTATATATGTTCTCTATGTTTGAACAGGTTCAGATGGGGGTGGTCTGTTTTTAAATGCTAGTCCGACAATTCGTAGAATCATAGAATCCCTATAGTGTGGAAGCAGGCCATTAGCCCATTGAGTCCATACCACCCTCCAATAAGCATCCCACCTACACCCACCCCCAATCTTGCATTTCCCATGTCTAATCCACAGATCCTGCACATCCCTGGACACTATAGACAGTTTAGCACAGCCAATCCACCAAACCTGTACATTTTTGGACTGTGGAAGAAAATCCATGCAGACACAGGGAAAATATGTAAGCGCCATGCAGACGGTCACTCGAGGGTTGAATCAAACTCAGGTACCTGGGGCTGTGAGCAGCTATGCTAACCACTGAGCCACAATGACACCCCACAGAGAGCAATCTTCGAGCCATGCTTCTTAAAGTGGCCTCGCTGGTTGCATACACAGTATTCAGTATTCATAGCTGAGGTCAAACCTTGAGTTGGTGAGATTATTTCCCACCAAAACACAAGTGAATGTGCCCTTGACCTTGCTGCTCTGCTTTGTTGTAGGTAATTGAGGACTCCTTCCATCTTGGTCCTTAATTGGTGTCTAATAGTGACAATTATCAAAGAAACTAACATTTACCTTCAACCTGAAAGTAACCTAAAGTAGACAGTCAAATTAGTAACTCTTGTCAACCAATGAACTTTCAGTTTACCTGCAATATCACCCTTTTTATTGTGCTGGAACTCCAATCCTGGGCTTCAGTTTATCCTTTAGTAAGAACTGACCATCTACAAGCCAAAAAAGCAAGCAAAAACCATCTCTTCTGCACTGAATTCGGATGCTGCCTCCAAATTCTCTGAACCACATCCTCACCTAGGCTGTGTCTCCCTCCAGATATCATCCCTCCTTCCTGACCTAGCGTACAGCTGTGTTCCCGTCAGGCATCGGACTTCCCCCGGAATAATGCCTGTTTGAACCATCGTAGTGGCTGACATTAGGACAAATCTACACCAAGTGCCTGGCCAATAAAAGACAAATTTTAAGGAGCATTTTAAAGAATGATTCAGAAGCTGAGTGACAGAGAGTTTGGGATAAAGGGATCGCATCTTGGGGCCCCAGGTATTGCATGTATCGATCCTTTCAGATATTGTACAATGATTAAGGCCAAAATTCTCAGACCATCCTTCATGAATGGACAAGACACAGGAATACAAGAATCAGATTAAGATGTCAGGTGCTGTTTGACTTCATTATGATGGAAAAGATATTGAGGAACACTTCTTCATAATTCCTAATTGTTATGTTACTTTATTGAGAGTAGCTGCCAGTTCAACTTTAGACATTTTGCAGTTAGTAGATACTGGAATCATAGTATTATATGAGATTGGGAAAGATCTTCTGTTTCTAGCTAAAGGGAAACTGGAAAAGGTGAGCAAAGAAGACACCTAGATTCCAAAAAGGTCTCAGCAACTTGGAGAACAGCAAACATGATTCATCTAAGACACATGAACAAGCAGGGAATAGAGGAATACAGACAGTATGCAAGCAGATAGAATTAGTTTAGAATAGCATCATGGTCAGCACAGATATGGTGGGCCAAAGGGGCTTTTCCTGTACTGTAGAGTCATAAAGTTATGGAGCACAGAAACAAACCCTCTGGTCCAACCAGTCCATGCCAGCCATAATCCTAAACCAAACTAGTCCCACCTGCCTCCTCCTGGCCCATATTCCTCCAAACCTTTCCGACTCACATATTTACACAAATGTCTTTTAAACATTGTAATTGTACTCACATCCACAATTTCCTCAGGAAGTTCATTCCAACTTGCGAACCACCCTCTGTGTGAAAAATTCACCCCTCCTCTCACCTTAAAAATATGGCCCCTAGTCTTCAAATCCCCCATCCAAGGAAAATGACAGTGACCATTGACCCTATATATACCCCGCAATCTTTTACAAACTTTTGTAAGGTTTGCCTCTCAACCTCCTACACTCCAGTGAAAAAAGTCCCAGCCTACCTAGACTTTCTTTATTAATCAAACCTTCTATACCTGGCAACAACCTGTTAATTCTCTTCTGTACCCTCTCCAGCCTAATAATATCTTTACTGAAATTAGGACTGCTCTATTTCCTATTCAAGAAATTAGGGAGTCAGAAAGAATGAATCTACAGGCATGTTAGCTTAACATCTACCATCAGTAAAATGCTAGAATGTGTCATTGTAGTGGTGTACTTAGAAAATCTCAATGGAATCAGGCAGATGCAACATGGTTTTGTGAAAGGAAATCATATTTGACTGACTTATTGATGTTCTTTGAGGAGGTAACAATTAACACAATAACAGGGGACCTATGGATGTGCTGTACTTAGATTTCCAGAAGGATTTTGACAAGTTGCCACGTCAAAGGTGACTGTGTAAATTAAGAGCTTAGGGTGTTGGGGGTAACATATAAGCATGGATGGAGGATTGGTTAGGAACGGGAAATAAAGAGTAGGCATAATTATAGAACATAGAACATATAATATTACAGCACAGTACAGGGCCTTTGACCCTCATGCTGCGCTGACCCGTGGAACCAATCTGAAGCCCATTTAACCTACACTATTCCATTTTCATCCATATGTTTATCAAATAACCATTTAAATGCCCTTAAAGTTGGCAAGTCTATTGCTGTTGTAGACAGTGTGTTCTGCACTACTACTCTCTGAGTAAAGAACCTATCCCTGACATCTGTCCTATATCTATCACCCCTCAATTTAAAGCTATGTCCCCTCGTGCTAGCTTCACCATCTGAGGAAAAAGGCTCTCACTGTCCACACTATGTAACCCCGTGATTATTTTGTATGTCTCAATTAAGTCACCTCACAACCTTTAAGATCATTTTCAGTTTAGCAAGAAGTGATAAATAGGATTAGTGATTAGTCCTCAACAGTTTACAATTTATATTAATGATTGGAATGGAAAGACCAACTATATATTGCTTAGTTTGCTGATGTCACAAAGATGAAGAGGAAGGTAGGTTGTGAAGAAGAAATAAGGAGGAAGAAATAAATTTTTTTTAGCAGAATTAAGTCTGCTAAGGGATATAACATTTGGCAGATAGACGATAATCTAGAAAATTCTAAATCTGTCCACTTTAGCAGGAAGAATTGAAAAGTAGTTTATTTTCTTAATAGAAAGAAGCATAGGGATCTGTGTGTCCTGCTACATAAGTCACAGAAAGTTGTTGTGTTGTTACAGCCGACAATTAAAAAGGCAAGTGGAATGTCACTGCTTATTACAAGGAGAATGGAAACAGAATGTACATATGTTTTACGACAATTATACAATGCATTGGTGTGATACATCTCGAGAGCTGGGTACAGTATTGGCTTCCTTATTGAAGAAGTTATACAAATACATTGGAAGCATTACAAAGTTCAAGCAAATGCTACCTGGGATGGGGGAAATACCTTATGAAAACAGCTTGGACAAATGTGCACTTGCAACACACAATGTTGGGTCGAGAGTTGAAAAATGGGATGCGAATAGTTAGGTGCTTGTTTTTGGCTGCAGAGATTGCCTGGGTCAAAAGTCTTTCTGGGCTGGAGACCTCTTTGACTCTATGACAGGCTTGGCCTGTTTGCATTGGCGTGGAGAAGAATAACCGTTTTGAGTGATATAAATCATGAGAGAGGGATGCTGAAAGCATATTTCCCGCGGGAAAAACTAGAAATAAGGAACACCAGTTCCATTAAAAGGTCTCTCACTTCAGGTGGAAATAAGGAGAGTTCTTCATTCAGAATATCACGAATCTTTGATGCTCATTTCCTCAGAGACCTATTGAATATTTTTAAGGTAAAGGTAGATAGATTCTTGCCTAACAAAGCGAAGAGGGATTTGAGGCTGGTTTAAGGGGCTAAAGGGGCCTATCACCTTCATCCCCTCCCCCACTCATCTATTGTATTCTATGCTACTTTCTCCCCACTCTCACCCTCCTCTCATTTATCTCTCCACCCTTCAGGTTCTCTGCCTGTATTCCTGATGAAGGGTTTTTGCCCGAAACGTCGATTTTACTGCTCCTCAGATGCTGCCTGAACTGCTGTGCTCTTCCAGCACCACTCTAATCTAGACTCTGGTTTCCAGCATCTGCAGTCATTGTTTTTACCTTAAGGGGCTAAATAGCCTACTCCTGCTTGCAAATTGTACGTTTGTACATCTACCAATTCAAGGCAATTGAATATTCAGTCTGAGTGGAAGGTGCTGTGTCTCATAGGTAGGAACGAATTGAAAGTAATCAATCTTTGCAATCATGAACAGAGACCATTGTGATAAACTCGACAAGTATAGATGACAGCTTCAATCCTCAGTAAAGGTCATTCAAGACGAAATGCAACAACTTCAATGTAATTAATAAGTTGTTAGCCTACAAGAAAAAGCACGTTGTTTCCAAATTGGGAAATGTTAATTTTCAAAGTTCAACATTGTTAATGTGGATAGATGGCAAATGGAGGCTGCAAAAGGAACTCATTAATAAAGCCTGGGAAGCAAAGAGAGGTTTTTGTTCAGCCAAAACTTACAAGAACAAATTATTAAACACCTGGAGACCTGAACTGCCTTCAGCAAATTTACCATTGAATCTGTGAACAAAATTGAACAACTCAAAACTCAACAGATCTTAGCACAATCTTACACCTCGGTGAGACAATGGAACTAAAAATCCAAGTGTCAGCAATCAAACAACAAGAGCAAGTCTTCTAGGCTGAAAATGAGAAGTTTACAGAAGATTTGTAAATATACCATGCACTCAGACAGCTTGCCAAAATGAAATAACAGAGAAACATTTCAATCGTGGAAAAAGCCACATTATGAACAAATTCAGTTTTCCCTGATCTCTGAATGTCTCGCAGGAGAAAACTTTCTGTTACAATTAACAAATAATGACCTATTACAAGTTTATAAAATCCTGAGGGGCATGGATAGGGTGAAGAGCCAAGGTCTTTTCCCCAGAGCAAGGAAGTCCAAAACTAGTGGGCATAGGTTTAAGGTGAGAGGGGAAAGATTTAAAGAGTCCTAAGAGGTTATGTTTTCACGCAGAGAATGAGCTATTGGAGGAAGCGGTGGAGGCTGGTACAATTACAACAATTAAAAAGCATCTGGATGGGTATACGAATAGGAAGTGTTTAGAGGGATATGAGCTAAATGCTGGCAAATGGAACTAGATCAATTTAGGAATCTAGGATTGGAAAAGTTGGAAACAGACAGCATATCTCTATGACTGTATGACTCTATTCTTTCAAAAACAAATAATGTAGTGAATAATAATCTTTGGTCTTTTATTAAGAATACCAGCAGAAGCTTTGCAGATCGGATAACCACACAAGCATTTGCCATTTATCTTTCTGAAGCAGTTCATTCTAGCGCCCACAATAATGCACTGTAATTTTCTTATGATGCCTGGACCTCACATTGTAGCAAGTATCAAAATGCCTCCAGCACTACCTTCATTCTTCTTATCTGTTTGGTTCATCCCTCTCTCCCTCTGCATATCCCTCTGAAGCAGATAGAAAGGAGAGTGACAATTTCAATTTTTCTTTATACAACATCAGCTGATAGTCCAACAAGTTTATTTGGAAGCACTAGCTTTCGGAGCACCGCTCCATCAGGTGGTTACTGTAACCCGGTGTTGTGTGATTTCTAACTTTGTCCACCCCAGTCCAACACTGGCATCTCTAAATCACTTTTTTCATGTTATCATAACGCTATGACCATTCAAGCCCTGGAGTTTTATCTGAATCAATTTTTCCTTGATTGGTCCTCACTGCTGCTACGTTCAGCTGGGACACAATTCAAAGCTTAGCCATTGTCAGAAACTGTCATTCAATCCACCAATGTGCTGGTCCTTCAAGAAAACAACATGAGAACTCCTATATCCCACTTCAGTTCAAAGAGAACTGAGAATGTTATTGGCGATTAGACCCTCGAGTACAAGAAACATACAGCTAGGGGAAGTATAGTAAAATGTCTTCAGTGTTCATGGTTAAATATTACTGGTTAAAACGTGCACTGTAAAAGAACTTAGGTTGGTGGAGGGTGGGGGTGGTTCACAATGTAATGTCGGTTAAAAGGACTTATAGCTTTAACTTGGGTACAAGCGTATGTTACAGTGATTTCAGATCATGTGGAAATCTAACCTGAGTCTGCAAAGTTCTATGTAAGATATCCTTATTCTCCATCCTCTATGTACAGTTATGCTCAATAAATCCAATTGCTGTTTGTTCACAAAAGTATAGATGTCATGTTACTGCAAACACCAGCTCACTGTAGACTGCTTTAATGTTAACTAAATTAGTGTACAATGATTTGCTGCACACTGCAACGATCCCGCAACAGAGACTAACATAACGGCAAACATTATCTGGTCATTTATGAATATTGTTTGTGGAATCTTGCTGTGCATGCATTAGCAACTCCATTTGCCTGTAGAACAACATCTAACTTTAGGTAATTTATTGGCTGTGAAGCAATTTTCTTTGTGCCAAGAGTCCAAAAGGTGCTACTTTAATGCAATTCCTTTCTAGTTTCCCATGCTAAACAATTTTGAAATGCCAGCAGGACTCAGTTGGGAGCAGTTTGTATCCATGTGTCAGGCAGCAATGGATTACCTTCCTAGAACATGAGCATGGATGGAACACAGTTTAACTCTTTAATGAAGCACTGAATAAGTGCCATGTTGTTGGAGGTGTCATTTGTTGAGTGAGATATTAAACCTGCTAAAGTGGATATAAAAACCCCTACAGTACGAAGCTATGAAGGGCAGGAACCATTTTGTTAATGTTATAAAATAACTATAACATTTTATTGTTATAGAAAAATAAATAGAGTTTATTTTCCTATTGTTCCCTGTAAATTAGTTTAAACTAAAGGTTGAATTGTGCTGGTTGCCTGAGTACTTTGGAGAGTAGTGATACAATTCGAATGTACTAATTATACTGAGCTGTGAAAGTTCCTTTTGTCCTCAGACTTATTAGATTAGACTTACAGTGTGGAAACAGGCCCTTCGGCCCAACAAGTCCACACCGACCCGCCAAAGCGAAACCCACCCATACCCCTACATTTAACCCTTACCTAACACTACAGGCAATTTAGCATGGCCAATTCACCTGACCCACACTGGACTGTGGGAGGAAACCGGAGCACCCGGAGGAAACCCACGCTGACACGGGGAGAACGTGCAAACTCCACACAGTCAGTCGCCTGAGTCGGGAATTGAACCCGGGTCTCAGGCGCTGTGAGGCAGCAGTGCTAACCACTGTGCCACCGTGCCGCCCACTTATGATGACAGTTAGGTGACATTTGTCCTGTTGACAGAAAAAAAATAAAGGTGATACCTCTGAGCAATATAACAAGTTTTGTCTGATACATCTGTTGTTATCCCAGTTTGTAAAATGTAAAGGGCTGATTTTCACTAGGCCTTCATCACTGGCCTTGCTTTTATTTTGGCAGGAAAATCCTGCAAGAAACTGGGTCCTCCAGAGGTTTGAGATGATGACCCTGTGGAGGGTTCGTCATGCATGAGAAGTATAATAGCTTATGAGATAAAAGTAAATTTTATGATTTTAAGATTTTCAAAATGATAGAGAATTCACTCTCAGGGAAGTGACAGAACTTCCCTTAGGAGACTGTTGATGGATTCAATGGTTCACTTAGCAGGAATTGGGGAAGGTTATTGTTCTGAACACTGATGAGCTTGAGAGAGCTAATGGGCTCCTTCCCTGCAGCCCTTTCCCTCCCACTCCTATAATCAGTTTGTGATAAACTTTGCTTCAATTTGTAGCCATGGGACAAGCTGTTATGGTGGAGTTTGATTGATGACCTATACTCTTAACAGTATAATGAAAATATGAATTTCAGACTTGGACTGATTTTCTTTCAGTGTTAACTTCAAATGTCTCCAATGGCTGTGCTAATTCAGTTCTCAGAAATGCTTGGTTTGGGACTTTGGCACCCAAAGTTAAACTTTTGGGAAACTGAGTTCTTAGGCATCTTGCATTCAAAATGTGCAATGGATTCACTTACAATGTTTAATTAAACCTTAAACAGATTTGATGCGTGATATGGATGGGACTTAATTATTATTTCATGCTTCACTGAGTGATAAACTCACCACAATTTCACAAAAGCATTAACTTTCTACTAATAGGCTGCTTCCATAAGTTAAAAGATAAATTGCCAACCAGACAATTGAGCAATGTGGTATAACACATACCAGTTGGTGCATTGCAAGTATGTAAGCACTTGCACCTTGTTGCTGAAGGGCTCTGGTACCCAATAGCAACCTTGCAATGACATCTCAGGGATGCTCCCCAGTGACCATAAAGATAACAGTTTGGCAAGGATGTTATAAATCAAAGCTAGAAGATCAATGGAGTTCAGGGAATGGGCCGTAAAAATGTAACAGAAAGATCAGAGCTGGGTATCTCTCAGATTACTACGTATCAGGGTAATGTGCGATCAGCCTAAGTCTGAAGATAGAACTTGACCTTGTCTTCTCCTTGGTCATTCTAACTTCAACCCAAACTCTGAGCTGTGAGATTTGATCATGATTTCCAAAAGCACAGAGGGCTGGACAGAGTAGATAAGGAGAAGTTGTTCCTGTTTGTAAAAGGGAAAGGAACGAGAGGCCACAGATTTAAAGAGATGTTCAAAAGAAGAAAGTTGATATAAACTACTGGTTAGGCCTCAGCTGTATTTGTGTTGAATTCTGTTAATCACACTTAAAGGTCCTGGGTGAATTTCAGCAGAGATTTCTTGGAGTGGTGCCAGGGATAATGAACTTAAGTTACATAGAGAGATTAACGAAGGGTACTCTTCGTTATCCAGTACTTCCCAGGAGTCGAAAAACTATGGCATGTTCTTCGCAGCCTGCAACATAGTATCAATGGGGATGAGCACCTCGCCAAGACCTTCCCCATGCCTCCACTTCTCACCTTTAAACAGCCACCAAACCTCAAATAGATCATTGTTCGTAGTAAACTGCTGAGCTTTCAGGACAACACCGCACACATCTGTCGAGGTACATGCTGCAAAACATGTCAGAGTGTCGACACAGATCCTACCATTACATGTAGGGACACCTCTCACCATGTACGTGGCAGGTACTCATGTGACTCGGCCAACATTGTCTATCTCATACACTGTAGGCAAGGATGCTTTGAGGCATGGTACATTGGTGAGACCAAGCAGAGGCTATAGCAACAGATGAATTTAGACCACACAACAGTCAACAGACAGGGGTGTTCCCTCTGAGTCGGAGAACACTTCAGCGGTCAGGGACGTTCAACCTCGGACCTTCAGGTGACCATCCTCCAAGGCGATCTTTGGGACAGGCAACAAGGAAAAGTGATTGAACTGAGGCTGATAGCCAAGTCCAGTACCCTCAGGGAGGGCCTCAACCGGGACCTTGGGTTCATATCACACTACAGGTGACCCCATTGCACTATTCACACAGACACATATACACACACACACACACACTCACAGACATACACACACACACACACACACACACACACACACACGTATGTGGGGTGAATTTGTACTTGCAGAATTATATTTCATTTTGCTCAAAAACTGCATGGATCCATGTGAGATTCTGTAAATCCCCTTTTTAGGTTAGAAGTAGGGTGAACATTGGGGCACAGACAGCCTCACACAGGGCACCTCACACCCTCAATGCATTCTCTGAGATGACGTGGCACCAATTGTTAAAGGTCACTTGAGAATATAACTTTAAAAAAAAATTTCTGGGATTTACTTATGCAAGAACTGAAACCAACATGGTCATTCTAAAAGATGCGAGACTTCACAAACAATCCAGATCTTTTTTTCAATATATAATTTCAGTTACATCACACTGCAATGTTTTGCTGTAAATTCTGTCTTACAATCTTATTCTCCACAACAATCTGATGAAGGAGCATCACTCCAAAAGCTAGTGCTTCCAAATAAACCTGTTGGACTATAACCTGGTGTTGTGATTTTTAACTAAAGGAATCAAGATTGTTTTCCACAGATACATATACCTTTTCAAAATTATATGTGTTCATAGCAGAGTTAAGAAAACAGAAGGTCACTAATTTAATAAAACTGACAAAACATTACATTGATCTAAATTAAACTCTATCTGCCACTCCTCGGTCCAGGTGATCAAGATCCTGTAGAGATAATCTTCTTTTCTGTCCACTACACTAGCAATTTTGCTGTCTTCTGCAAATTGACTAACAAATGCTCTTATACTCACATCCAAAACATTTCTGTAAATGACAAAAAGCAGTGGACCCAGCACCAATCCTTGTGGCATACCGCTAATCAAAGACCTCTAGTCTGAAAAAGAAACCTCCACCACCACTCTCTGTCTCCTACCTTCAAGTCAATTTTCTATCCAGATGGCTAGCTTTCCTTGGATTCCACATTATCTAACCTTGCTAACCAGAGTCAAAAAAAGAATGAAGGGCTAATGCCTGAAATGTCAACTCTCCTGCTCCTCGGATGTTGTGCTTTCCCAGCACCACACCTTTCGACTCTGACTCTCCAGCATCTGCAGTCCTCACTGTCTCCAACCTTCCTCTCCAGTCTACTATGCAAAACCTTGTCAAACACCATTCCTTTGCCTTCATCAGTTTTCTTTTTCACTTCTTCAAAAAAACTCAGTCAAATTAGTGAGACACAACATCCCCTGAAAAAAGCTGTGCTGACTATCCCCAATCAGTTGCCTTGTCTTTCCAAATACATGTAGATCTTGCCCCTCATAAATCCCCCCAACAAGTTATCCAACACTGATGCCAGGCTCACCGGTCCATAGTTTCTTGGCTTTTCCTTACCACCTTTCATAAATAATGGCACCTCATTAGCTACCCTCCAGTCTTCCAACAGCTCAGCCATGGCTATCAATGATACAAATATCTCAGCAAGAGACCTGACAAGTCAAGCAGATGAACTCAGGGCATGGCTGGGAGCATGGGACTTGGATATCATATCTATTACAGAAACATGGCTCAGGGAAGGGCAGGACTAGAAACTTAATGTTTCAGAGTATAGATGCTATAATAAGGATAGGAAGGGGAGCAAGAGAGGAGGGGGAGTGGTGTTTTTGTTTCGGGATAACATTACTGCTGTATTAGGGAGGATATTGCTGGGAGTATATCCAGTAACGCTATTTGCGTGGAATTGAGAAATATGTAAGGGATGGTTACTTTAAGAGGTTGGTAGGTGACCCCCCAGTCATCAGTGGAAAATTGGGAAGTAAATTTATAAGAAGATCCTGGATACATCTAAGAATGGTAGAGTTGTAAAGATAGAGATTTTTAACTTTCCAAACATAGACTGGGACTGCACAGTGTTAAGGCCTTGGATGAAGAGGAATTTCTTCATGTGTTCACAAAAAATGTTTTGAAACAGTATGTGGATGTGCCGACTAGAAAAGAAGCAACATTTGATCTTCTCTTGGAAAATAAGGCAAGGCAAGAGACTGAGGTGTCAATGGAGGAGTACTTTGAACCCAATGATTATAATCCAATTAGCTTTAAAATAGTTACACAAAAGGGTGCAGTAGCAGTGTTGGGGCTATATTACAGGCCTCCCAACAATAAGTGTGAGATAGAGACACAAATATGTAGAAAGATTATGGAAAGATGTAGGAGCAACAGAGTGGTGGTGATGGGAGATTTTAATTTTCCGAAATAGACTGGGATTCACTTAGTGTTGGAGGTTAGATGGAGCAGAATTTGTAAGGAACATCCAGGAAGGTTTGAAAGAAGAGTATATAAATAGTCCAACTCGGGAAGGGGCCATACTGGACCTGGTGTGGGGGAATGAGCCCAGCCATTTGGGAATACTGCTCACAATTCAATAAGTTTTAGGGTACTCAAGAGCAGTCCTAAAGGGACAGTACTAAAGTGGGGGAAGGCCAATATAGCAAAATTCAGTAGGAGCTGGGGAATGTAGATGAGGAGCAGCTGTTTGAAGGTAAATCCACATTTGATATGTGGGAGGTTTTTGAAGAGAGGTTGACTAGAGCTCAGAACAGGCAATAGTGAGGACTACAGATGCTGGAGATCAGAGTCAAGATTAGAGTCGTGCTAGAAAAGCACAGCAGATCAGGCAGCATCTAAGGAGCAGAAAAAATGATGTTTTGGGCAAAAGCTCTTCAACATCCTGATGAAGGCCTTTTGCCTGAAACATCGATTTTCCTGCTCCTCGGATGTTGCCTGACCTGCTATGCTTTTCTAGCACCACTCTAATCTAGAGTTCAGAACTGGCATGAACTGTGGAAATGAGGGATAGAAATGGCAAGGTTAGGGTAACATGGATAACAGGTGAAATTTTGAGACTAGCTAAGAGAAAAAAGGAAGCATATGTGAGGTCAAGGTGATTGAAAACAAATTTTTGGAAGAATATCGGGAACATAGGACGAATCTGAAATGAGGAATTAAAAAGGCTAAAAGAGGTCATGAAATATCTTTTGCAAACAAGGTTAAGGAAAATCCAAAAGCCTTTTATTCATATATAAAGAACAAGAGGATAGGATCTATCCCAAGTTACTGAGGGAAGCAAGAGAGGAAATAATTGGGGTCTTAACATATATCTTTGCAGCATCCTCGAACATGGGCAAGGTCCCGGAGGACTGGAGAATTGCTAATGTTGTCCCCTTTTTTAAGTAAAACATAAAAATTACCCAACTCCCTATCATAGATTTACAAAAAAAAACAAGATTTGTAAATTTTTTAAGACTTAAGAACAAACAATTAACTGATCAATGAAATTCTGACACTCACAGCTGTTCTGATAATAAGGACTCTCCAAGGTCAGATGTGAAATTTCACTATTTATTTGGTTGTCTTGGATGGAATTGCGAATTACAGGGATGCATGTACTTTCACAGTCAGTCAGGAGGGTAGCAGGGATAATCCTGGTAATTATAGACCAGTAAGCCTGACGTCAGTGGTAGGGAAACTGCTGGAGAAGACACTGAGGGATAGGATCTATTTACATTTGGAAGAAAATGGGCTGATCAGTGATAGGCAGCATGGTTTTGTGCAGGTAAGATCATTTCTTAGAAACGTAATAGAATTCTTTGAGTTCCTGGGTTCGATTCCCGCCTGCCTGTGTGGAGTTTGCACATTCTCCCTGTGTCTGCATGGGTTTCCTCCGAGTGCTCTGGTTTCCTCCCACAGTCCAAAGATGTGCGGGTTAGGTGAATTGGCCATGCTAAATTGCCCACAGTGTTAGGTGAGTTAGTCAGGATAAATATAGGGTAGGGAAATGGGTTTGGGTGGGTTTCTCTTCGGACGGGCGGTGTGGACTTGGGCCGTAGGGCCTGTTTCCACACTGTAACAAATCTAATCTCACAAACCCTGGTTTCTGAAAATTCTGATACTGCCTCTTATTCTGGATGTAAGTTTGCTCGATGTGCTGGAATGCCTGTTTTCAGATGTTTCGTCACCATACTAGGCAACATCACCAGTGAGCCTCCAGTGAAGCATTGGTGTTAGTGACCTGCTTTCTATTTATGTGTTTTGGTTTCCTGGGTCTGTGACTTCATTTCCTGTGGTGATGTCATTTCCTGATTTTATTTTTCATCAGTGGGGAGTAAATGGGGTCCAAGTCAATGTGTTTGTTGATAGAGTTCTAGTTAAAATGCTGTGATTTCAGGAATTCTCGTGTGTGTCTCTGTTTGGCCTGTTCTAGGATGGATGTGTTGTCCCAGTCAAAAACGGCGTCCTTCCTCATCCATATGTAAGGATACTAGTGAGAGTGGATCATGTCTTTTTGTGGCTAGTTGATGTTCATATACCCTGGTGGCTAGTTTTCTGCCTATTTGTCCAATGTAGTATTTGTTGCAGTTCTTGTAAGGTGTTTTGTAAATGACATTAGTTTTGCTTGTGTCTGTGTAGGGTTTGCCAAGTTCATTAGCTGCTGTTTTAGTATGTTGGTGGGTTATGAACTGAAAATGTTTGCTGGAAAAGTGCAGCAGGTCAGGCAGCATCCAAAGAGCAGGAGAATCGACGTTTCGGGCATGAGCCCTTCTTCAGGAATGGTTCCTGAAGAAGTGCTTATGCCCGAAACGTCGATTCTCCTGCTCTTTGGATGCTACCTGACCTGCTGCGCTTTTCCAGCAACATATTTTCAGCTCTGATCTCCAGCATCTGCAGTCCTCACTTTCTCCTGTTGGTGGGTTATGGGCTACCATGATGCCAAGAAGTCTGAGTAGTCTGGCAGTCATTTCCAAGATGTCTTTGATGTGGGGGAGAGTGGATAGAGACACATCCAGAAACCCTAACTGATGATGTTATCTAGAATGGTGACAAAACATCTGAAAACAAACCTTCCAGCTCAGTGAGCAAACTTACATCCAGAACCCCAATCTGAACCAGAAATCTTCTCAAAACTCATTATTGCCTCTTCTGCCATTCCAACTGATCCATGCAATCTGATAGGATTCACGACCAAACATACCTCCTTAAATTCTCCCCCATCCAACAAGAAGAGCACTATAAAGGCTATCTCTGCAACTTAATCAGCAGACCCAGAAAAGAGCAGTCTTACTGATCTAAAAACACAGCTCTGGAGTAGCTTAATATCTATTTTCTATATTTTAAAAAAATAATCAAGAGATAGACCTCAGTAAAACATAAAAATTACCCAACTCCCTATCATAGATTTACAAAAAAAACAAGATTTGTAAATTTTTTAAGACTTAAGAACAAACAATTAACTGATCAATGAAATTCTGACACTCACAGCTGTTCTGATAATAAGGACTCTCCAAGGTCAGCTGTGAAATTTCACTATTTATTTGGTTGTCTTGGATGGAATTGCGAATTACAGGGATGCATGTACTTTCACAGTCAGTCAGTGGTGCAAGTTCACTGCTAACGTTTGTGAAGAATTCTAGAGCAGTTCTCCAAACTCCCCCATGGTCTCTCCTGAAACTCCTGCTCTCTCCTTTTTCTCTCTTTCCTCCTCTTTAAAGTATTGATGTTTTTGATTTTCTTTAAAGTTGTGAAAACAAAGTGAAAACTTATGAAAAACAGTAATTACTTGTCAAAGAAATCAAGGAAATCAGCTCCAGCACTGAAAAAAGAAACCTCATAAAAAGGAGCAGTTCTTACAGTCACAATCATGAAAACAGTATTCCTGATAGTGCAAATGATTGTGGTCAGCAGTGTTGATTCCTCATCGAGGGGAAACTTCCAAAAGTGGTTTGCAGACTGTTTGCTACTGTTTGCATCCAACTTAGTGAAGATTGTACTGTTTGCAAGTTAAACTAGACTCCCATTTACAGATATTGGTGAACCCGAATGGGTGGGTTGCGGGTCGGTGTGGACTTGTTGGGCCGAAGGGCCTGTTTCCACACTGTAAGTAATCTAATCTAATCTATTTTCATCGCACTGCCTTTCAAACTGCATCTCCAGTGTTTCAAATTCTAAAGGAGCCACTTGGCTTGGGAACTAGCACTGTAGCAGCAAATCACATGGTTAGCAGTATCTCTTATAACCTTTTCCAACACTTTACCCACAACCAAAGTAAGGCTCACTGGTCTATAGTTGCCAGAGTTTTCTCTCCTCTCCTTCTTGAACAAGGGGACAACATTTGCTATCCTCCAGTCTTCTCGCACTATTCCTGTAGACAATGATGACATAAAGATCAAAGACAAAGCCTCTGCAATCTCCTCCCTGGCTTCCTAGCGAATCCTAGGATAAATCCCATCTAGCCAAGAGGACTTACCTATTTTCATACTTCCCAGAATTGCTAACACCTCCTCATTGTGAACCTCAATCCTGTCTAGTCCAATAGATTATATCTCAGTATTCTCCTCTACAACTTTGTCTTTTTCCAGTGTGATTCGAGATGTGACAATAATGGCGCATGACTGCTGTGGAGCAAGAAGAATTTGACTCTTGCAGATGTTTGGTGCAGGAGTTCAGGAGGACGCTTGGAGAATTGTGGGTGGCACGGTGGCACAGTGGTTAGCACTGCTGCCTCACAGCGCCTGTAGACCCGGGTTCAATTCCCGACTCAGGCGACTGACTGTGTGGAGTTTGCACATTCTCCCCGTGTCTGCGTGGGTTTCCTCCGGGTGCTCCGGTTTCCTCCCACAGTCCAAAGATGTGTGGGTCAGGTGAATTGGCCAAGCTAAATTGCCTGTAGTGTTAGGTAAGGGGTAAATGTAGGGGTATGGGTGGGTTGCGCTTCGGCGGGTCGGTGTGGACTTGTTGGGCCGAAGGGCCTGTTTCCACACTCTAAGTCTAATCTAAAAAATTGTTAACCAATGTCTAGCAGAAGCCAGACAGTGTCATGTAGTATGCACATGTTCTCAAAGGATGACTTCGTAATGGGATACCGATCTCTGTGCAGTTATTTCAGTTCCTATATTTATCTGAGCTTTGGCCTGATTTTAACAGGATCAGTACCTGCTTTAAATTTCACCTCGTGTCTGTTTCAGATGGGAAGTGAACTGGCAACACATGTCTGACACGAGGGAGTTAAACTTTCCTTCTGAAATAGATGGGCTTCAAAAGAGGAAACAAATAATGACCCAGAAATGTTGGAGAACACAGGGTCTAAAAGAAGGAGGAACTGAAGGAAATGCATCATAGTAGGGAAATAGTACTGGGAAAATTGATGGGATTAAAGGCTGATAAACCCAAGAAGTGGATAATCTTCATGCTAGCAGATGTAAAGAAATGATCCTTGAAATAGTGGATGCATTTGTTATCATCCTATACACTTTGGACAGTTCCTATGGATTGGAAGGTACCTATTGTCAGCCTGGGAGTTAAAAAAGAAGGCAAACAGAAAACAGTGAATTATAGATCAGATAGCTGGACATCAATAGGAGAGAAAATGCTCAAGTTTAATAGCAGTGCACTTGGAAAACAATACCAGAAGAGGACAGAGTCAACACGGATTTACTAAGAGTTGATAAATCTATTAGAATTTTTTGAGTATGGAACCAGTAGAGGTGCTCAGGAGGAGTCAGTGGATGTGATTTATTTGGACTTTTACAAAGCTTTCAATAAGGTCCCACATGAAGAGTACCAAGTAAATTTAAAGTGCCTGAGATTGCAGATACTTTACTGACATGGAGAGAGAACTGGTTGGCAGTCAGCAAACAAAGACTAAGAATCAATGAGTCTTTTTCCAAGTGACAGGCAGTGACTAGTAGGGTACTTAGGGATGAGTTGTAAGATTCCAGCTATTCATAATATTCAGAATAATGATGTAGATGAGGGAACTAAATGTCTCCAGGTTTGCAGATGTAACAAAGCTGAGTGCATGGGTGAGCTGTGAGGAGGATGCAGAGATGCTTCAGTGCAATTTGGACAGGCTGTGTGAGTGGGTAAATGCATGGCAGATCAAGTATAATGTGGAGAATTGTGAGATTATCCACTTCGGTAGCACAAACAGGAGATTATTATCTGAATGATGATAAACTGAGAAAGGTGGAGATATAATGAGACCTGGTGACATTATACACAGAAAGGAAGCAAGCAGGAACAGCAGATAATGAAGAATACAAAAGGTATATTAGTTTTTATACCAATAGGATTCAAGTATATAAGCAGATATGTCTCGCTGCAATTGTACAGGGCCTTGGTGAGACTGCATCTGTAACATAGTGTGCAGTTTTGATCTCCTTATCTGAGGAAAGATGTTCTCGCAACAAAGGTTTATCAGGCTGATTCCTGTGATGTCAGGATTAACACATGAATAGAGACTGGATCAGTCAGGATCATACTCATTGGACAAAAAATAAGTGTGAATAAGAAAGAATAAGACAGAAGAATAAGGGGGAATCTCAAATAAATCTTGAAATCTGTAACAGGACCAGGCAAGGTAAACACAGGAAGGGTGTTTGAGAGACTGCGCAGTGCAGGGTTTCTAAGGATATGGGGTAGGCCATTTAGTTTTGAGATGAAGAAAAACTTCTTCACGCAGAGAATGATGAGCATATGGAATTCTTTAATACTGAAAGTGATTGAGACCAAAACATTAAAAGCTTAATCATCCTCAGTGAAGACGTCTCTAACGAAAAGTGATGGACTTGAAGCATTAACTCTGCTTTCTTCTCACAGATACAGTCAGATCTACTGAGTTTCTCCAGCAAGTTTCTTTTTTGTTTCAGATCTCCAGCATCCACAGTTTCATTTAACTGGGTTGTAAGATCAGCCAGGATCATATTAAAAGAAGGAGCAGTCCATTATGGACCAGACCAAACTCCCTCGAAATACATTCAGAAGATCATCTGAACCATTACTTTGTATTATTTTAAAGCTAAGTATCAAGTGTTGCATTCCAGATGTAATTCAATTGGTCAAACTACTTAATGTTAGACAAAACCCTTCATTTTGACAAAACAGTTAAAATACAGACTAAATAAAAATAAAAGACTTGTCTTAGCTGCAATTCTATCAAAATGTTTAACAAAGTAATAAATAAATTAATTATTACTATTACTTTAGATTTGCAACATTTAAAAGGCATCAAGATGGGTAAGTGAACAGGAAGGGTTTAGAGGGATATGGGCCAAGTGTTGGCAAATGGGACAAGATTAGGTTGAGATATCTGGTTGGCATGATGAGTTGGACTGTTTTGGTTCTGTGGTGTATGTCTCTATGACTCTATGACTCCAAAACTGTTCGAATACAGTAACAACCCACAGACATACCCTTGGCAAGTTCAGAAAAGCAGGTCTGCATTTCACTGAGAAAAAAAAAATCAACAGAAAACTCTGAGAGAAAGAGAGAGAGAGAGAGAGAGAGAGAAGCAAGGAGAGATGCCCTGCAGCTTCCCAATCCAGCTTCAAAACCCCGACAGCAACTGCTACTGAAATACTAAAACTAAAACTCCTGATTCTGTAGAGGTTTGCCTCACCCATTCAGGCTGCTTCTATCAATCCAACATTTAAAAGAAAAGGCCTCAAAAGCTGTTTATTTTATGGGCTTTGAAGTAGACTGATCGGCACCTCTGATCTCAAACTTTCTTCATTAAAAACAGGACAAAATCCCCTTCCTAAAGCCATAATATCATCACATGCCTCAAAACACTGAATGGCCTACTCCCCCTTCCAGTTTCTAAGTTGCATTGTTTCTAATTGACAGGCCACCCAAAAATTGCCTGTCATTAAACTCAGAGGTTTTGTTTACATCATCCAATAGATACCAAGGACAATCGTCATTTTGTATTTTGATATAAAGCATATTGTAGGTCTTTAGTGAATTCACAGGCAATGTATTTCAGTATAAATTGAAAGATTGAGCTAATTTTACTTTGAACACCTCAAATAGACTACCCCTCAATTTGTTAAATTCAAGGATGTATAGAGCACTGGATTAGCAATTTGCCCCCTAAATGAACATTCTGAATTCCCAGTACAATATCACTGAGCCTGCATGTAGCCTGTCCAAGACCATTCCATTTTGTTTGGTAAGATTTGATGCTTAAAACTGAATGCAATACTTTCAAGGCAGTTTGATTGAGATTCTGTAAAACTGAATTACAACTTTGTAATCCATCCCTCTTAAAATAGTCCAATTCACACATTCATCCACCTTTTTGATTGCTTTTTTGTACCTTTACATTAGACTTAATAATATGTGCATCTTTACACCTCAATCTCTTTGCTCCTTCACAGCTTCTGGTTGCTATTAACAAAATATTCTGATTTGTCTTCCTCACATCCTCACACTGTGAAGCACTGAAGCTTATATTTTAGTAACATTTAAATCGTTTGCTGTATGGGTCACTGACACTGAATACTATTGAGAATATTATACCATTTAGCCCTGCTGAATATGCCTTCAATGAGGTGAAAAGTGCTATTCAGTTCTTCGTTAACTTATTGATCTTATTTTCTGAGTTCTGCAATTTTATCATACAGAAAGCTAAAGATTTAAGGCAACTCTGTGATAAATAAAAATCTATATTTACAAGAGCTTTCTCTGAATAATTCTAGGACTAAATGCAGTCTTCAGTTGAATAAGTTCTATATATTGGTCTGATCCCAGATGTGACACCAAATTATGTTAGGATCACAGATGAGGCGAGCAATTTTATCTCAGGATCTGCCTCAAGATCACTTTAAAAGGATTCTATAGCTTTGAACAATTAACAAGACATCATGATACAAGCTAGAACAATAATACAGGATACAGCTAGAACAATAATACAGGATACAAGCTAGAACAATAATACAGGATACAGCTAGAACAATAATACAGGATACAAGCTAGAGCAATAATACAGGATACAGCTAGAACAATAATACAGGATACAGCTAGAGCAATAATACAGGATACAGCTAGAACAATAATACAGGATACAGCTAGAACAATAATACAGGATACAAGCTAGAACAATAATACAGGATACAGCTAGAACAATAATACAGGATACAGCTAGAGCAATAATACAGGATACAGCTAGAACAATAATACAGGATACAGCTAGAGCAATAATACAGGATACAGCTAGAACAATAATACAGGATACAAGCTAGAACAATAATACAGGATACAGCTAGAGCAATAATACAGGATACAGCTAGAACAATAATACAGGATACAGCTAGAGCAATAATACAGGATACAGCTAGAACAATAATACAGGATACAGCTAGAGCAATAATACAGGATACAGCTAGAACAATAATACAGGATACAGCTAGAGCAATAATACAGGATACAGCTAGAACAATAATACAGGATACAGCTAGAACAATAATACAGGATACAGCTAGAGCAATAATACAGGATACATCTAGAGCAATAATACAGGATACAGCTAGAACAATAATACAGGATACAGCTAGAGCAATAATACAGGATACAGCTAGAACAATAATACAGGATACAGCTAGAACAATAATACAGGATACAGCTAGAGCAATAATACAGGATACAGCTAGAACAATAATACAGGATACAGCTAGAACAATAATACAGGATACAGCTAGAACAATAATACAGGATACGGCTAGAACAATAATACAGGATACAAGCTAGAACAATAATACAGGATACAGCTAGAACAATAATACAGGATACAGCTAGAACAATAATACAGGATACAGCTAGAGCAATAATACAGGATACAGCTAGAACAATAATACAGGATACAGCTAGAGCAATAATACAGGATACAGCTAGAACAATAATACAGGATACAGCTAGAACAATAATACAGGATACAGCTAGAGCAATAATACAGGATACAGCTAGAACAATAATACAGGATACAGCTAGAGCAATAATACAGAATACAGCTAGAACAATAATACAGGATACAGCTAGAACAATAATACAGGATACAGCTAGAGCAATAATACAGGATACAGCTAGAACAATAATACAGGATACAGCTAGAACAATAATACAGGATACAGCTAGAGCAATAATACAGGATACAGCTAGAACAATAATACAGGATACAGCTAGAACAATAATACAGGATACAGCTAGAGCAATAATACAGGATACAGCTAGAACAATAATACAGGATACAGCTAGAACAATAATACAGGATACAGCTAGAACAATAATACAGGATACAGCTAGAACAATGCTGGCATTGGAGAATTGGGAATGTACAGCAAGAATGAAAATATTAGAATTTCAACATTGATGAAAACATCTCAATTTTTCCCTTAAGGTTCAAGTGTTGACTTCAGAATCTCATTATTTGTCCAATTTGTCATATTTCTATGCAGCTGTCATTTCTCCACTCCTTCCCATGAAATCAGATTCATTACTTATCAATTCCTTACTTGAATGTCAAAGCAGGTACCTGGTGTGTACAATCTCTGATTAGTTGTCAATTTGTCATCCACTTTAACCTTCACCAAAATGTCGTAGTACGTTCCATGGACACTGTCTGCTCCATTCTTTCTGTACACAAGCCTTCACTGGGAAACTACCAGCTTCATCACATCATCACGGTTCAACTCCCTCACCACCTCAGCCCTTGAACACTTTACTTTCAAGCTCAGGGATACCTATGACATATGTGACGATGGTGTCAGTTTAAGCAGTTATTTTGTCTTGTTTTCTTAGGAGACAGGTTGGAAGATAGAGAGGTAGAGCTGTCTCTAAGAAATTAAACAGGGCGGCACAGTGGCACAGTGGTTAGCACTGCTGCCTCACAGTGCCAGAGACCTGGGTTCAATTCCCGACTAAGGCAACTGACTGTGTGGAGTTTGCACATTCTCCCTGTGTCTGCGCGGGTTTCCTCCGGGTGCTCTGGTTTCCTCCCACTGTCCAAAGATGTGCAGGTCAGGTGAATTGGCCATGTTAAATTGCCCGTAGTGTTAGGTAAAGGGGTAAATGTAGGGGTATGGGTGGGTTGCGTTTTGGCGGGTCGGTGTGGATTTGTTGGCCCAAAGGGCCTGTTTCCACACTGTAAGTAATCTAATCTTGTGAGGCTTTGGGGATTTTTTTAACAGCCTGAATGGATTGAAAGGCTCTCAGAGATCCATATTTCTCAGTTTTGATTTTATCAGTAATGTCAGAAACTTTTGGGGTCACAAAAGAGTTGGACATTTCAGTGAATGTGTCCTGGCTGCTATTCTCTCTGAACAATTCTCTTGATTATCTTTCGTCCTAAAGTGGAGAATTGCATGTTAGAATTGGTGTCTGAATTTACCTTTTTGCCAACAGGTGTGATTATGGGATGTTACTATGTTGGAACAGTTAATTGGTGATAGTTACTGAATCTATTATTCAGTAAAATTTTCCAGTAGTTAAGTTATTCTAAATTTCTCTTTCTTTGGCTATATTTTAATGACAAGTTTAAATAAATTACGTTTTGCTTAACATCAAGTAATTTAATCATTCACATTATATCTGTAACAGATCTACCTGTAATTTAAGAAAATATTAGGGTCTGGTGTACCTTATTAAAATTTAATGAGAGTCTGGTCCTTAACATATACATGCTTTTGACAAGTCACCCTGGGCACAAGGATACCCATGCTGCTCATGTATCTGCACAGGATCTATCTTATGGCCTCTGTAGATATTTATTAGCACTTACTTTGCAGATTTGCAGCTTTTGTAACTTGCAATGCTTTTTAGCAAAGAGGGAGGGCTAGGCTGGGAACACGGAATAGTCAAAGGTTGAACATGCCATGTCATACACTGTGTTATGTCAATATCACATCTACAATAGCTTATGCAGCGCATACTCCACATGGGTTTAAACCAAATAGAGTAGTTGTATAAAGGGCTGAATGATAACCATGGGGAGGCTGAAAGGGACAGGGACTGCATCACAAAAATGAACAAGAAGAATGGAAGATTGACCTTGTATCTCAAGTGAAATCTGCAAGTTGCTCACAAGGACATGAAGTTGAAACTTCTGTCCAAAGTCAAGTATGCAATAATGAGATAAATGTAGAGATGTCAGAGTAAGTTAATGTTATTCTCTCTGGGGATAGAGTATAATAGTTTAGATGTGAAACCCAGCTGGGGATAATTGTAGCAAACATACATCCATCAATCCATTAATGCCCACCCATCTGGCAGCAAATTGAACTTCATCAGCAAGCCATTCATTGTCCAAGAATGAACATTACAAATTATAGCCTCAAGAAATCAGCACCATTACAGTTTTTGCACTAATTGCCTGCTTGTCACATCAGCTTAATGAATGTATTCAGGCACTAACTTTCAAGCATCAGCTGGGCTTGGCATTTCTGGAATACATTTCATGGCTAACATTAGATGATAATGATTCGGAGCAGCCACATTCACATGCTGAACTGTAAGTATGTTATGAAACAGTCTGCGATATGCCAAGATTACTTTTCTCAAGGCAAGGACAATCCGAGTGACTTCTTGCTAGAATTACACTTCGTTGATGTAGCATGAACACTTTGGTTGGACAACATGCATTTGGATAAGGTTACATCCTGAGCACCTTACCAAGGCGTGGCACTGATCTCCCTGCAAAGCCTCCACAGATCATTGTGCCAGGGCATAACAGTTCATTGAGATTAATGTAAAGAACCAGGAGGGAAATGGTGTTCCCTCTCTGACATTTCCCACAAATTCTCTGTTCACACAACTGACATGGACTAGGCAATGGCTGGAGCTCTTCTGGCCCTATATCAAATGCGAAGACATTGTCAAATGAGAAAGCAATTACAACATTGTCAGCAAGAACAGCAATGTCCAATCACTGCATTACAGCCTTCAAAGGGAGAGAAATGGGTGAGGATTCACTGTTGATGATGGAGAACAATGTTACCCTGCACTATCCTTGTCCTCAGCTCTCAGAAAGTCTGTGAAGGCTTATATTAAGGATGTCCTGGGCCATCCTCACTGAACTGCATCACCTAATGGAGCAGGAGTTGCTCTCATAGTGACTAGGCGGCTATCCAAAAACTGCAGTTGTAGTTGCCTGAATATTTATGTCAGTGGCTTATTTCAAGGAGAAACTCAGGATCTGTGTGGCATTTCCATATCCTCAACCCACAAATGCATCCAGGTTGTATCCGGGCTTATGCCCGAAACGTCGAACTTCCTGTTCCTTGGATGCTGCCTGACCTGCTGCGCTTTTCCAGCAACACATTTTCAGCTCTGATCTCCAGCATCTGCAGACCTCACTTTCTCCCAGGAGCATCCAAGAGACCATGATTGAGGCAGAGATGCAAGAGAGACATCATTGAAACTCACTTGAAAGAGGAATGAGCAGACTTTGGGCATTCTGTAATTGTGTAACTTGTTTTGGGTTATAGCGGCAAACAGTCTCTGCTTAGTGCAAAGAACAAGTCAATCATACTATTTTTGTAGTCATAGAGTCATAGTGATGTACAGTACAGAAACAGACCCTTCGGTCCAACCCATCCATGCCGACCAGATATCCAAACCCAATCTAGTCCCACCTGCCAGCACCCGGCCCATATCCCTCCAAACCCTTCCTATTCATATACCCATCCAAATGACTCTTAAATGTTGCAATTGTACCAGCCTCCATCACTTCCTCTGGCAGCTCATTCCATACACGTATCACCCTCTGTATGAAAAAGTTGCCCTTTACGTCTCTTTTATATCTTTCACCTCTCACCCTAAACCTATGCCCTCTAGTTCTGGACTCCCTGACCCCAGGGAAAAGACTTTGTCTATTTATCCTACCCAGGCACCTCATAATTTTCTAAACCTAAAAACTGGTTCTTAACCAGCCTGATTATGGATACCTGCTGATCAACCTGCTTTGGGATATTATTACACATCTCTGGAACAGATGGGAAATGAATCTAGACCTCCTAGCTTAGAGGAAGGGGCATTACCAGAGCATCACAAGGGCCTTCTAATTTTTATTGCGTGCTTGATGTGATTTCACTTTCGAGCACTGACACATGAAGTGTCCCACCACTAGAAGGCAGCACGCTGTGCAGTTTCTCTCAGCAGACCAGTGTGCTGTGAGGGAGAGTGAGCATGTGGACTGTCCCTTGCACACCTCCAGGCCTGAATGAAAAATGGATTAATTGAACAGAGATGGTGGAATCATCACTGATTCCTTGAACTTACTATTGACCAGAAACTGTGGCTACAAGAGCAGGTCAGACATTAGGAATCTTGCAGCATGTAATTCATCTCCCAACTCCCCAAAGTTTGTCCACTGTCTATGTGGCACAAATCGGGTATGTAATGGAATACCTTCCACTTGCCTGCATGTGTGCAGCTCCAACAATGCTATTGATTAGCACCACATTCACAAAGACCCAATCCCTCCACTAATGCTCAGTTCATGCTATCTACAAGATGCACTTCAGAAATTCACCAAAGATCCTTAGACAGCACTTTCCAAGCCCACGGTCACTCCTGTCTAGAAGGACAAGGGCAGGACATGCAATGGAAAACCACCATCTGCAAGTTCCCCTGATAGCCACTTACCAGCCTTCCTTCAATGTCACTGAGTCAAATCTTGGAATTCTTTTCCTAACAGCATTGTGGTCTACCTATGGACTGCAACAGCTCAAGGCAACTCACCACCACCTTCTCAAAGGCAATTAAGGACAGGCAGTGATGGCCATATTCATCAATGACTGTAAAGAAAACACATAAGGTAGGGTGTATAGGTGAATGTCATATGTAGTTCAGACCATCACACAATGCCTGCACGGTGTGTTCTGCCTCACTGTAACCCAGATTAAAGCACATCACCTTGTCTACAATCATTGAGCTAGTGCTTCATGAATCCTGACGTCTGAATCTAGCTGCAGTTAAGGAGTTAGTTGCTTGTGAGAAATGAATAATGATTAGTCTTTACAACTTCTTTTAACCTTATCGCTCACATGGGTACAACTTAACCAGGTTCGATAGCTATGACGACACACAAACATGTATGTCAAAGTGTAAATGCATGTACCCTGCAGCTGGGGTGGAGGCAGCCTGTAGTTGACCCTGTTGGACTGAAAGATTTAGTCTGTTGTACTCGAGGGTGATGGATCCTGGATGGCTGAGGCCTATTGAGGGTGCCCTGCACAGTTACATCTGGCCTTCTCCAGCTGGAACTCTGTAGTCTTTGGCATTACAGACAGAGAGCTGTGCTCAGAGGAGGTATCAAGGTGTCAATCTTCTTGCCAGTGGGTGCCTACTAGCACCAGTCTGTTGCTCTGAGATTGAGGTCGAGGTCCCTCATGCCCTCCTCTCACCTTGTGACTGATATTCAGCTGGTGAGGCTATAGCAATGAAGTGAAAGTCGTAAGAATATAAGAAATAGGAACAGGAGTTGGCTCTTTGTGTCTGCTCCGCCATTCAATAAGAGTATGGCTGATCTTTAACGTGGACTCAGCTACATTCACCATAACCCTTAACTCCTTGACTGTTCAAAAACCTACCTATCTTTGCCTTGAAAATATTCAATGAGGTAGCCTCAATTGCTTCACTAGGAAGGGAATTCCACAGATTTACAACCCTTTGGGTGAAGCAGATCCTCTTCATTTCTGTCCTAAATCTACTCCCCCTTATTTTGAGGCTATGCCCCTAATTCTAGTTTCACCAGCCAATGAAAACAACCACGTACATGTCCAGCATGCACTGTGTATGTTGGCACTAGCTCTCCATCATGGTCACCCAACTGCCCATGGAAGCAACCAGATTCCGGCATGTTGGATCCGACAATAACTAAAACTGGTGGAGTCTTCTATCCTTTGATCTATTCTACCCACTGCCTCATAAAAACCTCCTATGCCTGTTGGTGCATTTTGATAAGTCACCAAAGGCTGAGACGATCATCTGTCTGCGTCTGTACAGTGGTCTGAGTGCCAGAGGTCTGGGGTGTTTCTTCCTCACTGAGTTGCTAGAAGTCTGAGCGCTGTTCTCCCCTGACTGAGTCTAATCTACCAGAAGGCCTACAGTCTGATGACATTGCAAATGAAAGCCTTTGCCATTGCATCCTCTGAAGCTTGAATGGCTTTCTCCACATCGAGCTGAGGGTCTCCCATGTCGGCCTGTTCAGGGTGGAGGCTTCTGGCTGCTGTTGCTCTCTGTACAAAAGAAAAAGGGTAATTAAGAGGTTTGAAATCTTGTGCAGGTTAAGAATAAGTCAGCATCGGTGGCAATGGGAGCACAGCTCAGTACAAACACAATGAAACTCACTGTGTTTGTTACACATTAAGGTCTAGGCGAAAGTGGGTACTGCAGATGCTGGAGATTAGAGTAGCGCTGGAAAAGCACAGCAGATCAAGCAGCTTCCGAGGAGCAGGAAAATTGACGTTTCAGGCAAAAGCCCTTCATCAGATGCAATGAGGTCTCCCCACCTTTACATCAATAATCATGCTTTACCACTACCAGCTTGAGTATTGCTCATCCTGTGGAACTTTTAGAACGCAGAACATTACAGCGCAATATAGTCCCTTCAACCATCAATGTTGCACTAACCTATGAAACCAATCTGAAGCCCATCTAACCTATACTATTCCATAAGTTTATCCAAAGATAAATAGTGTGCCCGAAACAGAGAACATAGAACATAGAACAGGAATGATGTTCCCTCTGCAACTCTGGTCTGGCCAGTTTGTCCTGTAATATGACAAAGGAAAGGGTTGAGTATGACAGGATGCAACAGCCATTAGTGTTGATGTAAGAGAAGAAGAGGCGAGAAGGTGACACAATGAATGAGCTGGAAAATTGAGGGACAGGAGGGTCAGTACTTTGGGAGGATGTGTTGGGCGAGGTTTTTTGATTGGGCAAGATGTATGTGACAGTGAGAGTTGTAGCCCATGGACCTTGTTGTGACGCAGGTGCAGTGGGAGGTAGGTGCAGTGGGAGATAGGTGCACTGGTAGATTTAGAGTGAGTGATGACCTTGTGAGTGTGAGGTAACAGAGTGAGGATGGTGACATTTATCCTGACCCTGCAGATACTGCTTGTGGCTTTTCAACAAAATTTCGTTTCAGCTGTCCTGACCCATCAATGACACTGAAAACTGAATGTAGGTTTGCTGGGTTTCCTTTGGCTGGTGATGTAATTTCCGGTTGTGACATCATTTCCTATAGTGATGTCATTTCCTATTCTTTTTCTCAGGGGGTGGTAAATGGGATCCAAGTAAATGTGTCTGTTGATAGAGTTTTGGTTGGAATGCCATGCTTCTAGGAATTCTCATATGTGTCTCTATTTGGCTTGTCTAGGATGGATATCTTTTCATAGTCGAAGTGGTGTCCTTCCTCATCCATATGTAAGGATACAAGTGAGAGTGGGTTATGCTGTTTTCTGGCTAGTTGATGTTCATGTATCCTGGTGGCTCATTTTCTGCCTGTTGTCCAATGTCTATCAACAAACACATTGACTTGGATCCCATTTACCACCTCCTGAGAAAAACAATCGGAAGTGACATCATCATAGGAAATGACATCACTAAAGGAAATGAAATCACCAACCCAAGGAAATCCAAACATATAATAGAAAGTGGGCTCACTGAAGATGTTACCTTGTATCTTGACAAAATGGCTGAAAACAAACCTTTCAGCTCAGCAAGCAAACCTACATCCAGAATCTCAATCTACTCAAATCTCCTCAAAATTTGCTAACACTGTGATCCTCAACTTTTAAAACTTTCTCTAAGCCCTGATGGCAACATTTAGCTGACAAATAACTCTGAGAACACAGCTTGATTTCTAATGGACATCTTTAGCCCTTGACTTCTCACTCGGATTCCTGCTCAGATCTTGATTGGTTCAGTTTCCTCCCTTCCGGTGGAAGTAAAGATCACCATTTACATATGGAGTTTACTCTTTGTCTCTTTCATATGTTAACTGACTGTCCATCCCTGACTGTAATCTCATGAAGCGTTCTTCAGTGACCCCTGAACTGTCCTGAGCAACCTCTTAATAACTTGCATTAAACCCCTCGCTAATAGCTTGACAGAATCTAATGTTTGGGAGCGGGCAATATTTGGATTTTCTGGTTCCATAAATGTTTGCTCTGTATGAAAAAGAATGCATCCAGAGGATTTAATCACAACATAAAAGAGCTTTAAATAATAGAAGAAGATAATAAAATGTTTTTAAAATTATGGGATTAACTTAATGACCTTTAATAAAGTTAGTGAACAAAATCAGAATATAAAGTTACAAATGTCTTTTGGCAAGATTAATGGATGAATTTACAACATGTTCCCATTATATTCCTCTGATAATTAATATAAAACACAAGTTGACATTTTTTAATTAATGGGTTACAGAACAAACAAGAAATCTTTAAAATGTTACACAATCATCCTGCAAGCACAGGCAGAATTATTTAGACACCAATCTGATAATAATATGTTAAACATCTTGTGTCTGCTTACACTTCCTGTCTGTGACATTCAACTTCCTGTTTTCACCTTTAGCAACCCGTTCTCTATAACCTATCCACATCAATAATGGTGAACTCCTACATCCCAGCACCAGGGGACTCGGGTTCCATTCCACCCTCTGTGTGGAGTTTACACATTCTGCCCAATTCTGTGTGGGTTCCCTCCAGATTCTCCAGTTTCCTCCCACAAAGATGTGCAGGTTAGGGTAGAATGGCATTGCTAAATTGGCCATAGTGTCCAGGGTTGTGTAGGCTAGGTGGACGAGTCATAGAAAATGCAGGGTTGCAGGAAAAGGGTAGGGGATAGTCAAGATAGAATGATCTTTCGAGGGTCAATGTGGACTCAAAGGGCCAAATGGCCTGCTTCCACACTTAAGGGATTCTGTGAAGTTCATTAATCTGGTTATGCAATCGTTGCCCACAATTCTTTCATCTATGTTCTCAAATTTTATTCAATTATGTTTCTTTTATTTTGTAGCCATGATTTCTCAAATTTGAAATAAAGGGTGTTCATCAAAAATTTTAAAAATTAGTTATCTTTACTTCACTGTAACATGCTGGCACTCAGTGAAATTCTGTCATATACTTAAATATTTTTGTTTTGTTTTAGATTTCAACATCTCTAAAAGGCCGAGATTTGGAATTAATATGTTTCCCAGTTGATTACCAAATGTGCAATGTGCCTAATTTCTCAGGATGCATGTGCTATTTATGCAGCAATTGAGCAATAGTTTAGCTTCTAGCAGTTGCTTCACAACTGTTTTCCAAAATTATTTGAAGAAAAACTCAAGGGCAAATTTTAAATGCTTGACTGAGGCAAAAGTCATATTTAAAAAGACAGAAATGTTTAGTTTGTGTGACAGAGAGAAAATGTTTGATTGCACAGCTGTTGTCTTTGTTCGTGTTCTATAAATCTCAAAGTATGAGTGAAAGAGATCATGAGGGAAAATTTCAGTAAGACAGATACAAAAGGCAAGGGGCAGAAATTTAGGTAACATTTGGTCTTTATATTATGGGGATGATTTAATCATGCACTCATGTCAAGTTATAACTTTGGCATCTACCTGACAATGTGCGAAATTGCCCAGGTATGTCCTGTACATAAAAAAGCCAATCCAGCAATAACTGTCCCATCAGTCTACTCTCGATGATCAATAAAGTGATGGAAGGTGTCATCAATAATTCTTTCAAGCAGCACCTGCTCAACAATAACCTGCTCAGTGACACCCAGTTTGGGTTCCACCAGGACCACTCAGCTCCTGACTTCACTACAGCCTTGGTTCAAATATGGACAAAAACACTGAATTCAAGAGGTCAGGTGAGATTGATGTCTGTTAGCATCACAACCATACTCCATCAAGTGTGTCATCAAAGAGCCCTAGCAAAACTGGAGTCAATGGGAATCAAGGGGCAAACTCTCTGATGGTCATATTTAGCACATAGGAAGATGGTCATGGTTTTTGAAGGCCTCAGCTCCAGAACATCTCTGCAGGAGTTCCTCAGGGTAGTGTCCTAGGCCCAAACTCCTCAGTTGTTTCATCAATGACCTCCTCTCCATCATAAAGTCAAAAGTAAGGATCTTAGTCAATGACAGCACCATTTGTGACTCCTCAGATACTGAAGCAGTCCACGTTCAAATGGAACAAGGTTGAGACAATATCCAGGCTTCGGCTGAAAAGTGGCAAGTAATGTTTGTGCCACACAAATATTAGGCAATGACCATTTTCAGTAAGAGACAATCTAACCATCCCCAGTAGATATTCAATGTTGTTACCATTACTGAATGCCCTAACATCAACATCCTCGGAATTACCGTTGACCAGAACCTGAATTGGACTAGCCAGGCAAATACAATGGCTAAAACAACAGATCAGATTCCAGGAACATTACACCTCCTGAATCCCCAAAGCCTGTCCGCCACCTAGATGATACAGTGAGGGATGTTAGCAATCTTGTTGAGGTAATGTTGCGATTTCCTTTGAATCTTGTAGTTTGGTTGAAGTCTGCAGTTCAGGTGATTTTTGAAACAATTTTAAAGCAATTTCATGATGCATTGACATGTTTCCTTCTCAATTGAAAGACCCAGGAATTAATTCAGTCAATGGAATTAAAGATTTATTGTCTTATAATTTTGTGATAGTACTAAAATCAACTTTGCCAGTGGGATTCATGTGTCACAAAAATCTTTTAAAAAGTAAAGTATTAGAAATTATTATTATGGATAAAGGCCCACCAGGGGCAGCAGTCAAATATAATTCCTCTTAATATCTTTTTCTCCAATTATAAATTTTGGGGCAACAGGTTTCACATAGAGTCACAACTACTACCAATGCCCGTATTTTCTTATACCTCCTTTACCAACTCATTTTTATCCCATTTCAACTCATGTCAATCCTGTAGAACCCATGCCAATCATCTACCCACCTTGGCTGTTATGTCTTGCATACCAACTTACATAATATCCATTGTGCGAAGACCACAGGAGCCCTGCTGAGATTCTAAAGATCAATTCAGTGTGCATTGTATCAAAATCTCCCATTCTTTTTCTATTCCCCACATCAATGACAGCTAATCTTTTTAAAAAGAAAGAAAGTATTGTGCATGTTGGAGATCTGAACAATAAGTGAGAGGTAATGGAAACACAGATTGTCAGGCATAATTCATGGAGAGAGTCAAGATTTCAACATTCCCTTAATCCCTTAATAGCTTTCTTATGCTGTCAATGGTCATTTTCAAAGATCTGGAGAGTTAATTGACTTCACAACACAATAATTATACAAACCTTCAAGAGTATTTCATTAGCATAAGCTCATGAAATCTGTGCTGTCAGTCCAGGGGCTCCACAGTGGTCAGTCAGCTACTTGGAGTGGTCAGAATCAATGGGTCCATCCTTTGATAGCTAGGGGTCAATTGGTCATGGCCAGCTGTGCAGATGCCCTACAATCACATCAGGAGTAATGGGAAGTCAGAGAACACAGATCACTCGGGGATTTCGTCAGTCAAGGCTATTAGTCAATGACATGGTGCACAGTCAGTCCTAGGGGTCAGGCTGTGCTGCAACTGCCCTGGAAATGTTTAATGGTGATATTGGGGGTGGGAAGTGGAAAGCTATTCCCTGGTATTTACCTCAGATTGTTGAGCAAGGCAAGACAGGAGATTGCTGAGGCCTTGATCAAGATCTTGGTATCCTCACTAGCCACTGGAGATGTCCCAGTGGACTGGTGAGTGCGTTTCTCTGTCCAAGAAGTAAAATAGGGAAAATTTAGGAAACTATAGAGCAGTGAGTCTCACATGGGTGATTGGAAAGCTATTGGAGAGAATTGTTAAGCATAGGATTTATGCACATATGAAAAAGCATGGCCTAATTGGGGGCAGTTGGCATGGCTTTGTGAAGGGCAGGTCATGTCTAAGAAATTGATTGCTTTCTTCGAGGGGTTGATGAAGGTGATTGATGAGGGTAGATTGTTGTCTAGTAAGGCTATGGGTAAAGATTTTAGTAGGGTTTTCGACACACTCCCCCATGGTAGGCTCCTGCAGAAGATTAAGATAAATGGGATCCATGATGAGTTACCTGCTTAGATTGTAGGCTAGAGCAAAAATTGCCATCATCTGAAATGTTGGACAAAATCCTCGACTTTTCAAAACTTTTAATAGTAACTGAAAACCAGACAGATATCTGTGAAGAATACACAAACATAACTCACAGAGCTGAGATGGCCAGTCTGTTTAGTCTGGAATTCCAATTTATACCTCCACGCTTAAACAACAATCAACTGAAACAGCCTCGAGCCCAATGCAGGTTCTCCACTTCAGGCCATCCAGCACAGACAGTATGGGGCCTACAGAGAGACCGGGCATTCAACTTCAATCCAAAAACCATTCACACAAACTTTTTAACCATCAGCAAACCAATTGACTTCAGAAACATCAGAAATAGAATGGAAAACAGATTTGAGGGAGGTAATGAAGCACAAAATCTGTGTAACTGCTAGACTCAATTTCACCTGGTGGAGAGCCTTTTTTCCAAAGATAGGCTTTTGCAGAAACAGCTTCCCCAAAGGTTTCCAAGCCCCAACAAGCAGCTTCAGAACCAAGAATCACAGAGGCCAAACAGAGAAGCTGAATCAGGAAGTCAAACCAAAAGCATCATTGGAACAAAAGACATCTGAGAGGGAGGGAAGTCAACTAAGCACTATCGGAACAAAATCTTCCAGACATAGGCCTGTTCCAACTGAAGAAAACCAACAGCAAGAAGTTCAGTCACTGGATGCACTTCAAATTGTGTTTCTTCAGTGGTGAGCTTAAACCCCCGAGACCCCAAGGTTTTGACAGTGCATGGGACCACAAGGTTTGGAAGCCTGATTAAAGTTTCTGTGATTAAAACTGCTCTTTATGTTCTAACAGTGTTTAATCTGGGTTTAATTTAATAGTGTATTTAATTACTGTCCTCGGTATCAGTGTTAATTTCACTGTTCAGTGCTTTTGTCTGTATTTCTGATAATGATTAGATTACATACAGTGTGGAAACAGGCCCTTCGGCCCAACAAGTCCACACTGACCCGCCGAAGCGCAACCCACCCATACCCCAACATATACCCCTTACCTAACACTACGGGCAATTTAGCATGGCCAATTCACCTGACCCGCACATCTTTGGACTGTGGGAGGAAACCGGAGCACCCGGAGGAAACCCACGCAGACACGGGGAGAACGTGCAAACTCCACACAGTCAGTCGCCCGAGGCGGGAATTGAACCCAGGTCCCTGGCGCTGTGAGGCAGCAGTGCTAACCACTGTGCCACCGTGCCGCCCAAAAATGATACTTATCTTTTTTGTATATTCGGTAAATGCAGAGATTCTTTTGCCCTAAAACAGCTGTCTATTACTTCTTTCATTTCAAATTCCCTAAATATATCCAATGTCTAGAATCAGGGATCGAGTGGTGATTTGAATCAACTAAAATCAGCAAATTACAGTGCAAACCAGAAATTACAGGATTGGGAATTGGTTTGCCCATAGAAGGTAGAAGGAAGGGGTGGAAGGGTGTTTTTCTGGCTGGAGGTCTGTGACTGGTGGTGTTCTGCTGGGATCCGTGCTGAGAACTCTATTGTTTGTGATATATATAAATGACCTTGGATAAAAATATAAATGGGTAGTTCGTGTATATCTCAAAGATCAGTAGAGTTGTGAATAGTGTAGACAGTGCCAGAGGATACAGTGGGACATAGATCAATTGCAGATATGGGTGGAGAGTTTAATCTGGGTACGTGTGAGGTGTTGTACTTCGGGGGATTAAATGTTAAGGCAAGTATATCTTAGTGGCAGGACCTTGGACAGCATTGATGTACAGAGGGATCTTGAGGTTCAAATCCATAGCTCCCTGAAAGTAGCCACACAAGTAGGTCGGGTGGTAAAGAAGTTATATGGCATGCTTGCCTTTATTGGGCAGGGAATTGAATCCAAGAGGTGGCTGAAGAAGGGCTCATGCTCGAAACGTCGATTCTCCTGCTCCTTGAATGCTGCCTGACCTGCTGTGCTTTTCCAGCAACACATTTTCAGCAATTGAATCCAAGAGTAAGGATGTCACGTTGCAGCTTTATGAGACTTTGTTTCAGCTGCACTTATAGGATATTGTACTTAATTCTGGTCACCACATTACTGGAAGGATGTGGAGGCTCTGGCAAGGATGCAGAAGAGGTTTACCAGGATGCTGCAGGAGTAGAGGGTATGAGTTATAAGGAGAGGCTAGAAAAACTCAGGTTTTCTCTGGAGTGGCAGATGCTGATGGGACACTTGATAGAAGGCTCTAAAATTATGAGAACCTTTACAGGGTTGACAGTCAGAATCTTTTTTCCCGGAAGTAAAATGATTATAAGGGAGCATGCATTTAAGGTGAGAGAGGGAAAGTGCAAGGGAGATATGAGGAGCAGGATTTTTTTATACAGCAAGTGATAAGTATCTGGAACGTGCTTCCAGAAGTGATGGTGAAAGCAGATACGATAGGGGCATTTAAGGGACTTTTAAAGAAGCTCATGAATATGCAAAGAGTGGTGGGTTATGGACCAAGGGCAGGCAGAAGGGATTAGTTTAATTTGGAATCACGGTCAGCACAACATCATGGGCTGAAGGGCCAATTCCTGTGCTGTACGTTGCTATGTTTTATGTTCTAAAGTACTGAAACTTCTCATCTTGAGAAACATAAAAAGATACAGCAGGCAAGATACCATGAATGTGTGCTGCAGCATCTCACTTCTCCTTAAGAAAACTTTTTAGTGACTGAATGTGTGCAGAATTCACTGGCTTCAATAGTTATTAACCACAGCAGGAGAATTAATCATATGAACTGGTCTCTTCATATGGGTGTGAGTACTGATTAACAGACTGCATCCAGTGTCAGATTATAAAAGACATGCCTGAGGTCCTCCAGTGTTCCCTGCTGCTTTAAGACCTCTCATTCATCATGCCATATTAATTTAAATCTCCTTAAACACTGCTGTGAGATCTTCATTCTCACATTTGATTGATATCTGATGAGAGCCTCAGATTCCGCGAAATGCCAGATTGAGAATAATTTGATCATTAATGACCATGCTCCCTGAATTCATTACTGCCCTTGAATGCAACCATTTGTATTGGCTTCAGTTGTTTATTCTGAAACCCCTCTCCATCTTGATTGATGCCCCAAGATACAGACTCCAATGTGTAAACCCAGAAACGAATTGTACTGTCAGATCACAAGTGCCAATTATCAGTCAGATTCAGCAGAATCCATCACTGAATCTCATCACAGAATGTTTCGTTAATGTCAGTATCTCTGTGAGCTGTTACAGTGTAATGAACACCATTCTTTTCATTTCGATGGCTTTGCCTTCTCTTGCATGGCTCCTGTTAAAGTGCTGGCACTGACTTGCCTATTAAAGGCAGTATTATGAGATCCTGACAACATGCAGGAAAATACTTTTCCTCAGGCTACACTTGTCTCCTCTCAGCAAGCACTATGATTGGATAAATTTGTAGCATTTTTCATGTGTATGTAACAGGCAGACCTTACTAAAACAACATAAACAATAAGAAAATGACCAAAGGCATCAACATTAAAATAATTTTGGCATAATTTTCACAAAGTACAAGAAAGCATTCACTGGCGTGTTTTCTTTTCTCTCATCTTTGATTTTCCATGTATCTTTTCCTTCTCTGGGTTTGTTTTTATGAAACTATGTATGTTTCCCTCTCTTTGTTTAGTCCATCCTGCATCATCTGTTACTGCTTCACTTATTCTCATGTGTTTCAACATTGCAACAAAAATAAGGCATTTTTGTCTGTGATGCGTTAGATGATTATATTCCATCAAAGCATTGCACACAATGGATTAAAGTTAACTACTGCTGCCTGATTCTTCAATGTTTGATAATATACTTTCTGGCTAATGCATTGAATGTCGTGCGTCACAGTAGCTAACTTATTTTCTTTAAAAAACTGGACTGACAAGCGCCAAAGAAAGTGCTCCTGTGAACGAGATGTCTATCATAGAAATGCAATAGCTGCAAAATTCAGGTGCGTAGAGTGCTTAATGGCATTGCTTCATTTCCAAAGCATAGCACCCAGGTCATGCAGTTCTAGTGTGGACTATGTCAGATGGCATTTTGGCAAATTTGTTTGGCCATGCACTGGGGGAATGAACAGACATATGAAATAGGAATGGAAATCAATCATTCGGTCTGCCATAACATTCAAGAAGATCATTAAATGCTTATTGAGTAGAAGCAGATCATTTGGCCCATCAACTCCACACTGATTCGCCCCAGACCCAACCTCATAATCCTTAGGTCTGAGTTCAGTCTGGAGAGGATCAGTGTGGACTTGATGGGCCAAATGACCTATTAATTCACCTAACCCCAGATTTTTGAGCACTGTGGGCAACTTGTACTGGACAATCCAACAAAATGCACATCTTTGGACTGTGGAAGTATGATGATGTAGTCACTTTAAAAAGGTTATTTTGTCCTTTTCTTTTGAAGAGAGGCTGTAATGGCAGAGGTACCAAGGAGTCTAATTTAACAATGGAAGGGGAGTGGCCAGTTCTCCCAGGTCAGGTTTTTTCTAGTTTGTTTTAGCTGTAGCAGCTGTAATTTGTGTGAGTCCAGGGGAATTGCAAACTTCAGTAAAGAATTCCACTGACTTTCTTTTGAGATCCCTCTTTGGATGCTCCTTCCTCCTCCCTGTAAGAATCTGTGCTTGAATTTACCTTTTTGCCAAGGGGTGTGCTTATGGGATATGACTATATTGGAACAGTTAATTTGTAATAGTTACCGTAGTGGTTTGGTTATGTTTTCAATATTTGTGTTATTCTAACTTATACTTTCTTTTGTTCGTATTTCAACTGTAGTGTTTAAGTAAATTCTGTTTTGCTTAAAGCTGAATGGTTTGATCAGTAACATCATAGCTGGAATATCCACATTGCATCTGCCTTCAAAATAAGAGAAAGTTAGATTCTAGGCTACCTTCTAGTGTGGTCTATAACAGGAGGAAACTGGAGCACCCAGAGCAAACCCACGCAGACAGGGGAAGAATGTGCAAACACCACACAGACAGTCACCCAAGGATGGAATCAAACCCGGGTCCTTGGCACTGTGAGGCAACAGTGCTAACCACTGAGCCACCATGCTGCCTGAGACAGCATAGCTGATCTGTTTGTATTCTGAATTCTACACTCCTATTTACACCATTAAACCAGATTCTCCTCCACTTTCTCTACAAATGTTCAATGACTGCCATCTCCAAGACCTTCTGAGGCAGAGATCCAAAGTTGCACAGCTCTCTCAGGGAGAGAAATTCTCCTCATCTCTCTCCTGAAAGGGTGACTTCTCATATTAAAACAAAGTCCCCTAGCTCTGGACTCATCCATCAAAAGAACCATAATTTCTACATCCACCTTGTCAAGATCATTCAGGGTATTAAGTTAAAAATCACAAAACACCAGGTTATAGTCCAACAGGTTTAATTGGAAGCACACTAGCTTCCAATTATTGTGATTGTGAAGGGCTCGATTGTAACACAGAATTTATAGCAAAAATTTGCAGTGTGATGTAACTGAAATAAAAAGGGCTCATGCCCGAAACGTAGATTCTCCTGCTCCTTGGATGCTGCCTGATCTGCTGCACTTTTCCAGCAACATATTTTCAGCTCTGATCTCCAGCATCTGCAGTCCTCACTTTCTCCTAGATTCAACCAACGTCTGAGGCTACTGGTTCATGTGTAAGGCTCTGTAATTTGTAGATAAATTTACTGTGAACTTGCTGAGCTTGTTGCATCACTACAGCCAAGTCTCAAAGCTACACTGGTTTTACTGATGGCGACAGATATCTACTTCCAGAAGGCTCTATTCAGCCCTTAGTGGTCAGAGGACAGTTCTCTTCCTGTCCACAAAGGCTTCCAGTACTAGGTCTGAGTAAGCATCTCTCCCATACATATTGCAGCTATCTTGGTGAAATGGGACTGCAATAATCCAGCAGGATACACTCCAGGGATATGCGTTAAGAATCCCACCATAGCAGCTGTTGAAATTTAAATTCAATTCATAATTCCAGAATTGAAAGCTCATCTAATGGTGACCATAAAAGCCCATTGCTCTTTCCTTTATGGAAGGAAATTGTCAGTCTTTGCCTTCATGTGACCCCAGAATGACAATAATGCAGTTAATTCAACAGCACTCTGAAATGACCTAAGTAAGCCACTCATTTTATGGTAATTACAGATGAGCAGTAAATGCTGAACTTGCTGGTGACACTGGTGTCTCAAAGAACAAAAGAGAAGTACAGCATAGGAACAGGCCCTTCGGTCCTCCAAGCCTGTGCTGATCACCATACCCTAACTAAACTAAAAAAAACCTTCTGCCCTGATTCAGTCTATATCCTTCTATTCCCCTGCTTATTCATGCAACCATCCACATGCCTCTTAAATATTGCTAACACGTCTGCTTCCACCACTTCTTCTGAGAAATAATATTTATCTTTTCATTTTTCTGTATGGACAAAAATGGGCAAAGAACTGTTTTATAACGAAGGATTGCTGCAGAATCACTCTGTTTCCATAAACAAGTAACCTGACACACATTGTAAGCCCCATTTACACAGCTACTTCTCTGAAGAGTGGTTGAAGTGTAGTTTGCAGATGAACTGGGTCTGAAAGGTTGTGCGCAAATGAAAATTTAGCCAGCAACAAGTAGATAATTGGTTGTGGACTAGTGTCCAGCCAGCAGTGACAAAGGCCTCCTGCCTACTAACAACCATGTGATTGGTTCTCGGATACTTCAACAACTTGGGAGTCTTAACAAGTTAAAGAAAATCCTAAAGACCTCCACCAAATCTCAAGCTTCCTGCTGTCGGCAGTAAAGGGTACGAGGCCTGAGGAAAACATTTTTCTTCCTCCAGCTTTTGCTGTAAGTCATACGTTTTAATTAATAAGTCAGGGATTTTCCTGAACCAGTCATCTGTACCTCCTTTATAGCGGGAGAAGTAGCATTTTTTTTAGTTAGTGTGGAAACAGGCCCTTCGGTCCAACACGTCCACACTGACCCTCTGAAGAGCAACCCACCCAGACCCATTCCCCTACTGTTACCCCTTCACCTAACAACACAGGGCAATTTAGCATGGCCAATTCACCTTACCTGCACATTTTTGGACTGTGGGAGGAAACCAGAGCACCCAGAAGGGGCGCACGCAGACAACGTGCAAATTCCGCACAGAGAGTTGCCTGAGGCGGGAATTGAACCCAGGTCTCTGGCACTGTGAGGCAGCAGTGCTAACCACTGTGCCACCATGCTGCCCAATTTTCTCTATGGCTGCAACTAGAAATTCAAGTATACCAACATTTCTTTCTTATTTAGCTTTAGCTAAAGTTTATTTATTTGAAATAAAGAATAATGTTTGTTAGTTAAGGGCAGAAACCTTGACAGTACTTCCTGTTAACCTGGGTCTAAAAGGTAAGGTGGGCTATTCTGTATACTTCTTGTATTCTTTGACACTTATGATGAAGAGTGGAGCTTGATTTCCGGTACGTTACCCCAGTGAGGTGTAACACTTTCAAACAATATCTTTAAAGGAAATCTATCCTGCATTATGAAAGAAAGCACATTATCAACATTATAAAATGAATGAAATCCTTGCTTTGGTTGATAGGTATGTTGGTGGTTAGCACATTGTTGTTGTGCAGGACCTTGCAATTTGAGTCGGGTCCCTCAGGCCTGGCACTATGTTGGGAATAGTGACTGGCAACTTAGTATGCAGTGGGCAAGCTTTCTGAATAATTAAGGATTATAATGGGGGGTTTCTTGAAGGCTGAGAGCTGACAGGGGCCTCCGACATGGAGAGAGCTACAACTTGACAATGCAGCTAAGGCAGAGTTGCCAAGAGAGCTTCTATCTTGAGGTGTCCTCTTACCTTCTTAAAAAGAAAAGAAAAATAGCCATATTTGCCAACTTGCCATTGTCGAGGGGATACTGTTGTGGCAGGTGAGTAGGGTTGGAATGGGAAGGCCTCGAAGTCTGCCTGCTGTTGGCTTCTGATCCATGTCTTAATAGGCCTTTTAATTAATAAGTTGCCTGTTGTGTGCAAAAGGGTTCACTAAAAACAAGTGACTGCTCATTCATTTATTGATCACAGGATCACCGATTGACCCATTGGACCAAATTGTGGTGTTAACATTGACATAGAATGACAATGATTCGCACCATTCATCAGACAGGTGTTAGGAATCAATTAGTGGGATTGTCATTTACCAGGATCAGTACCTGGTGATGCTCCACTGGGAGCTGTTCTCCTGATGACCATGGTGAAGTGGCCAGCTAAAACATGCCAAGCTACCCACCTGGGTCAGGAATTTCAGGTTGTTGCAGCAACCATAGTAATGTTGTACACTTCCATGCTACTGTCACAAATGCACCATCACTAGTGACTTTTCTCTTTGGCTACCTGGAAGATGACTTTAAATATACTCCACTTCTTTGCAATGTTGCTCGAAATGATCTCTCAATTGGCAAAAATAAATGATGCACTCTTTTGCCAGTTTTCTACACTTCAAAAATTTCACATTTGTTTGATTTTTATTCCCTGAAACTATTCCTACACTTGGCACTGTTCCAATTGTAGTACAGTGAATAGCTAAAGCAGTGCTAAGTAAATGACACAAATACAATTCTTTTTACTCAAAGGATTATGGTAGTGAAATTTTCATTGGTCTAATTAATGTAGGAGCTCATGGCATCAGTTCAGGTCTCACACTCCCCTTTGGAAAGCCCCTGCACTCCTGCACCACAACATTTTTGCAATCCTTGATTTGGAGGACTACGGTAGTTGAATTTTAATTTGGCTAACCAGCGCAGGATGTCATGATAATCATATTGATGCATTACACTCCACTTCAGAAAATTCTCGTTGGACTCCACAAAAAACATCACCTACTCATTCAGACACAAACACACATAAGTACACAGACACAAAGAGACACGCCCTCATTGACACACACTCACATCAACACACAGACATACACACACACAAATACACACACAGTCAGACACTCACAGAACCACTCTATCATCCACACACACGCACACACACAGAGACACGTATACATGTGCACACAGACAGAATATTATAGCTGCTGACATGAATAGGTGAGATAATGGCCTAATGATATGATTGTTAGAATTATTGCTAGACCTACTCCAACAACACGGCAACAATCTGAGACATGGCAGGTGGGGAAATTTGAATTTCCCAAAAAAAACCTGATACTAAGATGTCAGTGATACCATACAACCATTGCTGATTGTCAGGAAAAATCCATCTAATTCACTGCTGTCCTATAAGGAAGGAAATTGGCCATCCTTACGTGGTCTGCCTGGATGTGACTCTAGACCCATAGCAATGTGGGTGACCCTCAACTGCCTTCTGGGCATTTAGAGCTGGACAGTAAATACGACTTCACCAATAATAGAAATAAGTGATCATGTTAGCAAAGTTTATTTGAATAATCTAATGACAATGATTTTTTTTAACCCCTGGGTTTGATTATTGACCAAGATATTGACAGGAAAAGACACATTGTTTCGTACTGGAATCTAAAGCCCAATGACACGTGATGCTGATTTCAAGTAAATGGAAGAAAACCTAAAAACAATTATGAACAGGATGCATGCCGAGATTCTTTTTATTAACATTTGGTGAACATTTTAATTTGCCAGAGTTAGAAATGTCATCAGATACTTAACAAAATGTTACGAATTTGCAGGCTGAATCCCAGCCAACTAAACTGATGTTGAGTAATAAGTCATCGCCAGAAAGCAGTTGCACCTATTAAGGTACATTACAATATGGATTCTACAGATTTTCAATTGCCGGAATGGTATGATACAAAGGCCAAGTTTTATCTTTATGCCGAGATTCTTGATACATGAAAATCAATTGATTGTCGGTTGATGGCAATTAATGTTTGTTAAACACCTTGTTAACAGCTCAACCTCCCTCATTAATATTCCACCTTCCATCTTACAAAACTTGACAAACAAGCTTGACAGCGGAAAAACCTGACAAGAAAACCAGAGGGATTCAACTCACTGCTTGTACTGAATGGCCTCCATGTTTGAAACCAGTCACCAGCATCTTTATGTCTAAGGACCAGCGAAGGAGGATACAGAGGCTATGCTGCAGTTATACAAAGCCCGAGTTAAGCCTCACTTGAGAGCAGACCTGAGCATCACACATTAGGAAGCTGGGGCAATTCAATACAGGTTTACAAAAATGATGCCTGCACTTCAGGGCTTAAGTTGTGAGGAAAGATGGTACAAATTAGGTCTATTTTCTCTCAAACCTAGAAGGTTAAGGGGTGATCTAATTTAGGTCTTTCAGATATTAACAGGGAAAGATGGGGTAGGTTGGGATTCTAGAATTAATCTAGAAGTCTAAAGATTAAGGTCAGACTGTTCAGAAAAGATGTTGGGAAGCAAATCTGCACACAAAGTACGCTAGAAGTTTGGAACTATCTTCAACAAACAGCATTAGATCTTAGATTGGCTGTCAGTTTAAAATCTGTGATATATAATATTTTGTTAAGGGTTTTAAGGATAATAGGCCAAAGGCAGATACATGAGTTAGGTTGTGGATCAGCTATGATCTCATTCCGTAATGGAACAGGCTTGAGAGGCTGAATGGCCTACTCCTATCCCCCTGTTCCTATCTCAAGGTACATTCTCATGGGGACTGGCCACATACATCTCACACTCACAGGCAATGGGAACAGGCATGTGACGACCTGTAAGAACCCTTAGGGTGCACCTCCAATCCATGTGGGAGAAGCTTCTGTACCAGCAACTAGCATTGCAATACTGCAGCAAGGACACTGTGCTGAGGGACACATCCCCAACTATGAACTACATCAGGCTGCAGCTCATGATTCTCATAGAATTCATTGCACTCATTCACAGTCAGCTGCCTTGGTTGCTCACAGCATCCCTGCCTTTCCTGTCTTATCTTGCCTTTTTGCATTCTCTACCCTCAGTTAGAGATATAATGCTCCATAAGATTGAAAGAAGCAGAATGAGGCCATTCGGCTCATTAATGTATACACTCCCAATCACTCATACGACATATTATGCCTTTACCAATTAGTATAGTCAAAAAGCCAGGAGGCTTGTCATGAGGTTATCATTGGCCAGAAACTCAACTGGACTTACCACAAGACCAGATCAAAGGTAGGAATACTGCGGTAAGTAACTTACCTCTGACTCCCCAAAACCTGCCCATCACTACAAGGCACAAGTCAGGAGTGTGATGGAATACTCTCCACTTGCCTGGATGGGGTGGCTCCAACAACACTCAAGAAACTGGATAGCATCCATGGCAAAACAGCTTGGATGTTTGGCACCAAATCCACAGGCATACAGGCAGCAGATACAGAGGAACACCACCCTCTGCAAGTACCCCTTCAAGTTCACTGTTTTGATTAGAAAATATGTTGCTGCTCCTTCACCTTTGCTGGGTCAAAACCAGAAATTCCCTCCCTAAGGGTCAGCATATAAGCGGTTCAAGAAGACAACTTACCATCATCGTCTTAAAGGTAACTAGGGATGGACAATAAATGTAGCCCAGCTAACGATGTCCACATCCCACAAATGAATAAGAAGAAAGATTATAAGGCGACCCCAGTCAAGTCAAGGGCAATAGCCTTAGATTTGGTGGGTCTGGCACTCCAAATCCAGGAAAGCCTCCCAAATCAGCCCATTCCCTGCTCAGGATGGTCAGAGTCAGAATCATTGCCTCATAATTAGTGAAAAGCCAAACAATGTGTAACCCACTACCCATCCTGATTGTTTGTACCATATTGTGGGCTGTTTGCCTATTGGAATGAGAGAGAGGCAGGAGCCAAGGGAGACGAAAGTAGGTGGCATAGTTGGTACTGTTGATGTAGGTAGCAGGCTGTCCCCTGTGAATGGGGAGGCAGCACAGAGGATATGTAGTAGTGTGAATGGTGTTGGGGGGGGGGGGGGGGGGAGGAGGTGGTGGGGTCAGGCTGGGCAACTGTGCCGGAAGATGCTGTGGGTAATAGTGAGAGTGATAGAGCATGAGCCTTGATTGGAGGATGGTACAGTAACAGAGGGAGTGAATGTGAAGTACTGGAGAGATTATGCTGGCATTTATGTTGGCTAAGTGGAGAAAGAAGTTCACCTTCTCAGACTGCTGGGCATTCCACACAGCTGAGACTTTACTATTCCCGGTGCTAACTTCGGACCTGGATGGTATTGTGGCCTCCACTACTGGTACTGGACAGGAAGAGGCCCAATGTTTGTACAACCCCATCTAGCAGGAACTCCAGAACTTTTACCAAGAATTAGGGTATCTATTTCCCCCATCTGCCATGTCTGGGGCAAATGTCAGCAACAGTAGACAGCAGCACAGGGTTGACAGTGCTTGTCTGGGGGCACAATGGTTTTTTTAAAGCTGGCTCCAATGCAAGGGATGCCAGTGAATTCTGGGATATGTTTAAGGGCAGGTTGTCCCACTAACAGTATGTAGTAAGATGGGGCTGGAAATTGGACATCAGAGACACCATTGTAGTGGAGCAGATAATTATTGAGGTGAGTTTGGTAAGATACATCAATAAAATTCACTATACGTTGTGCTGCTAATAACCTCTTCAAAAAACTCAATCCAACTTGGAATTGCCTAAAAATGATGCAAGGTTCTCCTGTATGTGAGGGGAACAAGAACATTTGAAAAGGCAGACTAAATAAAAAAACAATGGTTAAAGAAGTGGGAGCTAGACTAAAGGAGAATTATTTAACAGCTTTAGAAGAGATGTATACAACCACAGAGAGGATAAAAGGTTTAGAATTTTGAGGTATAGGAACCAAGACACAGATTTTGTAGAAAAACCTGAAGGCTGGAAACTAAGAAAATGTGGATGAGGTGGTAAGAAATCTGAATGCTTTATCCTAAATCTGCGATTTCTTTGTTGTACAGGGAAAATGTTTTTATTTCACCCTGACAAGAGAGCTGCCTTTAGAAAGGCTAAGCTGAAATCTGAAAATAATTTGTGGAGAGAAAACGGCTGACAACTTTTTGTTTAAATGCAATCACAGAGTTGGTGAGAAGTTGCTGGAGGCACCATTTTCGGGAGTGATTGATTTCCCACTCACAAAGCTTCAGAGTGCCCTTTGGCACATGTCTGTGTGTCTCATCTTCGACACTAAAACTATGCATCAGAGAACCACACAGATTGCACTAAATAAACTATGTGGAATTTAACAGAGCCTGTGGAACAGGAAACACACCTAGCAAGGAATTTAATGAAGTAGGAACCAAAATCCTGCTTTATCAAAGGTGGACTGTGTATGGAGATTATGTCTGTGGCATTGCAGTGGTGGAATGAGCCCCAAACTGTCCAGTTGGTTGGTTCCTATTTTCAATCAGCTTGCGTTCCACGAATACTCATTATAAAATGTTTTAAAATTAAGTTCAATCTTCAATTGAGGACAGTGCACATTGGGAACACATAGCATCAGTTTCGCTCTTGTTTATAATTGGTGGGGATCAGTCACAATTATGCATTTAGGGCAGAGGAGAACATCTGCTCTTGTGGAAGTATGTAGCAGGGAGGTGTACGCATGACACTGCCAATTGGAATGGAAAGTCAACAAGGGCAAGGATGATTGAGGGTGTGAGGATATTTTGAGTCAGGAATATTTATATTGAAGTTGGAGAGAGCATTAAATAAAGCACTGTTCTTGGCTTTATTAAGAGTGGCATAGAGTACAAGGAGGTGATGTTGGACTTGTATAAGGTATTTGTTAGAACTCAGCTGGAGTATTGAATATAGTTGTGGACACCACATTATAGAATTTAGCACGTCATGTCAACACCAACCCTCTGAAGAGCATCCCACCCAGAACTTCCCCTCATTCCATCTGTGTAACCCTGGCTTTCCCATGGCTAATCTATCTAGCCTGCACATCTTTGGACTGTGGGAAGAAGCCAGAACACCTGAAGGAAACCCACGCAGACCTAGGGAGATTGGGCGAACACAGACAGTCACTTGAGGCTGGAATCCAACCCAGGTCTCTGGTGCTGTGAGGTGGCAGCGCTAATCACTGAGCTACTGTGTCAAAAAGTTGTGAATGCATTGGAAAGGGTAAAGAAGTGATTTAGCAGGATGGGCCCAGGAATGAGAAACTTTAATAACGAGGATAAACTGACAAATTTAGGATCATTATCCTTGGAGAGAAGGTAGAGAGGAGATTTGACAGAGCTTTCAAAATTGTAAATGAGCTGGATGGAGGAGATAGGCAGAAGCTCCTCCCATTCATAAAAGAAAAGAAATGTGAGAACATAGGTTTGAAGTGATCTGCAAAAGAATCAAGTGTGATGAGAAAGACCTTTTGTACATGGACTGTTCTCAGAATGCACAGCCTGGAGATGTGATGGTGGAAGGTTCAATTGAGACATTCAAGAGAGAGCTGGATGATTATTTGGATAGAAACAGCATGCAGGCATTGGGGAAAAGCCAGGAGACTGACACTGGGGAATAAAAGCAGTGCAGGTGTAATGGGTGAAATGACCTCCTTCTGTGCTATTACAATTCCTGTTTTATAGAGGCCAGATGTCTTCAGGGAAGATGCAGGGGTGTGGAGAGTTTGGGCGAGGACACCAAGTGGATCAAACAGGCTTGAAGGAAGGTGGTTAGTGTTGAAAAAGCCAGCATTCACTGCCTGGCCTCTAGGTGTAGTTGAACAGAGAAAGTAGAACAATATGCAAAGTGAGGACCGTGGAGGCTGCACTCTGTGATGTCCAATGTCGAAACTTCGATGTCACAGTTACAGCAGGGAGGTTGACATAGTCCAAGGGAGGTTTCAGCCGGCGATAGAGATAATGAGGGGTATCAGGCTAGAAAGGACTTCGTTGGCATAATGGGACGAGGATCTAGAAGGAAAGGGGAAATGCCAATGGAGAAGGGGTAAAGGGGAAGGGTTGACGTGTTCACAGTCATTGTCGCAGGGTCAAAGATGATGGTGGAATGTTTGAGAATGATAGAGGGAAGATGTACAGTGATACCTGGAGAGTCAAGAGTGATGGGTACAACTGAAGTGTCACAGTTCGAGGGTGACATTCTTGAGTGTGTCACAGGTCATTGCTCCCAACTTGTGATTCAGCTGTGAGAGTTCAGCTGCAAGTGAGGGGAGTTCATTTAGGGTGTGGGGGCTGTTTTTTGTATGGTCTCTGTGAGGATTTAAAAATGTCGCTGTTTGGCAGTTCTCTGGATGAAAGGCAAAAGGCATTACATATATATTATCAACCTTCCACGCAGAGAATTCACTGATGATCATGCAGGCTTGGGAGTAAGAGGAGACAATGTGACAAGGAGGGGCTGTATCTGGTTAACAAGAAACTGCACCCGAGGAGTGCATCCAGGGAACATTAACAAAACTATGTGGGAGTTTCCATATGAATTTAATGGATCCTGTGATAGTAGCCCTTAAGGTGGCTGCAATGATCAGATATTTGTCACAATGCTTTCCAGGGAAAGGTGAGTGGTATTCAGAAGCTGCATACACCGGCACTTAAACTACATGACCAATGCCCCCTTCCATCATATCACTGAGCTTACAAACTGCACCACAGATGAGGACAGTCAGGGAGTCAAGGGTGAAAGTGAGAACTGCAAATGCTGACAATTAGGGTCAAGAGTGTGGTGCTGGAAGAGCACAGAAGGTCAGGCAGCATCTGAGGAGCAGGAAAATTGACATTTCGGGCAAAAGCTTTTCGTTATGGAGTCAAGGGTGTTGGCTTCAGTGCTCATAATGCAAAAAGGGTTCACTGACTCTTCTTGTGTGGCCGCTAGAGTTCCCCTGGCCTAGCTTGTGACATTTGTGAATTACAGAATCCCTGCAATGTGGAAAGAGGCCGTTTGGCCCATTATGTCTGCATTAACCGACAAAAGAGCATCACAGACAGATCCAGCCCTGACACACCCTCCCCCTACTACCATCCTTTCCCTGTAACCCAGCATTTCCCATGACCAATCCACCTAACCTGCTCTTCTTTGGACTGGGACACAACCAGAGCACTCAGTGGAAATCCATCCAGGAAGAATGTGCAAACTCCACGCAGACAGTCACCCATCCAGGTGCCTGTGAGGCAGCAGCACTGACCACTGAGCCACCCTACCACCTCTTTCACTTTGACAACTGGTCTATGAACGTAGACGAAGAATCACCTGTGTTTGTGCTCCTTTCCGAGGGGGGTCATCAACCGTCACTGTGTATGTGGCCATTTGGAGCTTTCCAACAGTTTTTCGAAGCTCCAGCTCAGGTTGACAGCTGGATTTTGGATAACAGGGTCTGGGGTGTGGTTTGTGACAGCTGGGAGGCATCCCCACAGTGCAGTCTCCCCACTCCACTACAGTCACCAGCAAACAAACCATAACTGGCTGAAAATGTGCTTCTGCTGGTATGGAGGAGCTCCGCAGCATCCATTGTAAACGATCATTGTCCATTGTGGACTGCACAATTTACCTTACAACATGGAGAATGTTTGCAAACAGAGCAGCATTGAAGATGAGGATGTATTGGATGAGCCTGCAGAGGACATCTTCACAAAAACATTTTTAAAAAGAGCTTTTACTGGCCATAGAGAGGTGAGAAAAGGAAACATTGCCCAGGGTCTATCTGAATCAGAGCTCTCTGCCACAGAGAATATGAGGTGAACAGACACATGCTTGTCCATCCTAGTCCTGAGGACATCTGCTCGCACTTCACCAACAAACCTTCCACACTGAGGATTCAGAATAGTACCAACAGTAAAGGGCTCAGAGTAAGCTGGTTGGTTTCTTTTCTGGGAACATAGGTACAATTCTCACAATAGCAGCTAGTAGACTTTAAGTTTAAAAATGATCTGGATTTAGCCTGTTAGCAACCATGTAATCCTTTAGAGTTATTGAGGCCTACAGCACAGAGAAAGGCCTTTCAGCCCATCATATCTGTGCCAGTCAGAAATAGCCATCTGATTATTCTAATCCCAATTTCCAGCATTTGGCCCACAGCCTTAAATGCCTTGACATCACAAGTGCCCAACTAAATATTACTTCAGTGTGAACAGGGTTTCTGCTTCTGTCACCCTTACAGGCAAAGAGTTCCAGATTCCTACCACTCTCTGGATGAAAACGTTTTTCATTACATCTCCTGTAAACCTCCTGTCCCGAATTGAAATCTGTGCCACCCCAGTCATCGATCCCTCCAGCAGGGGGAAATGTTTCTTGCTATTTATCCTACCTGTGCACCTCATGTTGGAAACATCCTGATAAGTCATTCTGCACTCCCTCCAATGCTATCACAACCCTCTTCAATGCTGTTATCTAAACCCATCTGGTTCATGAATGTCCTTTCAGCAAGGAAATCTGCCATCCGTGCCTGGTCTGGCCAATATGGGACTCCAGATTCCAAATTCAAAGCAATATGGTTGCCTTTTAACTGTACACTGGACAAATTAAGGGTGAGTAAGAAATGCTGGTCCGGCCACCGATGCACCCATGCCATGAATTAATTTTTTAAAAATGCTTTGGATACGATGAGAATAATACCTGAAAATGAAAACAGCTTTATTTTCTCAGGAAATCTGAAGTACATATTTACAGCCTCAAGATCACTAGCTGACTTCAAGACATCTGCTGAATGTGCTGCCCCCTAGCGTTGGATGATAGCCAGGTATCCTCTAGAGGTCTGAGATATTGAGGACTCTGCTTTACTGGGAGGTCTCCTGCTCTGGTACTGGGCCATCCTCCTCAGCCTTGCCTAGTGGAGATAATGGATTCAATGGTCAAGAGAATGATAAGAGTTTGGTCTCCCACTGGGTCTCCTGTGAGGAAGATGGCATCTGGCACACTCTTCTCAATCTCTGCATGAAGGACGCTCCCTGGCAAGAGGAGCACCAAGAAGGAAGTCCATATGTTCTATCCTTCTCTGGCCAAGCCATTGCTGCACTGATCCCAGGACAGAATGTGGATTTGAGCATTTTCATTGACCTGATTGACGTGATGGTGGCCAACTCTCCAGGAAGGAAGCTACACACTCTGAGTCCTGGGATATGATAGATTTCAAATCCCATGAAGAGCCAAGCATGACCTCTCTTCCATACATACCTTTTGCTGCATCTCCAGTAAACTTCTCCCAGTCATGGACAGAAGCCCATCATTAGCATGGGACTCCATTCATCCTCGGCTAGCACAGTCTTCCTCAACTTCTCACATACATGTGTACAATGTGTTCGCCAGATTGTGCTCCCCAATCCAAACATGACTAATCCATGAGCCATATCAGGGTAATTGGGAGACAGGTATTTCTCTGGGCCAGTGGTTTCATTGTCTCCAGAAGTGGAGTCTTCAGTGTCCTCCCATGGCTGAGACCTGACTGTGTAGTAGAAATTTAAGTTAACAGAATCAAAGTAGACTATTCAACCCATCAGATCTGCTTTTTTATGTTAGTATCCAGAAGTCTTTCAATCTGTCTTTGACACCCCCATGTTCAATAACTGAGCTTTCACAGCCCTCTGAACAAGAGAACTCCACAGCACCTCTACTCTCTAAATGAAGAAAACCTTCGCTATTTAAATCCAAAAGACGCTGACCTATATTCTGAGACTTTGCCCCAAGGTACTGGACCCACCAGCCTCTGGAAGCATCTTAAGACCATAAGATATAGGAGTGGAGGTAAGGCCATTCGGCCCATCGAGTCCACACCGCCATTTAATCATGGTTGATAGGCATTTCAACTCCACTTACCAGCATTCTCCCCGTAGCCCTTAATTCCTTGTGACATCAGGAATTTATCAATCTCGGTCTTGAAGCCATTTAGCGTCCCAGCCTCCACTGCACTCCGCAGCAATGAATTTCACAGGCCCACCACTCTCTGGCTGAAGAAATGTCTCCACATTTCTGTTCTGAATTTACCCCCTCTAATTCTAAGGCTGTGCCCATGGGTCCTAGTCTCTTCGCCTAACAAAAAAATTTTCTTAGCATCCACCCTTTCCAAGCCGTGTATTATCTTGTAAGTTTCTATTAGATCTCCCCTTAACCTTCTAAATTCCAATGAATACAATCCCAGGATCCTCAGCCGTTCTTCGTATGTTAGACCTGCCATTCCAGGGATCATCCGTGTGAATCTCCGCTGGACATACTCCAGTGCCAGTATGTCCGTCCTGAGGTGTGGGGTCCAAAACTGGACACAGTACTCCAAATGGGGCCTAACCAGAGCTTTATAATGGTGCTTTTATATTACAACCCTCTTGAGATAAGTGACAACATTGCATTCGCTTTCTTAATCATGGACTCAACCTACATGTTTACCTTTAGAGAATCCTTGACTAGCACTTCCAGATCCCTTTGTACTTTGGCTTTATGAATTTTCTCACCGTTTGGGAAGTAGTCCATGCTTGTATTCTTTTTTCCAAAGTGCAAGACCTCACATTTCCTCACATTGAACTTCATCAGCCATTTCCTGGACCACTCTCCCAAACTGAAGAAGGGCTTATGCCCGAAACGTCAAATTTCCTGTCCCTTGGATGCTGCCTGACCTGCAGCACTTTTCCAGCAACACATTTTCAGCACTCTCCCAAACTGTCTAGGTCCTTCTGCAGCCTCCCCACTTCCTCAGTACTACCTGCCTGTCCACCTAACTTCGTATCATTGACAAACTTTGCTAGAATGCCCCCAGTCCCTTCATCCAGATCATTAATATATACATGAACAGCTACGGCCACAACACTGAACCTGTGGGATACCGGCTGCCATTCCGAAAAAGAACATTTTATCCCAATTCTCTGCCTCTGTCAGACAGCCAATCCTCAATCCATGCCAGTAGCTCACCTCAAACACCATGGGCCCTCAGCTTACTCAGCAGCCTCCCATGTGGCACTTTATCAAAGACCTTTTAGAAGTCTAGATAGACCACATCCACTGGATTTCCCTGGTCTAACCTACTTGTCACCTCTTCAAAGAAATCTAACTGTTTGTCAGGCATTAGATTACTTACAGTGTGGAAACAGGCCCCTTGGACCACATCGACCCGCCAAAGCGCAACCACACATACCCCTTACCTAATGCTATGGGCAATTTAGCATGGCCAATTCACCTGGTACGCACATCTTTAGACTGTGGGAGGAAACCAGAGCACCCGGAGGAAACCCACGCAGACAGCGTGCAAACTCTACACAGTCAGTCACCTGAGGCAGGAATTGAACCCAGGTCTCTAGCACTGTGAGGCAGCAGTACTAACCACTGTACCACCATGCCACCCACATAGACATATAGGTGTGACAGAGGCAGGCCTCCCCTTACTAAGTCCATGTTGACTTGTTCTAATCAGACCCTGCTCTTCTAAGAATTTAGAAACCTCAGCCTTAACAATGAGTTCTTGAATTTTACCAACAACCGAGGTTAGACTAATTGGCCTATAATTTTCCATCTTTTGCCTGACTTTCCCTGATTCCAGTGACTTTTGAAAGATCTCAACCAATGCCTCCGCTATTTCCTCAGCCACCTCCCTCAGAACTCTCGGATGTAGCCCAGCGGGGCCAGGAGATTTGTTAATTTTAAGACCTTTTAGCTTTTCTAGCACTATCTCTTTTGTAATGGCAACCGTCCTCAACTCAGCCCCCTGACTCCCTTTCATTGTTGGGATATTACTAATGTCTTCCACAGTGAAGACTGATGCAAAGTACTTATTAAGTTCTCCAGCCATTTCCTTATCTCCCATCACTGGCCTTCCAGCATCAGTTTGAAGTGGCCCAATGTCTACTTTTGCCTGTCGTTTGTTTCTTATGTATTGAAAGAAACTTTTACTATCATTTCTAATATTACTGGCTAGCCTACCTTCATATTTGATCCTCTCCTTCCTTATTTCTCTCTTTGTTATCCTCTGTTTGTTTTTGTAGCCTTCCCAATCTTCTGATTTCCCAGTGCTCTTGGCCACTTTATAGGATCTCTCTTTTTCTTTAATACATTTCCTGACTTCCTTTGTCAGCCATGGCTGTCTAATCCCTCTCCAGATAATCTTGCTTTTCTTGGGGATGGACCTCTGTACAGTATCCTCAATTATACCCACAAACTCCTGCCATTTTGCTCCATTGTCTTCCCTGCTAGGCTCTGCTTCCAGTCGATTTTCGTCAGTTCCTCTCTCAAGCCCTCGTAATTACCTTTATTTAACTGTAACACCATTACAACAGATTATGCCTTGTCTCTTTAAAACTGCAGGCTGAACTCTACCATATTATGATCGCTGCTTCCTAAGTGTTCCCTTACTTTAAGATCTTTTATAAAGTCTAGTTCATTACATAGCACTAGGTCCAGAATAGCCTGCTCCCTTGTGGGCTCCATGACAAGCTGTTCCAAAAGGTCATCCTGTAAGTATTCCATGAATTCCTTTTCTTTGGGTCCACTGGCAACATTATTTACCCAGTCCACCTGTATATTGAAGTCCTCCATGATCAGCGTGACCTTGCCTTTCTGACATGCCTTTTCTATTTCCCGGTACATGTTGCGCCCCTGGTCCTGACCACTGTTAGAAGGTCTGTACATAACTCCCATTATGGTATTTTTGCCTTTGTGGTTCCTCAATTCCACCCACAGAGACCCCCTCTGCCCACCTCCCTGTCTTTTCAATAAGTTGTAAATCCCTGGATGTTTAACTGCCAGTCCTGAACCCCCTGCAACTATGTCTATGTGATGCCTACCACATCACAATCATTCACGATGATCTGTGCCGTTAGTTCATCTACTTTGTTACGAATGCTAGAGCATTCAGGTAAAGTGCCTTAATGCTAACTTTCTTATCATTAGAGATATTGAAAGTCATAAGATGTCCTAAGTTATCCTTCCTTTTTATTGCATTCCCAGTCTGCCTCAAGCTTAAACCCACCTGTATACATGCTATCCTCCTGCTTATCTTTCCATTTAACTCCATACTCCCTGTCGCTTTCACTTTCCCTTCCCCCCCAGTGCAGAAGTTTAAAGTCCTACTGACCACCCTATTTATCCTCTTTGCTGGAACATTGGTACCAGATCGGTTCAGGTGGAGACCGTCCCAATGGTACAGATCCCCCCGGTTCCAAAACTGATTTCAATGCCCCATGAAGCGGAATACCTCTTTCTTACTGACTTGTCACACCCTACAAGAATTTTGTACCTTTCAATGAGATGAGCTGCAGTGTAGAGCAAGCAGAACTGTCTACGAGGGTATTACGTTTCCTCACATGGCACCAGTGTTCCTTTATGTCAGCACAACGTAAGATACGTTCTGACTCTTATATCTGGCTATTCCAGCCTCACTGTTTGCCACCTTACTCTACTACATTTCATTGTGCCTCTTCCTCAGCAGGAGTGAGTAATGTTAGATCAGATACTCCTTCTGCTGTCTCCTTCACATACTGGGTCTGCTTCTCTTGCATGATATTCAATAAATTTAATCACGTCATGTGAATCTCTGGCTGACAGTCATCCACATATTGGCCCATCAATGGTTCTAATTGGATACAAATACTCCCAAAACACAAACTATCACATACTCTGACCTCAACTGCCAAATATCTTGGGGCAGATCACGTGTTCCTCAGACGCTGCCCTGACCTGCTGTGCTTTTCAACTCTTACACTCCAGCATGTGCAGTCCTCACTTTCTACTGCCTGACTTGCTTGTCCAGTTAGAAAGTCATTGAATTGCCACAGTGCAAACAGAAGCTATTTGGTTTATCATGTCTGCACTGGTTCTATGGCCTAATGCCAATCTCCCCTCTTTTCCCCATATCTCTGCCCCGCCATTTCCACTCAGATGACTGAGGGTTGGTTTAGCTCAGTTGGCTGGATGCTCCCTTTGTGAAGTAGGGTGATACTAACAGTGTGAGTTCAATTCCCATCAGTGGCTGAGATTACTATGAAGGGCTCTCCTTGCACCAAAATCTCCCTGGCACTGTTGTTGACAGGACCCTTAGCTAAGTCCAACCTATCTCCAACAGTTTAATGCTGTCTTTTCCTTTCTGTAATCAGTGATAGGGATACCCCCTTGTCTTCACCTACCATCCCACTTGCATTTGCAAGCAGGGGATCATTAGCCATCACTTCTGCCACCTCCAGTGAAACATCACCACTAGACACATATTTCCCTTCCCTCCCTGGTCATCCTTCTGCAGGGACTGTTCCCTCCACAACATCCTGGTTGACTCCTGCTCCACTCCCAACACCTCGAGCACACCTCCCCCTCGCTCCCCCATAGCCTCATTGCACCTTCTGCTGGAACTGAAGAAGATGTAACACCTGCCCATTTCCCTCTTCCCTCCTCACTATCCAAGAGCCCAAACACACCTTCCAGGTGAAGCAGCACTTTACCTGCACTTCTCAATCTAGTCTACTGCATTCGCTGCTCACAATGTGGTCTCCTCTACACTGGGAAAATGAAGTGTAGACTGTATGACCACTTTGCAGAACACTTGCATTCTGTTCACCAAAAACACCCTGAACTTCCAGTTGCCTGTCATTTCAACACCCCACCCTTTTCTCTGGCCAAAGCCTCTGCCTCAGGTATGCCGCAGTGCCCCAGTGAAGCTCAGCACAAACCTGAAGAGTAACACTTCACATTCCGCCTGGGAGCACTGCAGCCTCTGGACTCAATATCAATTCATTAGCATTAAGGTTTGAGCTCTCCCATTACCTTACCCCCCATCCCCACAATCAGGCCTTGTTACCACATAGTGTGCTATTACACACGACCCATTGTAGGCTGCCAACAGTCCCCATTAAAATCTATCCACTCTCATTGCCAGATAGTTACCCACCCCTTTGTCCAATTAACCATTCTTCTCTCTCTTTGAGCTCTATCTCCATCTAGCATTTACTTCTTGTACCCTCTCCCCCCACCCTACCTTCTGCATTTAAACCAACATTTTCCTAGCTACCATCTGTTCTGAGTAAGGGTCACTCAACCCAAAATGTTAACCCTGATTTCTCTCCACAGATGCTGCCAGTGTTGAATCCTGATGAAGGTCTAATGCCCAAAACATCGATTCTTCTGCTCCTCGGATGCTGCCTGACCTGCTGTGCTTTTCCAGCACCACACTCTCTTGAGTCTGATTTCCAGCATCTGAAGTCCTCACTTTCTTCACAGATGCTGCCAAACCTGCTGAGTTTTTCCTGCACTTTCTACTTTTGTCTTTTGTAGATAGTCCACAATGCTGCTACTGAGCATTGGTATAGGGAATGAATGCTTGTGGATGTGGTGCCAATCAAACAGTTGCTTTTTCCTGGATGGTGTCAAGCTTCTTGAGTGTCTTTGGAGCTGCACTCATCTAGACAAGTGGGGAGTGTTCCATCACAACCCTGACTTGTACCTTTTAGATAGCAGATAGGCTTTGGGAGTTAGTAGATGAGTTACTCAACACAGTACTCCTCGCCTCTGACCTGCACTTGTAGCTACTGTGTTTATATGGTTAGTCCTGTTGAATTTCTGGTCAGTGGTGACTCCCAGGATGTTGATAGCAGGGTCATAATACCATTGAATATCATGGAAGGGTGGTTCAATCATTTCTTATTGGAGATGGTCAGTGCCTGCAATTTGTGCAATGTGAAGGTTACTTGCTGCTTGTGTGGATCTTGTTGAATTTGAACACGGACTGCTTCAGTACCTGAGGAGTTGCCTTTGGTGCTCAACATTGTGCAGTAACCTGTGAACATTCCCACTTCTGATCTTATGTTTGAGGGAAGGTCATTGATAAAGAAGCTGAACATGGCTGGGCTTAGGACACTACCCTGAGGAACTCCTGCAGAGATTTCCTGGAGCTGAGATGACTGACTACCAATAACCACAACCATCTTCCTATGTGCCAGGTCTGACTCCAAGCAGCAGAGAGTTTTCCTCTGATTAACCTCGATTCCAGGTTTACCATGGCTCCTTCATGCCATACTTGGCCAAGTGCAGCCTTCATTTCAAGGGCTGTCTCTCTAACCCTTACTCTGGAATTCAGCTGTTTTGTTCATGTTTGAACCAAGGCTAGAATGAGGTCAGGAACTGAGTGGCCCTGGTGTCACTGAGCAGATTATTGCTGAATAGGTGCTGCTTGATAGCATTATTGATGTCACCTTCCATCACTTTACGGTTGATAGAGAGCACACTCATAGGGCAGTAATTGGCCGGGTTGGATTTGTCCTGCTTTTTGTGCGCAGGACATACCTGGGCAATTTTACAAATTGCTGGGTAGATGCCAATTTTGTAAGTGTACTGAACAGCCTGGCTATAATGTGTCAAGTTCTGGAGCACAGGTCTTTAGTCCTTTTGCCTGAAAGTTGTCAGGACCCATAGTCTTTGCAAAATCCAGGATCTCCAACCATTCCTTGATATCATATGGAGAGAATCACATTGACTGAGGATGGGTATCTGTGATGCTGAGGACCACTGGAGGAGATGGAGATAAACTGGAATTCCTTGTCTGTGCTCACAGATTCCTGAAACTATCTATATAGCTTCCATTCTCACAGCAACTCCACTTTCTCATTTTAACATATATAACAGGCCCCTGTGGTATAAGTCAGATCCAATTGAAATTTTGGACTGGAAACAGTTGGAGTGTATGCTGTACTGACTCTGATCCTTTCCACAAATCATGGATGAGCTGAAAATGTGTTGCTGGTTAAAGCACAGCAGGTTAGGCAGCATCCAAGGAACAGGAAATTCGACGTTTCGGGCCAGAGCCCTTCATCAGCCCTTCACAAATCATGGAGCCAATCAGGTCGAGAACAGGTAAGTCTTGAAGTACTTTTGCAAGGTTTGGGCAGAAATTCTCATTGCCTAGCTCTTTGGTGGCCCCCATACAAATAAGGGCAGGGATAATTGGTTGTGTCTCAGTGGTTAACGCTGCTGCATTACAGAGCCAGGAACATGGGTTTGATTCCAGCCTCAGGCGACTGTGTGTGGAGTTTGCACATTCTTCTCGTGTCTGCATGGGTTTCCTCTGGGTGCTCCAGTTTCTTTTCATAGTCCAAAGCTGTGCAGATTAGTTGGATTACCAATGCTAAATTACCCATAGTGTCAAGGGATGTGTAGGCTAGGTGAATTGGTTCTGCTAAATTGACCTGTCGTGCCCAAGAATGTGCAAGCTGGATGGGATAGCCATGGTAAATGTGGGGTTACAGGGATAGGGCTAGATCTGCTGGAAGCTCTTCAGAGCGTTGGTGCAGACTTAATGGGTTAAATGGCCTCTTTTCCTACTGAAGGGATTCTATGGTTGATGCTATCTCCTTGCTTTAAGTGCAGATGGCATGTAATGGTATTCCACTGGTCAGTTACCCGAAGAGTGAAAACTGAACCCAACAGAAAAAGGGGAAACATTCATGCAGTGAATGATGGTCATTGAGTAATAAATCATCCATTTCGCACTTCTAGCTGAAGATTGCTGCAGCCTTAACATTTGCACTCATGTGGCGCTCTCGTTATGTCCTCAATTGCATGCCTGATTGCATTCTGCACCAGTTTTATGGAAGAAAGGTAAATCAATCCCCTTAATTCCTTGATTAAATAAAACCAGGAAGCAATAATCAGAAACTCACCCAAATGAACACGATCCTCCCCCCACCCAATGTTTTTGTCTAAACATCACTAAAAACCAGATACACTATGTAAAAAAGAGTCTCCTGCTTTACGTGAACAACTCATAAAGTAAGTGCATTGCCTATTTTTGTTTGAAAAAATACAACAAACGTTTTATTCAGTAAATCTCACTTGAACCAATCCTGAGCCTCAGAGGTCAGTAGATACTACCAACTGATCCATTGTTTAAACTGTCAGTTTGTTATTAAAATTAAAATTAAAGTTATCAACACAATAATTCTATATGAAGTTACATATTTTATTCAAAGGAAAGAAAATTATTTACATTTTATGTTGTTCAATTTTGAAAATTCTTTCATTGACATTTTTTCATTGGGTTCTTTTCTGGGTATGTCAGGTACAGTGGATGGGAGGTTTCACATCATTTTCTAATGTCTAAACATCATTCTTTCTTGTTTTTCTTCACAGTGTATATCTGCTTTTCATGGCAATCAAACTGGGCTTTGGTTTTTATTCTTTCATTTACCTTCACTACTAAACCCTTAATGATTCCTTACTAATTTTTGACCATTCAGTGTCCCCTAACGACTAACTGTTTGCAACAATCTCCATCTCTGTTCTTCCTATAATGTCAGAAGCTGCAGTCAAAATCCCTGTATAACCACACAATCCTCCTCCTGTGCCCTTCTGCAGTGAGGCTACATAAATCCAAAATCCCTTTCTGGAAAGTCTTGTCTGTGCTCATAAATTCTTGAAACTATCCACATAGCTTCCATTCCCACAGCAACCTCATATTCACTATTTTGACATATAAACCAGAGTGCTGTGATATAAATCAGACCTGATTGCACTTTGGATTGGAACTGGTTGGAGACTGTGCTGTACTGGCTCTGATCCTTTCCATGGACCCTGGACCTAAACAGGCCAGACAAAATACTCCTGAAGTATTTTTACAAGGTTTGGGCAGAAATGTTTGCTGCCTTGCAGTTTGGTGACTTCCATAAGAAAGAGAGAAGGCTTAACGGGGTTGGCACAGTGTCTTAGCTATTAGTACTGCTATCTCACAGTAAAGGGACCCAGATTTGATTCCACACTCGGGTGACTGTGTAGAGTTTGCATGTTTAATATACATAAATGATCTGGAAGAGGGCATTGTTGGTATGATCAGCAAGTTTGCAGACGACACGAAGATTGGATGAGTAGCAGAAGGCATAAGGGATTGTCAGAGAATATACGAGCAAATAGATAGACTGGAGAGTTGGGCAGAAAAGTGGCTGATGGATTTCAATCCAGACAAATGTGAGATGATACATTTAGGCAAGACTAATTCTAGAGTGAATTATACAATAAACGGAAGAGCCTTGGGAAAAATTGATGGGCAGAGAGATCTGGGAGTGCAGGTCCATTGTATCCTGAAGGTTGCTGCACAGGTGGGTAGAGTGGTCAAGAAGGCATATAGTATGCTTGCCTTCATTGGACGGGGTATTGAGTATAAGAGCTGGCAAGTCATGTTAACATTGTACAAGACTTTGGTTCGGCTGCATTTAGAATACTGTGTACAGTTCTGGTCGCCACATTACCAAAAGGATGTGGATGCTTTGGAGAGGGTGCAGAGAAGGTTTATGAGGATATTGCCTGGTATGGCAGGTGCTAGCTATGAAAAGAGATTGAGTAGGTTAGGTTTATTTTCATTAGAAAAAAAGAGATTGAGGGGGGACTGAGTGAGGTTTATAAAATCATGAAGGGTATAGACAGGGTGGATAGAGACAAGCTTTTTCCCAGGGTGAAGGATTCAATAATGAGAGGTCACGCTTTCAAGGTGAGAGGTGGAAAGTTTAAGGGGGATCCACACAGCAAGTACTTCACACAGAGGGTGGTGGGCATTTGGAACGCGTTACCAGCAGAGGTGGTAGAGGCAGGCACGGTAGATTCATTTAAGATGTGTCTGGATAAATGCAGGAGTAGGTGGGGAGTAGAGGGGTACAGATGCTGAGGAATTGACCGACAAGTTTAGACAGTACATTTGGATTGACTCAAGCTTGGAGGGCTGAAGGGCCTGTTCCTGGGCTATAAATTTTCTTTGTTCTCTTTGTTCTTTGTTCTCCTTGTGTCTGCATGGGTTTCCTTTGGGTACTGCACTTTCCTCTGAGTCTACATGTACAGGTTGCATGAACTGGCCATGGCAATTTGCGCAGTAGTGTCCAGGGATGTGCAAGGTGTGGTTAGCCATGGGAAATACAAGGTTACAGAGATAGGGCCAAGTTTGAGTGAGATGGTCTTCAAAGGGTTGGTGCACATTCAATAGGCTGAATGGTCTCTTTCCATACTCAAGAGAGAAAGGGGTGATATTGATGCAGTGAATGACAGTCATTTGGCAATAAAGTTACCTCATTTAGAGTCATAGAGTTAGAAGCATGGAAACAGACCCTTCAGTCCAACTCATCCATGCTGACCAAGTTTCCCAAACTTAATTAGTCCTATTTGCCTGCGTTTGGACTCTCTCCCTCTGAACCTTTCCTATTCATGTTTCTATCCAAATGTTTTTTAAATGTTATAATTGTACCTGTCTCTACACATCTTCTGGCAGCTTAATCCATATACACACACCACCCTCTGTGTGAAAAAGGTGTTCCTCAAGTCCATTTTAAATCTTTCCCTTCTCACCTTAAACCTATAACTTTTAGTTTGGACTCCTCTACTCTTGGAAAAAAAACCTTGGCTAGTCATCTCATCAGTGCCCCTCATAATTTTGTAAACCTCTATAAGGTTCAATCAGCCTCCAACATTTCAGTGAAAATGTCCTAGCTGATCCAACTTCTTATTATTCAAGCCCTCCAGTCCAACAACATCCTTATCATTTTTTGTGCATCATTTCTAGTTCAACATCACCCTTCCTATAGCAAGGTGACCAGGAAGCATAGTATTTTATTTGTTCCTTAAAAATATGATTTGAGGATTGATGACTAGAAATATTAAATGTTTGTAACATTCAAAGTAATGCCATTTGTAGCAGTTGTCCAGTAAAGGGAAGGTGAGTTTAACAGCTAGATGGCTGCAACCTGACTACTACAAAATGTTACGAGGCATGAGAAAGTATACCTAACAACATTCATTGCTGCTGAACACACTCACACAGAATTTAATATTGACTTGGTCAACTGGGATCTTGGGTTGGTTAGCTTCAGTGTGAAAGACTTAATTTATGTTGTTTAATTAGATTTTTATTGAAGAAACCTATTCATAGAATAAACACTCAGCCATTTGTAGCATGGCCAGGAATTACAATCATTGCGTAGGAGCAAAAATAATTAGGACCGAAAACCTACAGGACATCTGATTACCTACTAATTAGTTTCAACCATTTATGTGATAGACATGTTGATTTCCCTCTAGAGAGGTTTCAAAAAAGGTCAACAGAACATAGGCTGAGTCGGTCCTAATCATCTCCTTCCACTCAGCCCCAAGGCTTTCATACTATCCCTATCCTTTAGATGAGATGCTAAACCAAGACACGACTAGCTTTCTCAGTTGTAAGTAAAATACTTCATGGCAATATTTCAAGGATGGTCAGTGAAGCTATCCTAGATATTCTGGCTATTCTTTATCACCTAACCAACACCTAACAACAAATTATTTCTTTACTATCAACTTGCTGCATACAAAATTAATTACCCCTTTCTAGCATCCCCAAACAATCCAACAGCTCAACCAATTTTAATGAATGATTCAGAATGAAGAAACAATCAACAAGATTTTGATTTTTGTAACTCTTACTTTAACATGAATTAAAATCAACATAAATTAAGTTAGAACCAACAGGGAAATCACAGTCAATAAGAACCATAGATTGCACAAGAAATGAAGATACAGCAAACAATTTCTCAGTGCATTAGAATGTAGCCTACTCTGCCTGCATAGTCAGAAGATCACCCTGCCTGCATTGTCAGTATTTCGCATGGTCTGTATTATCAGCAGCTCGCCCTGCCTGTATAGTCAATAGTTCATCCTACCTGCACTGTCAGTAGTTCATCCCATTTGTACCATCAGTATTTTGCCCTGCCTGTACCAGCAGTATTTCGCCCTGCCTGGATCGTCAGTCATTGATCCTAATTCTAGCTTCCACCTTCCAAGAAGAATTCTACTGCCTTTCTCCGAAGACTTAGTCAATTCTTCATTCACAAAAGCCAGTTGTACTGGACTCTCTGTTTTCCTGCACTGTACTTTAATTTCCTCCTTTTTCATGTTATTTTCAGGTCATTGCTCTGAAAGTTCATGAACCTGCATTTCTGAAAATTTAATTATTATAATTGCAGACAATACCAATTTTAAAACTGTTTTACAAATATTTTGAAAGCAATTACATGTTCCCCAGACATTTTAAATTGATGACAAATTTTCTCATTGTTACTTCTTGGAGCTTAGTGAAGTATTCGGGGTGGCATGGTGGCACAGTGGTTAGCACTGCTGCCTCAGCGCCTGAAACCCAGGTTCATTTCCCAACTCAGGTGACTGACTGTGTGGAGTTTGCACGTTCTCCCCGTGTCTGCGTGGGTTTCCTCCGGGTGCTCTGGTTTCCTCCTACCGTCCAAAGATGTGCAGGTCAGGTGAATTGGCCATGCTAATTGCCCGTAGTGTTAGGTAAAGGGGTAAATGTAGGGGAATGGGTGGGTTACGCTTCGGCGGGTCGGTGTGGACTTGTTGGGCCGAAGGGCCTGTTTCCACACTGTAAGTAATCTAATATTCATGACAGTGCGGACACCTCAATGTGAAGGCAGATCAAAAAATTCAAAATCAATTGTGTGATAAACAGGCAGATAAGTGTCAGACCAAATGCAATAGGAGGAGTAAAATATTACAAATTATTCATCAAAAATATGTGATTATAAATATTCCTCAAATGATCTTGCAATAGCTCAAGTTACCATGCTTGGATATATTCACAAATTTTAGACATCATTTCTATCACTGCAGAATTAAATAAAAGGCTAAATGTTTAATTATATAATTAAGAGAACAGAGTACAAGGCTGCAGGTATTATATTTAAACTAAGTATAATTAATGAATAAGAATACTTTCCAGAAGTTAAAAACATGGAATCATGGAAATAATAGCTTAGAAATGGACTATTCTAAACCACTTTCAGAGCCACAGCTAGACTTGCTGTATATCTCGTAGTTGTCCTGTGTTCTATAATAAATGTCCTTTTCAAATGCTTATCTAGTTTTGCTGTCAAAATTTCATCTCAATAGCCAGTTCTCATAATGCATGCTATGTAATGTTCTAAGAGTTCCTCTATTGTTTCTTCAAAAGAAACAATCCTCTGCTGATATGCTCCTTTGAAGCTGCTGAGAAACAATAGCATCAAAGGCAGCATGTCACAATCCTGGCAATTTTACTCGGATTGTGCCCACCACTGTATATCCCATCACTGATTATTCTTTATTTCCGGCACTCACCTTCATCTCCAGCGTCTCTCCAGTCTTAAAGGCAGGGAATAGGTTGCAAAGGGATCCTGGAATTCAGGTCATATTTCCTTCAGTTCTTTGTACAAGGGAATGAAGTCCAAAATTTTATTTTCAGAGGACTCAGCAGTCTAAATCATTTCCATTATGATGTGACTTATTCACACCAGGGTGTAAGTCTCACCTCACCAAGCATACCACCTTTCTCTGGTGCAATATACTGGATGCCCACCCATCCTAAACATAAGAACTCCTCTGCTTTATCTGGGACAATGCAGAAACATTCATTAAACAATGGAGATCCTATTTAAACTAATCTGCGGTATTTCACGTTGATACTTCACTTATATTATGACAACAGATTGGCAACATCTTTGAATTTAATTTCCAGCTTTTACTATTTACCCTCCCACAATTTTTTACAGTTTTAAGAAAGCATTTGTTGGATTAGGAATTAGGTTTTATTGCCACATGTACTCAAGTACAGGATATAGGAAAAATGTTGAAAGTCACCATTCCCGGAGCAATCTTAGGAATAAGGTACCTCAGGACAAAATCTTAGGTACAAAGTAGAAAAATAACAGACTAAGTTAAAAGTACAACATTACAGTTCTCAGTAAAAATAGTAGATAAAGAAATAAAGTTAAGTTCAAAATTACAGTCCTTCTTTAGCGATGGGCCTACAGTTGTTCAACATGAAGGTCCCCTTTCCCCACGATCTCTCCACCACTCTCATGAGATCCACACACCAACCACCATTCAGGTTCATCAGCCAAAGTGGCCAGACTGGATAAGCTCTGACTCAAGAGCCCTCTTCTGTCACCATCTTGTTTGATTATTTCTTATTCTTCATACACTCCAATTTGTTCAAGCTTTTTGTCATATAAGCAAAGGTCAGCCATTTAAAAGGCTCATGGATGATCTGTTTGTCATCCAAATCCCAAATTCCCATCAACCCCCAATAACCTTTGATTCCCTTAACTATCAAAAATCGACCTACCGCCACCTGAAAAATACCGAACGTCGGAGGCGGCGTGGTGGCTCAATGGTTGCTTGTGGGTTTCCTTCGGGTGCTCCGGTTTCCTCCCACAATCCAAAGATGTTCAGGTTAGGTGAATTGGCCGTGCTAAATTGCTTGTAGTGTTAGGCGCATTGGTCAGGGGTAAATGTAGGGGAATGGGTCTAGGTGGGTTACTCTTCGGAGGGTCAGTGTGGACTTGTTGTGCCAAAGGACCTGTTTCCATACTGTAGGGAATCTGAGCTATTCTCTGCCTCCACTGCCTTCCAAAGCAATGAGTTCTAAAAGCACAAGCACACTTGAGGGAACAAATTTTCCCTTCTTCACATCTCAGCCCCTGAAATGACAATTGTAAATTTTAAAACAGTGACTGCTAATTCTGGACTTAGCCACAAGAGGAAAAACCCTTTCCACAGTAAAATCGTTATAAACTTCAAGCATTTCAAGCAAGGACAGCTTGTCTAACCTTTCTTCAAAAGACAACACATTCATTCCAGGTATCACGTAAAACCTTCCCTGATCCATTATCAAAACAGTTACATCTTTCACTGAATAAGGAAATCAAAACTGTACTCAATATTGGAAGGCAATGGCTGAGTGATGTTAATTCTAGATTATCAGTTCATAAGCTCAGCTAGTGTTCTGGGTACCTGAGTTCAAATCTCATCAAGGCCGATGGTGGAACTTGAATTCAACAAAATAAATTAATAATCAACTGATGAATGTCAAAGCATTGTCGATTGTTGGAAAACCCATTTTGTTCACTTGTGTCTTTTAGGGAAGGAAATTTGTCTTTGTCACCTGATCTGGCCTACATGTGACTCCAGACCCACAGCAATATGGCTGACACTCAATTGTCCTTTGAAAAGGCCCAACAAGCCAATTGCTTTGTACCAATCGTGAGAAAGTCTTAACAAAGAAATGAAACCGGACAGATCAACTGCCATTGAATGAAGCACTGGAAACCCCAATGGCAGAGACAGCAATGTCGACCCTACAAAGTCCTCCTCACTAACATCTGGGAGCTGGTGTCAATATTGGGAGAGATGTCTCGCAGACGAGTGAAGTAACAGCCTGACATAGTCATACTCATGGAATCATACCTGACAAGCAATTTTGCAGATACCACTCTCACTATCCCTGGGTATGTCCTGTCCCACCAGCAGGACAGACCCAGCAAGTTTGGCATTACAGTGGTATGCAGTCAGGATGGAGTTGCTCTGAAAATCCTCAACATTGACTGTGAATGCCATGAAGTCTCATGGCTTCCTGTTAAACATGGGAAGGAAAACTTCCTGCTGATTACCAACACTATCTTCCCTCAGCTGATGAATTGATACTCCTCCATGTTGGACAACACTTGGAGAAAGCCTTGATGGTTGCAAAATATACTCTGGGTGAGGCATTTGAATATCCACTACCAAGAATGACTCAGCAGCAGCATGACTGATCGAGCTGGCTGAGTCCTAAAGGACATTGATGCAGTGAAAGAACCAACAAGTCTTCAAATGCATAAAAGTAGATAAATCAAAAGGACCTGATCAGGTATACCCTGTAGGAAGCAAGGGAAGTGATTGATGGACCCCTTTGCTGACATGTTTGTATCACTGATAGTCACAAGTGAGCTGCCAGATGACTGGAGGTTGGCTGACGTGGTACCATTATTTACAAAAGGTGGTAAGGACAAGCCAGGGAATTATAGACCAGTGAGCCTGACATCGGTGGTGGGCAAGTTGTTGGAGGGAATCCTGAGGGACAGGATTTAAATATATTTGGAAAGGCAAGGATGCATTTGGATTAGTCAACATGGCTTTGTACATGGGAAATCATGTCTCACAAACTTGATTGAGTTTTTTGAAGAAGTAACAAAGAGGATTGATGAGGGCAGAGTGGTGGATGTGATCTTTATGGACTTCAGTAAGGCATTCAACAAGGTTCCCCATGGGAGACTGGTGAGCAGGGTTAGATCTCATGGAATACAGGGAGCAGTAGCCATTTGGATACAGAACTGGCTCAAAGGTAGAAGACAGAGGGTGGTGGTGGAGGGTTGTTTTTGAGACTGGAGGCCTGTGACCAGTGGAGTGCCACAAGGATCGGTGCTGGGTCCACAATTCTTCATCCTTTATTTAAATAATTTGGATGTAAACATAGGAAGCATAGTTAGTAAGTTTGCAGATGACACCAAAATTGGATGTGTAGTTGACAGCAAAGAGGGATACCTCAGATTACAATAGGATCTTGACCAGATGGGCCAATGGGCTGAGAAGTGGCCGATGGAGTTTCATTTAGATAAATATGAGGTGTTGCATTTTGGAAAAGCAAATCAGAGCAGACATATACTTAATGATAAGGTCCTAGGGAGTATTGCTGAACAAACAGACCTTGGAGAGCAGGATCATAGCTCCTTGAAAGTAGAGTCGCAGGTAGATAGGAGAGTGAAGAAGGCATTTGATATGCTTTCCTTTACTGGTCAGAGCATTGAGTATAAGAGTTGGGAGGTCATGTTGCGACTGCACCTGACTTTGGTTAGGCTACTGTTGGAATATTTTGTGCAATTCTGGTCTCCTTGCTATTGGAAGGATGTTGTGAAACTTGAAAGGGTTCAGAAAAGATTTACAAGGATGATGCCAGGTTTGGAGGATTTAAGCTATAGGGAGAGATTGAATAGACAGGCGCTGTCTTCCCTGGAATGTCGGAGGTTGAAGGGGGACCTTATCGAGGTTTATAAAATCATGAGGGGCAAGGATAGGAGAATTAGACAAGGTCTTTTCCCTGGGGTGGGGGAGTTCAGAACTGGAGGCCATCGGTTTAGGGTTAGCAGGGAAAGTTATAAAAGGGACTTAAGGGGCAACTTATTCACACAGAGGGTGATACATGTATGGAATGAGCTGCCAGAGGAACTGGTGAAGGCAGGTGCAATTGCAACATTTAAAAGGTATCTGGATGAGTATATGAATAGGAAGGGTTTGGAGGGATATTGGCCAATTGCTGGCAAATGAAACTAGATTAGGTTCAGATATCTGGTCAGCATGGACGGGTTGGATCAAAGGGTTTGTTTCCGTGTTGGACATCTCTATGATTCTATGCGGGAAAGAGATACTTGACCTCATCCTTACCAACCTGTCCATGACAGTGTCAACAAGAGTGACCACCACATCAATTTTGTCGAGACAAAGTCTAACCTTCACTTTGAAAATACTCCTCATCACGTTGTGTGGCAGAATCACCGTGCTAAATAGGACAGACTTTGAACAGATCTAGCAACAAGAGACAGGGCATCCATGAGTTGCTGTGAGCCATCAACAACAATCTGTAACCTCAGCCTGACACGTACTCCACTCAACCATTACCATCAAGCCAGGAGATCAACTCTGCTTCAATGAAACATGCAGTGGGGCATGCCAGGAGCATCACCAGACAAACCTGAAGATGAGGTGTTAACCTGGTGAGGATACAACACCAGACTGCCTGATGATAAACAGCATAAACACCATGTGATGGGCGGAGCTAAGTCATCCCATAGCCAATGGACCAGATCTAAGCCTTGCAGTCCTGCCTTTTCCAATCATGAATGGTGGTGGACAATTAAACAACTCACTGAAGGAGGAAACTCCAGAGATATCCCCATCTCAATGATGGAAGAGCCCGCACATCTGTGCAAAATATAGCGCTGAAGCACTTGCCAGAAGTGTTGAGTGGATGATTCATCTTTGCCTCCTCCAGTGGTGACCAGCATTCAGCCAAATTGATTCACTCCATGTGATATCAAGGAACAATTGGAGGCACTGGATCCACTGGCTAAAGGTCCCTGACAACATTGCGGCACGAGTGAACTGAAATAAAACATGTGGCCTCACTTCCACTGCTCTATATAACTGAAACAGAACATCCTTACCTTTATGTTGAATTCACCCCACAATAAAGAACAGTATGCCATTAGCCTGTACCTGAAAACTAACTTTTTAAGACTCATAAACTAGAACATGTAAATTGCTCAACACTTCAGAACAATGCAGTTCTCTGTTAAAGTAGCATTCTGTTTTTTGCTTTCTTTTTGCCAGGTGAATAATTTTACATTTTTCCACATTATATGCCACCTGACAGATTTTAGCCCACTCACTGGGATATCAGCCTGGAAAATCATTATATCCTCCCCACCACATATTTTCCTGCCTATCTTTGTGCCATCCACAAGCGTAGCTATCATCTCATTCCTTCCATTTCTAAGTCATTGATATAAATCAAGAAAAAAGCTGAGATCCCGGTGAAACTCCTTTCATTATGTCCTGCCAGTTAGAAAAATTACTCTTTTTACACACTCGGTTTTCTGCCAGGAGGCCAGCCTCCTATCAATGATCATATCACATCCTCTAGAAAGTAAGCTCCTCCTTTCTTGATCCTGTAATTGTATACCATTGAGTTGAATTGTCACTCTTTCTTTTCATGTTGATAGATTTCCCATAATGGAGTCCAATTCCCAGAAATGGACAATATGCCAACTGTGCCCTAAGTTCATGTCCTGCCAAAGTTGAATGTTGCTTCCTTAGTTTTTCCGAGTTTGAAATTCGCAAACACGTTCATTAGCATTTTCTGCATTGTAACAAAATGTCAAAACATTGGATCTTCCTGTTTCTTTTTCTTGTTAGAAGCATCATCATTTCAAGTCTATGTTTCTATTTCTTTAACCCAAAATGCAGAGAAAGTCATTGTCCACCACATGTGCAGTAAGGAGAGAATTTCGTTTGAGACAAAGCAAGCCTGCAACACTATACAAATGGCATTGATAGGCTCCCCTAGAGCTGTCCAACCAATTGAACTAACCCCCACACCGAGTCTGTTATAGAAAAGATAATATTAATCTGGAGAGGGTTCATAGAAAATAAAAGAGTACAGCACACTGCAGGCTCTTCGGCCCTCAATGTTGTGCCGGCCTTTTATCCTACTTTAAGGTCAGATTAACCTACATACCCTTCATTTACTATCATCTAAGTCCCTATCCAAAAGTCACTTAAATGTACCTAATGTATCCAACTGTACTACCACTGCCAGTGTGCATTCCACACACCCACCACTCTCTGTGTAAAGAACCTACCTCTGACATCTCCCCAAACCATCCTTCAATTACATTAAAATTACACCCCCTCATGATAGCCATTTCCATCCTCTGAAAAATTCTCTGGCTATCCACTCTATCTATGCCTCTCAACATCTTGTACATCTCTATCAAGTCACCTCTCATCCTTCTTCACTCCAATGAGAAAAGCCCTAGCTCCTGCAACTTTTTTTAATAAGACATCCCCTCCAGGCCAGGCAGCATCCTGGTAAATCTCCTCTGTCCCCTCTCTAAAGCTTCCACATCCTTCCTATAATGAGGTGACCAAAATTGAACACAATATTCCAAGTATGGTCGAACCAGAACTCTATAGAGCTGCAGCAAAACCTCGCAGCTCTCAAACTCAATCCCCCTGCTAATGAAAGCCAATACATCATACTCTTTCTTAATAATCCTATCAACCTGGGTGGCAACTTTGAGGGATCTATGAACATGGACCCCAAGATCCCTCTGTTCCTCCACACTGCCAAGAATCCTGCCTTTCATCCTACATTCTGCATTCAAGTTTGACCTTCCAAAGTGAATGACTTCACTCTTTTCCAGGTTGAGCTCCATCTGCCACTTTTCAGACCAGTTCTGCACTCTGTTCAGAAGAGATTTACCAGGATATTGCAAGGAATGGAGGGTTTGAGTTGTAAGGAGAGGCTGAATAGATTGGGATTTTTTTCACTGGAGTGTGGGAGTTGAGAGGTGACCTTATAGAGGTTTATAAAATCATGAGGGTATAGATAAAGTGAAGGGCAGGTTTGTGTCCCTCAAGTGGGGGACAGTTCAAAATTAGGGGACAAAATTTTAAGGTGAGCGGAGAAAGGCTTAAAAAAGACATGAGGGGCATTTTTTTTTACACAGTGTGGTTCATGTGTGGAATGAACACGCAGAGGAAGTGGTGGATGTCGATACAGTTCCAACATTTAAAATACATTTAGCTAAGTATGTGAGTAAGGAATGTTTGGAGATATATGATTTGGAAGTGCCAGTGTTGGACTGGGGTGGACAAAGTTAAAAACCATACAACACCAGGTTATAGTCCAACAGGATTATTTGGAAGTACAAACTTTCGGAGCACAGTTTCTTCATCAGGTAGCTAGTGGGGCAGGATCATAGCACACAGAATTTATAATTAAAGATCAAAGTGTCATACAGCTGATGCAATGGTTTGAGCAAACCTAGATTGCTATTAAGTCTTTAATCACTCAGAATGAGATGCAGGTTTCAATTCCTTAATATGTGAATCCAAGAACCTTTATCAAGTCACATTTCTGAGGTAATTTAAGGTTTTATATTTAAAAAGTGACATCTCAGCTCACATAATGCACAAAAGGTGTGATGTGAGAGTCTCTCTGTATCCCAGCATTGAGTCAGACTGGTTCTGTTCCAAAGTGGGAATTTATAAAATGTCCCATGGACTGACTGCCTGCAGATTGTTTGCTTTGTGAATGTATCTGCAAATACAAATCTGCAAACAGAACTTTACCCCCTTATGTGCTGTGTGTATGATGTGTGTGTGTGGGGGGGAGAGAGAGACAGAGACACAGATGACAGAGAGAGAGAGAGTGTGTGCATGAGTTACAACACAGCGGTGAACCCTTTTGTTAATTAAACCAAACATCCAGAAAAGCTCACCTGACCTCATAACCTGTTAAAGTATGAGTGACAGAGAACTTCTAGATTCCACTATATAAAGAAACTAATATCAATTTATTCCTTGACAGAAAAGTGAGCAGTAAACAACAACTATTTACAACTTAAAGCCCCCTTTCTCTTAACTGCTTATTATCTGCTTCCAACTCTAAAATAATACACTGTTCCAATAAAACTTATTAAAATAACATCAACTTAACTTCAAAACCACACAGGGGTTAGTGTCTCTGCTGTCCTTCTTTTGGTTGAAGATCTTCCCGGGTTGTCTTTGGTCTTTTACTGCAATGATGTTTCATATGAAAAAGGTACATTTGTCAGCGAGTGTTTTGAATGGAAATCTTTCTCAATGGCAATTACTCTCTGCCTGACTTTCAAAATGCCTGCTTTTTTGGTACTCCAAACATCAGATCATCTCATTGGTTTGAGGTTGGAAAAACAATAAATTCAAACTCGCTTGGGTTTTAGCATCCATGGGCGTAACTTATACTGATTGGTTAAATTTGAATTGTTGTCAAAACAGCAACCAACTCAGGTATCTATTTCACAGCCAAATGTTGCAATTTTTCAATTTTCCAGTACACTCTAAGGCTGCTAGCTGGTCATATGACAGGTGCTTATAAGCTCTCAGTTCAAACTGCATTCACTCTCTCTTAAAGGTATAGTACACGCCTTCAACTTCCTAACATGTGAGAGTGTGTGTGTGTGCATGTGTGTGTGCTTGATAGAGTGTATGCGTGAGTGTGATGGAGTATATGCCTGTGAGAGGATGTGTGCATGAGTGTGAGTATGTGTGTGTGTCTGATAGAGAGAATGTGTATGAGAGAAAGTCTATGTGAGTGTGTGTGTGTGCATTTGTGCAGCCCAATGGGTTCACCTGTAGTGGAACATGAACCTAAGATCCTGGTTGAGGCCATCCTCATGGGTACCAAACTTGGCTAGAGGCAAGTGCAGGCAGGTGGGACTAGTTTAGTTTTGGATTGTGGCTCACATGGACTAGTTGGATCAAAGTGTCTGTTACTGTGCTGTATGAATCTATGACTCTATGACCACACTCCCACAGGGCTGTGTAAAGGGGTCTCAGCTTTTTACCCATTTATATCAATGACTGCAGTCTGGTCATGGTAGACGCCATGTCTTTCCTTGTCTTTGGGCAGAGAACTGCAGCAGAAATCCATGTCAACTCCAGACTCACTGAAGGAATGTATCGCTTCAAATGGCTATTTTAATCTAAACTCATTGGATTCATGTATTGAATGAAATTCATGAATAGTCGAAAAAACATGTGTGAATGGGTTGAAAAGAATCATTATCAAATTTTAAGTAGTTTGCAGACAAACACAAGGCAAATTATATTCTTTTTAAATTGACAATACAAGTAAGGAATATGGCAAACCACAGTGTGCAGGGCAGGAGACTTCAGGAAGGCAGAAACTTGATCAGCACAGTGGGTTGGTAGGTGACAGAGAGAAGAAGGATGAGAGACAGAGAACTAAGAGATATATTTCAATGTAGAAAGTGAGAGGCACAGCATTTGTGGTAAAAAAAAACAATGTGGACACGAAATGATGACTACCAACAGTGCTCATCTCTAGCCTGATGCAGTCTTTTACACCTCTAGACTATTGGGATACCAGTACACTTCAAACAACTCTCCATCCACCACCTCTACCAACAGATCTCTAGAAAGATGATTACTGGATTGATTTGATCTTAAAAATAAGACTGGGCATTAAAATATAGAATAGGATGACCATTCCATTGCAGAGTAAGATAGTAAAAATGTCTCCATAATTCCACAAAACTTCTTCTGGAAAGCATAGAGAGATTTCGTTAGATGCTGGAAGGTCATCTTGCTTGGGTCAAATGAACAACCTCCAGGATTGGTGGCATTGGAGGTAAACTTTGTTACTGTACAGCTAATGGAAACTTTGGAAATGTAATGGCTGACGTAAGCTAACTGATGCACTCTGGCATTCTGATGTTTAGGAGTTCCCACCTTACCTGCTGGAGTTCTTACCTTACCTGCTGGAGTTCCTACCTTGCTTGCTGGAGTTGCTACCCTACCTGCTGGAGTTGCTAACTTATCTGCTGGAACTCGGACCTATCATCAATGCAGACCTGTAACCAGTAACTGAAAAAAAAAGTCAATCAGAAAGTTGCCCTGAAGCAGCCATTTATGTGGATGTTTAAGAGTTCAATTGCTGCCAAGGTGGGTGGCTGCTCAAGGTCTCAATTGTAACTTGTTAAATCCCGTCCAGGTTAGATCAGGCCAAGATATACATATTACTATAGGGTTCTGGATATTTTTGATACATAAGGACTGGAAACCAGACCATAGTCATTAATTAACCATTAACACTACTTGCAGGGTCATGGTTCAGTTAGTTCATTTGAACCTTCTCTCAGGTTCCAGTTTCATGCAATATGCACGTTTGGATTTGGAGGGATATGGGCCGAATGCTGGCGGTAGGTCTAGATTGGGTTGGGATATCTGGTCAGCATGGACGGGTTGGACCGAAGGGTCTGTTTCCATGCTGTACATCTCTATGACATCACAAATGATGGATTCTTTGACAGAACAATTATCAACTCTTTTTGCTACACTTTACCCAGGAATTTCATTCCATTCCTTTATTACTGACACTTTTATCCTTGTTAGAGCCACTGTCCCACCCCAAAGTCACTGCTGAGTCTGTGTTTCTCTCAGGGGAGGGATAGGAGCCCATGTATCTGGGAATCAGGGGGAGGAGGATGTAAGCAGCCCACTGAGGTGGTTGGGATATCATTCCAGGTTGGAAAAGGCTATTCCTTGGCTAGGAATGAAATCAATCTGATGCAGGAAATGTTTGGTGCTCTGAAATGCAAAATAAAACTTCTGAATCATGAGGCAATTGCTCTTGCGAGAATTAAATTAAACCAAACTCAAACTAAAATGCAAAACAAGTAAGAAAATGCATATGAACTAATTCAACACTAATATCAAAGCGTCTCAACTGAGCGCCAACATCATCTGAACAAAATCCTTCAAAAAAATTGATGAGGATTGCATTTGACAGAAAAATAAATTACTTGGCAAAATATGCGTTAATCGTGCTTCTCCTTGAAAAGAAAACCAAAGGGTTGGTGAGATAACTGCACAGAGACCAGTATCCTGTCACTAAGTCACCCTTTAATTCCATGTGCACAGTACATAAACTCTGATCAGCCAGCTCAAAGCCAGTCCCTAGTCTGAGGAGATTCTGAATCCCCTGCTTATATCTGTCAGCCAGAGCTCCCTGATTGATCCGGGTTAACAAACCCAAACAAGGATCTCATAATCAATAAGATTCACTTGGTTCCAGTACAGTTGGAAACAGGACTTAGAAATGATTCTCACTTAAAACAGGATGACACAATTTCAATAATTGTGAGGAACAAATGTGATGTCTAGTTGGTTGAATCTCTTACCCAATGCTTGGACTTTAAAAAACATGCAGGTATTAAGAAAAAAGGAAATTGCTGAATCTACTCGGAACTTTTCCTTGCATTTCTGTTCACAGCTAACAGTGGCCAGAGAGTTGTTGGCTGTAAAAACTTTGGAATGATCATAAGAACTATCCCAATATCCAAATAGAGCACATTTAGAAACAGATTTTTTAAAAAAAGGGTAAAGAATGCAAAACCAACTTGTAATTTCTTCACTAAGGATTTGATGGACCTACATAAACTATACAAAACTATACTATAGAGGCAATCATTGCAGAAAATGAAGTAAAACAAATCCAGCAACTGGAAAAAGAAACCCTCACTGCCAGCGAAGTTGGCATTCTAAGAACTCGGTCAAAACATGTGACTTTGAAAAAGCATAGCCAGTCAGGCAGTGCCTGAGGAACAGGAAAGTCATAAGTCAGGAATTCCTGATGAAGAGCTTATACTTAAAACATTGATTCTCCTGCTCTTCAGATGCTACCTGACCAGCTATGATTTTTCAGCATCACACGTTTTGAATCTGATCTCCAACTTGGGTGGGTTTGGAAGATGCCATCCAAAGTTTAAACTTAATAATGTTGCAATGTTTAATGAACAAAAAGAGAAAGAGTGAGCTGACTCTTACTTTTTCTCGACTAGATGTAAGTTATGTTGAATTTCTTGAAGGTTTTTCGACCAGGTAGTGGTTTTATTTACTGTCTCTTACCAAATGCAACCTCATTAATTACCTAGTGCTCCCCTATGTCATGTGCATTTTTAATTCTTGCCCCATCTCATGACATGATGTTCCCGGAATAATGCCTCACTGCAGGAATATTTCAGAATTGACTGGCATCACTCACACTGGAGTAATAGTTAGGAGTCTGTTGTGTATTGTGACAAGCGCTGTCAGTCCAGAGCTGATGTGCATAGTCCCTGATATTTGACCAGGGCATGGGAGAATAGGGGGAAGTTAGTGTCCCTCTTTGTGGATAGGGACCATGATGTCCTGGTCAGGGCAGTGCCCTCTTCCCCCAGCAGTGGAGGGCACATCATCTGACGATGCTAACCATGGTCCGTATTTGCCACCTTGTTCAATGCAGTATCAGCCATCTGGAGGAATGACTAGCACCATAGGAAGAAGTTCAATGTCCTTCCCCATTCCTCTAGCATCTTCTCTCCAATATTTGAGGGCGGCACGGTGGCACAGTGGTTAGCACTGCTGCCTCACAGCGCCTGAAGACCCGGGTTCAATTCCCGACTCAGGCGACTGACTGTGTGGAGTTTGCACGTTCTCCCCGTGTCTGCGTGGGTTTCCTCCGGGTGCTCCGGTTTCCTCCCACAGTCCAAAGATGTGCGGGTCAGGTGAATTGGCCATGCTAAATTGCCCATAGTGTTAGGTAAGGGGTAATGTAGGGGTATGGGTGGGTTTCGCTTCGGCGGGTCGGTGTGGACTTGTTGGGCCGAAGGGCCTGTTTCCACACTGTAAGTCTAATCTAATCTCACACTCATCCTATTTTTGCTACTGTACCCATTCCTGCAAGTTTCGGGATTTGCCAGTCTCACTTGTGTCACCCACACCCAAATCCAACACTATAACCCCACATGCCCTCTGTGCTGCTAACTCAGACATTCAGGACACTTCTCCACCTTCACCAAAAGTAGCGGCTATGACATCCACTTATATCTTCCGTTATACCCGACTCTCTCTCAGTCCTGAAGGAGAGCTGCCCACAATCAGGCAAAAAGTGTCAAGACAACTAGGGGTCACCCAACATTTGCTCCCTCAATCTTTCTGAGGAAAGAATCCTGATTCTGACTGCCTCAAGTGGCTGACTCACCTCGACGAAAACCTAAGATTGGCAGCAAGCACTGGTCTTGACTTGATGCGCTGGCACTCTTTGAACAAATGCTTGATCTGACTGAAACTTGCTGACAACTGGCTCGGGCTCCCTGGCTTTTTGTCTGCATTAAGTGGCAAAGCAAGACAAAATGATGTGAGTGCCTGGTATCCCTGGCTGAGTACCAAAGCATAAAAAGAAAGGCAAGGCAGAGATGCTGTGAGTATCCAGCTAGGCTGCGATTGAATGAGCAAGCAAAGAGCTCAAGGATCCAGCCTGGTGCAGACCATGAGCTGGCATGTGTCCCTGAGCACTCAGTGTCCTTGCTGTGGCATTACAATGAGGATTACCAGAGAAATACAAGGTGCAGAATTGAATTTCCCATGTGGCCTGTTGCAGAGCAGAAATGGGCCAAGAAGGTGTATAGAATTTGGCAGATGCCAGTTGCCAGTTACGGTGGATGTGGGGTGTGTATGGCCTTGGCCCATGGAGCATCCCCTGAGATGTTAGTGCCCTATGTCTGACATGGAGGCTTTTTGGTGAACTGAAGCTACTATGTAGCTGCTCTGACATCCACGTTGGGAGTTCTCAATGTTCAGCTGGTAAAATAGGAAGCAGAATACTCATGAAGTTAGTTTTGTCATTAGTAACACATTTAACAAGCTATAATCCCCCCAAGAATTGCAACTTGCTTGCAGCCACATGAGAAACTAGCTTCGCTGACTGACTAATGCATTAGAAATGCAGCACTTTGTTCCTAATGTTGAGATGGGCCACATTTGAAACCTCACATCAAACAAATCTGCCATATATCTGGCCATTGCCCATATCACTCATGCCTCCATAAGGTTATACCTAAATTTTCCTGTCCAGTGTATAGTACATTCATTGATGAAATGTTTACAATGTTTTAATTTGTTGTATCTAATAGTGGTATGGAAACAGAAATCATTACAGCATTAATATTTGTCCTCATTTTTAGGCAGCAGTTTCATGAGTACTGAATTGTGTAAGATGGCTATGTTTTAACATATACATTTAACTGAAAGTACAACAGAGAATGCTAAATGGCTGTCTCCAATCAGAGGTTTCCAAATGATCCAGTTGCTGTAAGGAGGAGGAGTCAAACTGAAACATATGCAAGTTGGAACAATAGTTTTTGTACCTTATCACAATACATCACAGAAAAAGACAACTGTTTTTACAGTTGCAAAGCAAAAAAGGTGCAACATTTTTGACAAAGAGGGGAAGGATTACTATGTGTTAACAATTAAGCAGAATGCTGGTGAGGGTACAGTTGCTGGTCAAAAGAAATAGAACAGAATGGATGAAGTCTGTTGAAGATTTAAGGAATGGGTAGTTGCAAGATGTGTCTTGCTAGTGATCATCGTACCCAGGAGAATCCGAACGAAGTGGAGTGAATGTCAAAGGACAAAGCAAGACAAAATAACGTAAGTGCCTGGTATCCCTGGCTGAGGGGACTGCCCTGACCAGGACCTCACAGTCCCTATCCACAAAGGGACAGGCCCTCCAAGCCTGTGCTGATCCAGTTCCTCAATCTAAACCTGTTGCCTATTTTCCAAGGATTTGTATCCCTCTCCTCCCTGCCCATTCATGTATCTGTCTAGATACATCTTAAATGACACTATCATGCCTGCCTCAACCACCTCCGCTGGCAACAAGTTCCAGTGTTCACGTACTGGAGAAATGTGAAGCAGAGCTAGAAATGGCTGTGGGACTGCTCTTGTAACAGTTTATATCTGTCAGATGTGACTTTCTGTTAAAGCTGTGTTTGTTACATGAAACAGCTTTTATTTCTTATGTTCAATATATATAGTTTTCTCCTAAGCAATGATTGCACTGTGTAAATTTCAGTTTGTTTGTTTCAGAACAAGTCTTAAAATGTGAAATCTTGTCTTTTGAATCATCATTTTATCCAAAATTAATTAGTCTCTAATATGGGGTTGTTCGTAATGAAAGTGTTCTGAGGAAGGATCAAAGAGCAAAGAAACTTACAGTACATGAAAGGCCCTTCGGCCCTCCAAGCCTATGCTGATCCAATTCCTCGATCTAAACCTGTCGCCTATTTTCCAAGGATTTGTATCATTCATGTATCTGTCTAGATACATCTTAAATGAAGCTATTGTGCCTGCCTCGACCACCTCCACTGGCAATGCTTTCCAGGCACCCACCACCCTCTGTGTGATGGACATTCCACGCATATCACCCTTAAACTTTTCCTCCTCATCTTGTACTTGTAATTTAATCCCCGATTCTGGGAAAAAGCTTCTTGCTATCCATCCTGTCTATACCTCTCATGATTTTGTAGACCTCAATCTCGTCCCCCATCAACATCCATCCTTCCAATGAAAATATTCCTAATCCACTCAACTTCTCGACTGAAGTCTATGTATATGACATCTAGCCTCATGAGTCCTTCCCTCATCAATCAACTTTGTCACTTCCTCAAAAAAATTCTATTAAGTTGGTAAGACATGATCTTCTCTGCACAAACCCATGCTGCCTATCACTGATAAACCCACTTTCTTCCAAATGTAAATAGATCCAATTCCTCAGTATCTTCTCCAGCAGCTTCCATACCACTGATGCCAGGCTCACCAGTCTATAATTGCCTGGACTATCTCTGCTCCCTTCTTTAACAAGGGGACAACATTAGCAATTCTCCAGTCCTCCAGGGCCTTACCCATGTTCAGGGATGCTGCAAAGGTATCTGTGAAGGCCCCAGCTATTTCCTCCCTCACTTCCCTCAGTAACCTGGGATAGATCCCATCTGGACCAGGGGACTTATCTATCTTAATGTCTTTTAGAATACCCAATACTTCCTCCCTCCTTATACCGATTGGATACAATTTGTTAACTCTGATTTCTCTCCACAGATGCTGCCAGACCTGCTGAGATTTTTAAGCAATTTTTGTTTTTGTCCATACTGCATGCTTTTAATTTTTTTCTGTCAAAGGGCAGGGGAGATCTCCAGGGCAATTTATATTTCCAGGTAAACATCACTCAAAGAAAGCTTATGCTCAGACTATTGATAATTCCGGACAACTTGACAATGACAACATTTCAAGATGACTTTATCAACAGTTAAGTATTTCAGGAGGTCCTTAGATTATGAAAGGTGCTTTTGAATTCAAATTGTGCTTACTTTGTTTGTTTTTCTAGCCTATCCTGTTCTGTTAGCTCCCTACCCAGTTATTTCCCAGTTATTGTGCTCTCCTAAACCCACAAAACCCATCTTTCATTTCCCTTTCCTCTCCCAACCTTCCCTTATCCTTAAATTTCTCTCTCACTTGCTCCGTCGCTGTTGATTCCTTCTCCTTCTTTGCCTTGGTACAAATACCCCCTTCCCTCTCACCCTACTTAACTTGAATATTGCATTGATTTTTAATGCTGGTGTATTACATGGGAGATTAGCTAGTTCCAATTGAAAATCAGTCACCCAGCACAAATGTTGCTGAATGCTATTGCCAGTGAACTAACTAGTAGGCCAATCCCATATATGTACATGTACCACTATCTTCTGTTTAACTTCCATCAGAGTGTGTGCATCCATTCATCTCTTGCTGAAGAAATGTACTCAAGTGTGAAAGAATCCAAATCTAATTCCGTGAATGCATTATTCTAATTGTGTTTGGTGTGTTTGTCAATGATTCTAACAGAGGTGAGTTTGCTTATAACCAAAGCATGCAAAGTGGATTTGACTTTTGAATCCAATCTTTATTCCTCTAGAGGAGGACAAATCCCTTCAGGGCGGCATGGTGGCTCAATGGTTAGCACTGCTGCCTCACATCACCAGGGACCATGGTTCAACTCCCGCCTCAGGCAACTATCTGTGTGGAGTTTGCACATTCTCCCTGTGTCTGCATGGGTTTCTTCCGGGTGCTCCGGTTTCCTCCCACAGTCCAAAGATGTGTAAGTTAGGTGAATTGGCCATGCTAAATTGTCCATAGTGTTAGGTGCAGGGGAATGGGTCTGGGTGGGTTGCTCTTTGGAGGGTCAGTGTGGACCTGTTGGGCTAAAGGGCCTGTTTCCACACTGTAGGGAATCTAATGGACATTGGTGAGGCAACTCCACACTGGATCTGTGAGCTCAGAATTATGGATGTGATGTGACACAATTCAAGAAAATTTGCACAAAGGTAATGAAAAGGGATGTTTCATCTTAAACAACTTGTATTCAATCCTTCTTTAGTTTGTTGTATATGTTGTTGAAAACCTCTCTAGCAAGGTCATAGTCATAGTCAATGTAAGTAAATTTGACTGTTATGAGTAATTAGTTCAGTTTAAAAAGTTGGGTGTACTATGAAACTATTTATCTCATTGATGTGCGCTGTGTTAGTGAACCATTGTATAGTATCAGGTATGATGGGTCCCCAGATCTGCCTCTGACTGATTTGCATGGTTCAACTGAATGAGTTGCTTTGATAACATGGATTTTCAGTCATTTGTGAGGAATATGGGACAAATGCTGGCAAATGGAAATAGACTAATTTAAGATGGCTGGTCAGTATGGACAAGTTAACCAAAGGGTCTGTTTCCGGGCTATATATTCTATGACTGTTCTCTCATTCCTGCCCAATCTTGCCAGACTAATAATTTGGGGTATGGAGTTTTGAGTCACATCATCGATGTACATGACCTTGAGTCAATCTGCCCTCCTCTCGAATCTCACAGAGGAGAAAAATGGGCCTGGAAATATATCAGCAAAGTCTGCAAACCCTGCATCACTGGCTCAAATTGTAGGATTCTGGATTTTACACAGAATGTTGAAGGTTGTATTCCAAGCACATTATACAGGCTATGCTTCAGTTTAATAAATTAAGTTGCAATATTTTAAATGAGAGTTTAAAACAAGGATCTTCCTGATCAGGCTCATTCCCTCCCACACTAACAGCTACCTAAATACCGAGTGCATCTTCTGGTCAGTTTTCAAGATTGGACTGCTGTATTGATGTTAAGGTCAATCAGAGGGATCTCATATTGAAATAAGTTGTTGCACCAAGAACAGTGAATCCAAATCAGTCAGGATAAATATATCATCATTGTTGTGCAAGATTATTGACTGATCAGATAAAACTTTCCCAGGAAAATCTAAAGCTGCACTTGGGGCAAGTGCGAGCAGTTGCCGACAGAGGCTCTTAAAGGTAGTGTCTGGCTCAGTAAAACATTCACATCTATATTGCATAGAGGTAGTGCTCTTCCGGTGATGAAGTCTCCCTAAAAGTGGGTTTGAATGTTCTCAAATGGCTCCATGAAATAAAAATGTTCAGACAGCAACATTTTTCTGTTGCTGTCCTTTAACAATCCCAATCCTGGGACTCTGACTTCCTGGAAGTGAAGACACAACCAGACAGTTTTTTTCCCAATTGAAGGCTGTGTTAAGAATAAAACAGAAACTAAGCATTCAACTGGGAAACTGCATTGAGGTTGTTGTTATTTTATTGATTATAGGAACTGCAGTAACAATTTGAAGAGTGTGAATCCAGCAGCCTGATTGTTCATGTGTTTACTGCACACTAGTTTAGCATCATCATTTCGTGCTTACATTTCAGGTGAGGTTTAATGAGGCTCTGTCAGCCTGGTCAGGTGGATATGAGGTATTGGATGGTACTATTTAAAACAGAGCTGGAAAATGATTCCAGTGTCCTGGCATCACCCCTGTCAAAAATTGGTCACTTCCTCATTAACCTCATTGCTGTTTATAGGTCTTTGTTGAGTGGAAATTAGCTGCCACATTTCCTGTATTCCAGCAGTAATCAAATAACTACACTTCAGTTGTGAAAGCCAATATATAGATGATCTCTTGAGGTCATGTTGGCCTCATTTTTCAGAGTGTTTATTGCTTCTGCTGAATGGAAGATTGGAGGTCACTTGCGAAACGGCATGTACAATCCAAATGCTAAGAGGTTAGCAATGTTACATCTCCCATGTTACCGTTTTATAGAAAGTTTTTGGACAAATCAAGACAACTGTAAAACATCAGGGATGTATAAGTAACATCTAAAGAGTGACTAGTGTCAGTGAAGTCAAGAGAATATTGATAGTCAATGTAAAGTATTTAAAACTTGCATGGCTAGCGGGTTTCATTTCATCTTTGTGTTCAGTTTACCAAGCTCAGTGTCCTTCAGTTAACATTGTAACTCTATTGATTGACATCTTTACCTTTCTCATTTTCATATCCTCCCTTTGTCCTGCCAAACTCAAACCACTCACACCCTTTGACGTAAATGTGTATCTGAATTCATTTGGATATTTTGCTACTTCACTGTATTAGTATGCGGAATGAACTAAAAAAGATTGTCAGATGTGTAACTGAGAACTCTTCCAGATCAAAGTGGACTAGAGTTTAAAGAAAAACAAGTCCTCTGATACTAATATCCTTGGGCGGCATGAATAGGAAGGGTTCTGAGGGCTATCGGCCAAATACTGGCAAATTGGACTAGATTAATTTAGGATACCTCATTAGCATGGACAAAGTAGACCAAAGGGTTTGTTTCCTTGTTGCATGACTCTTGTGGTGCAGTGGTAGTGTCCATATCTCTGAGCCAAGAGACCTCGGTTCAAGCCCCACCTTTTCCAGAACTGTGTAATAATATCTCTAAACAGGTTGAGAGAAATTACCTACTATAGCCCACTGATTGATAACATTTTTCAATGTGGTTTTCCTTTGCACATTCCCTGTAAGAACTCTAATCAGTTTTTGGATTTCTCTGTCTCCATTGTACTTGCTCTGGTGATGCCATTTGAGATCAAGACTCTCTTGCTCCTCAGCAGCTGCCTGATCCCCTATGCTTTATCCAGTGCTACACTTTATCGACTCTGACTTCTTGAGCATTTGTAGTCCTCACTATTTCCTGGTGTTGCCATCTTTCTACCGATTATTCCAAAATGGCTTCCTTAATCCACGAGAAGGATTCTCTATATGCATGAAGGACAGATCCCCTTTTAATGGAGTTGTTCTATTTCCAATTTCATACATTTCTCTGGTTACAAACACACATACAAGGAACATGAGTAGGCCACCTGCTTTGCCATTTGGTAAGATTATGGTGGACCTAGTTTTAAGTTCAACTCTACATTAGAACATAGAACATAGAACAATACAGCACAGAACAGGCCCTTCGGCCCACGATGTTGTGCCGAACATCTATCCTAGATTAAGCACCCATCCATGTACCTATCCAATTGCCGCTTAAAGGTCGTCAATGATTCTGACTCTACCACTGCCACGGGCAGCGCATTCCATGCCCCCACCACTCTCTGGGTAAAGAACCCACCCCTGACATCTTCCCTATACCTTCCACCCTTCACCTTAAATTTATGTCCCATTGTAATACTCTGTTGTACCCGGGGAAAAAGTTTCTGACTGTCTACTCTATCTATTCCTCTGATCATCTTATAAACCTCTATCAAGTCACCCCTCATCCTTCGCCGTTCCAACGAGAAAAGGCCGAGAACTCTCAACCTGTCCTCGTATGACCTATTCTCCATTCCAGGCAACATCCTGGTAAATCTTCTCTGCACCCTCTCCAAAGCTTCCACATCTTTCCTAAAGTGAGGCGACCAGAACTGCACACAGTACTCCAAATGTGGCCTAACCAAAGTCCTGTACAGCTGCAACATCACTTCATGACTCTTGAATTCAATCCCTCTGCTAATGAACGCTAATACACCATAGGCTGCCTTACAAGCTCTATCCACCTGAGTGGCAACTTTCAAAGATCTATGTACATAGACCCCAAGATCCCTCTGTTCCTCCACCTGACTAAGAACCCTACCGTTAACCCTGTATTCCGCATTTTTATTTGTTCTTCCAAAATGGACAACCTCACACTTGGCAGGGTTGAACTCCATCTGCCATTCCTCAGCCCAGCTCTGCATCATATCCAAGTCCCTTTGCAGCCGACAACAGCCCTCCTCACTGTCCACAACTCCACCAATCTTCGTATCATCTGCAAATTTACTGACCCACCCTTCGACTCCCTCATCCAAGTCATTAATAAAAATTACAAACAGCAGAGGACCCAGAACTGATCCCTGCGGAACTCCACTTGTAACTGGGCTCCAGGCTGAATATTTACCACCTACCACCACTCTCTGACTTCGACCAGTTAGCCAGTTTTCAATCCAATTGGCCAAGTTTCCCTCTATCCCATGCCTCCTGACTTTCCGCATAAGCCTACATTCTAGCAAAATTCTGAAAATCTTTCTTCTGCTTGGTTGTCAATTAGTTGCCCTTGAGAAATTGATTGCGTGTGACTAATTCATTGAATTCTTAAACATATATTAGATTACCTATAATATGGAAACAGGCCCTTCAGCCCAACAATCCACTCCTACCCTCTGAAGAGTAACCCACTCATACCCTTAGATTTACCCCTGACTAATGCACTTAACATAATGGCAACTTAGCATGGCCAATTCACCTGACCCACACATCTTCAGAGTAAACCCGTACAGACACAGGGAGAATGTGCAAACTCCGCACAGACAGTCACCTGAAGTGGGAGTCAAAACCAGGTCCCTGGCACTTTGAAGGCAGCAATGTTAATCACTGAGCCACCATGCCAGCTGTCTGCCATTCTTGTCAGTGATATCCTGAGCTTGTTTTTGTATTTTTGGACAGGATTCAAGAGCCATCAAAGTACTGATACTACAATCAGGGAACAGGGTGTCTTGTAGATGCAAGAACTCACCTATAGACAAGACATTCCTAATAAAGACGTCTCCTTTCAGAGGCTTGGCCATGACCAATCACTGCACTTGTTAACTTCTGAGACAAAGAATGAGAGGACCCCAAACTGACTCTGAATCAGTTTTATCTTAAATATAAAAACTGTTTACTACCAAGTCGAAGAGTGACGTGCTGGAAATGCACAACCAGTCAGGCAGCATCGACGAGTAGGAGAATCGACATTTCAGGCATAAGACCTTCATCAGGATATTCCTGATTCCTGATGAAGGGCCTATGCCCGAAACATCAATTCTTTTGGTCCTCAGATGCTGCCTGAACGGCTGTGATTTTTCAGCACCACACTCTTTGACTCTAATCTCCAGCATCTGCAGTCCTCACTTTCTCCATTCACTACCAAGCCCAGACATAATCATTTCTGAAATTAAGATCGATAAAGTATATTAATATGAGTTGTCATTTCAAATAATCTATGGGGAATTAACACAAAATTTAAGGGGACCAACAACTTTAAAATTTAAAAAATTAGTTTAATATAAAGGTTAATGGAATCAGCCCGGTTAAAAATTAAAACAGAAGGTGATCAGCTTTAGTTTGTGTGCTGTAAGTAGACCCACAATGCTGTTCAAGAGGATTTTAACCCAGTACAATGAAAGAAAGATGATAGATTACCAAGTCAGGCCGTTGAATGGCTTGGAGGGAAAATTACAGGTTGTGATATTCCCTTATATCTCCTGCCTTTGTCCTTCCGATAATAATAGCCATGGGAAGGGCCATTTTTGAAATTGGGACATTATAAAAGAAGAAAAAGTCAAGCTTGATCTAGCTACTTACTTTTGAGAAAATGACATTTTTTTCTTGGAAGAATAGATGAGCAGAATTTGATAATGACTGGAACCACATGGCAATGTTTGACTAAGTGTACAATAAAATTTCTCCAGGGCTCTTACATCTGATGGAGTAGTAATGAATGGAATACTTCACTTATAGTAAAAGACAGTGACAAGATAAATAGCATGAACATCAAATGGGAATGGAAATATTTCTCATTAGGTGGAGTAAAATGGAAAAAATGAAGTGAAAAGAAAGTATAAATGAAACTAATTAATCTGTAGCTGTAACCATATCTCTTGTAATTGAATTGAATTTATTGTCACATGTACCAAAAAGCTTTGTCTTGTGAGCAATACAGGCAAATAAACAGCCAAGAATACACCAAAGGCTCCATGGGATGATAGGACACTTCCAATTCAAAACCAGGGAAGAACTGAGCAATTTTGTCAGGAGAAAGGAAAGCAAAAGAACAGGGAGAATTAGGGGGAAATAAAACCAGATCAACCTTCTCTTAATTTGGTCACTCAATTCCCCCATTGTCCCTAAATCTCAAATCAGTCCTTGATAGGACCAGTACCTGGAAATCAAATATGGTTAAAATGGTTCAGTGGAACACAAAAATAAAACTCAAAATTCAGAAACCAGGAGAGCGCATCTTGGATGATCTGGTACATAACTTCTGTCAAACTCCCTGGCTGAAGGTGGTAGCGTTAAGTCCAATAGTTGGACATTTCACTTCAGTTCTGATGAAGAGTCATCTAGATTTGAAATGTTTAGCTTGCTTTCTCTCCATGGATACTGCCTGAGCCATTGTGATTTCCACCATTTTTTTGTTTTCAGTCTTGATGCTAATAGTTCTAATAGCTTTAGTATATTATCTACAAAATATAGTCATAAGATTATGTATCAAAACTTATACCTCATAAATAGCTTAATTAAGCATTAGATTGTGAGAAGTCAATAAGGATATTTCCTTTTCAAAGGGGAGACTGTTGGAAATTGGGGTCCCTTTAGAACTGAAATTTTCTAGTATCTCCTGTGTAGCATGAAACTCTATGTAGAGCTGCTCAAGCAGTTCCTTTCTCCAAACGGAAACAACTTCTTAGCAAGGTCAACACAAGTTGAAGATAATGGTTATAAAGGCTACCAGGTCAATGATTTCAGCAGTTTCCGCATCTCCTCTCCCCTCACCTCATCCCAGAACCAACCCTCCAACTCAATACCACCCTCTTGAACTGTCCTACCTGTCCATCTTCCTTCCCACCTATCTGCTCCATCTTCCACTCCGACCTATCACCATCACCCCCCCACCTGCATCTACTTATCATCTTCCCAGCTACCTTCCCCCCAGCTCCACTCCCCCCTCTTATTTATCTCTCAGCCTCCTTCACCCACCCTCCACCCCCAACATTCCCGATGAAGAGCTTATGCCTTAAATGTTGATTCTCCTGCCACTTGGATGCTGCCTGACCTGCTGTGCTTTTCCAGTGCCACATTTTTTGACTCTGTTTTCCAGCATCAGCAGTCTTCACTTTTTCCTACAAGCTCATTGATGTCTGGTACTTCAAATTGTTTATGGAAAAAATGAAGCAGAAGAGTTTGTTCTTTGGAAAAATAAAAACAAAAGGGCTTATGTTGGTGATGGGGAAGAGAGCAATAGTTATTTTGACATTATAAACAGTTATCCCTCTGTCCCTTTGCAAAAAGGATTCAACCAAGTAATTGATACAGCATAAATTGCCAATACCAAAGGCATATCGACAAGCATTCCGAGTCGGAGGGATGTCCTGGCCATGTAGCAGCCCTTACAGTGAGCAGCTTGTATTAGCATGCTGATTTCTTCAGGTGAAGCAGGACCAGAAAAGGGTGAGGGAAGACCAAGGGCAGATTCCCAAATTCTACAACTAGGAAGCAAGATACTTCCTTCAAGGGTCGATATCACCATCTTCTCTCCATTACCTCAGAATCATTCTAACTCTGCCATTGACATGCCCACCCCCACTTCTGCCCACTAACGCTCATTGTCTTCATCTTTCACTATTGCATGCAGCATCTTCTCTCAATGGATCTCATCAAACTCAATTCTCCCAAAATATCAGCCTTTCATGCTCTGTGTGCTGCTTACTCATTCACTCAGACTACCTCAACACCTGTCTTAGAACATAAGAAAGTAAGGACTCAGAGCAAGAATAGGCAATTCAGCCTCTCGAGCCTGCTCCACCATTTAATACAATTATGAATGATCTCATCTTGGGCTCAACTCCACTTTCCTGTCCACTCTGTCAAAGCCTCCAATCCATTAATCATTAAAAATCTGTTTACCTTCACCTTAAATTTACTCAATGTGCCACATCCACTGCACTTCCCACCTCTTATACCCAATGGTCTCAGCAGTGAAGACAAGCGCGCTAAATGCCTTCTTAACCATTCTGTCTACCTGTGATGCACCTTTCAAAGAACTATGTACATGAACCCCTAGGTCTCTCTATTTGATAATGCTACCCATGGATTTATCATTAACTGTATAAGTCCTGCCTTATTTGTTTTACCAATATGCAATACCACGCATTTATCCAAATTAAACTCCATCTGCCACTTCTCAGCCCATTGACCCAATTGATCAAGATTTCTTTGTAAGCTTAGAGAATCACTGTTCACTATGCCACCAATTTTGTTGTCATCCATAAACTTACTAACCATTCTTCTAAATTCTCATTCAAAACGTTTACATAAATGACAATGAACTGTGCACCCAGCGACTATCACGGCAGAACACCACTTGTCACAGGCCTCCAGCCCAAAAAACAACCCTCCACTGCCACCCTGTGTCTCCTATTGTCAAGCCAATTTTGTACCCAATTGGCAAAATCCCCATTCACGATGAAGACTCAGGTCAAACAGAATGCTACTGGCTGCTGGAGAGGCACACAGACCTGTACTCTATTGCTTTAGCTATTCGTGTTCAGCACCAATGGAAAGGTAACAGGGAGTCTAGGGACATTAGACCTCAATTGAGGAGCCGCTTCCCTTAAGGAGACAGGTGGTGCTAGCAGGTACCCAAATGGATGAGGAACCACACATACATAAGTGTTTTCTCAGGATATTTAGTAAGGACCAGGCTTCACCATCTCCCTTCTGCCCACAAATCCTCAAACCAGTGGAATTTGTAACCAAGGAGAATGAGCCCGTTTCTTACAGGACACTCCCAACATATCTGGGCCCTCTGGCTACATCTACCCAAAGTTTCTGAGTTAATAGACTACACTGCAAAGCAGCTCCCTCTAATGCAGATGCACATCCCGAGATAACATTTAGATGTAATGCGAGGGCAAAGACAATGAATCATCAGAAGGGACATTGATCGCACAGTTTACATTACACTGTCCAAGAAATCTCGCATCTCTAAATGTTCACTATCTCTAAATGTTGACTACCAATTTAGCTGTAGGACTTGATCACCCGGAGACCACATCAGAGTTAAACAGCCTCTTCATGAATCATGCATCCCAAGAAGAGTTGAAGTTATAATGGCAGGGCTTTGATTATCTCTGAGAAACACCCTGGATAGCTAGTGATTTCAAGGATTTTATTTAGCCATGACACTTTTGACTGAAGCCAAGACTTGTTAGTTTGATGAAGAAATTACTATTCTCAATGTTAATGGGACCACCCCATGACAGATCATTTCCACAATTTTGGCCATTTTATGGGTGAGACTATTTGACCATTCATGACAGTGCACTTCTCTGGGGGCAAAGGTTCAATCTGCCTTGTCTTACCAGGGATTATATTCCCGTTTAATGATGGCTGATATCTAATACTCCATTATCATCCAAACTCTGCTGGATAGCACGTTGTTCTTGTGGGAAAATATGGTTTACTTCGTCGCTGCATAACTTTAGATGTTGAAATGAAGTGTACTGAAGCTTTGCATGCTCATTTACCAGTGTGCGTGAGATTGCAGGCAATGTGAGATGAATGATGACGGCTGAGTGAGAAAGATTAATGTCCCTCAAACTGACAAGGTCTAAAGCAGATCTCATGTATCTCTTAGACAGTAGATCATGAAGGAAGCCTTGGATGTTGACTGCAATAATTGTAATGAGGTCAGCCAGGTGGACCTCATAGAATATGTGTTCCCTGATTGGGACAATTAACTTTATCCAAACAGGGAGTCCTGGCTGACATAAAAAGGTTGCGTACTGGCAATCTGGTGCCTGACTCTATATGAGGCACTCCTTTTGTCAAGGGCTGCTCATTTGTAAATAAAGGGCATTTGGATGATGGGATTCTGGTCTCTGTGGAGTTATTAATTAACTTGACCTACTGCTATACAATGTTGGAATGCTAGGTAAAAACAGGGATCACAGATGCTGGAAAACAGAGTCTAGAAAACAGAGTCTAGATTAAAGTGGTGCTGGAAAAGCACAGCAGGTCAGGCAGCATCCAATGAGCAGGCAAATCAACGTTTTGGGCAAAAGCCCTTCATCAGGAATAGAGCTAGAATGTTGAAATGCTGTGTGAATGAAAGCTTTTTTTATTCATTTGTGGGACTTGGGTGTCACTAGCTGGCCAGCATTGATAGCCCATCCCAATTTGCCCTTGAGAAGGTGATGGTGAGCTGCCTTCTGAAATTGCTGTAGTCCACTTGCTTTGGGTTGATCCGCAAAGCCATTAGGGAGGGAATTCCAGGATTTTGACCCAACAACTGTGAAGGAACAGCAGTATATTTCCAAGTCAAAGGGGTAAGTGGCTTGGAGGGGAACTTGCAGGTGGTGGTGTTCCTAAGTACCTGCTGCCTTTGTCCTTCTAGATGGAAGTATTTGTGGATTTGGAAGATGCTGGATCTTTGGAGAATTTCTGCAGTGCATCTTGTAGATAGTACACATTGCTGCTACTGAACGTCAATGGTGGGGGAATGAATGTTTGTAGATGTGGCGTAATCAAGCGGGTTGCTTTGTCCTAGATTGTGTCAAGCTTCTTGAGTGTTGTTGGAGCTACACCCATCCAGGCAAGTGAGGAGTATTCCATCATACTCCTGATTTGGGCCTTGTGGATGGTGGATAGACTTTGGGGTGTCAGGAGGTGAGTTACTTGCTGTAATATCCCTAGTCACTGACCTACTCTTGTAGTCACTGTGTTTATGTGTCAGCTGAGTTTCTGGTTAATAGTAACCCAAGGATGTTGACATTGGGGGATTCAATGAGGGTAATACTATTGAATGTCAATAGGTGGTAGGGTGTCTCTTATTGGTGATGGTTGTTGTCTGGTATTTGTGTGGTATGAATGTTACTTGTCACTTGTGAGTCCAAGCCTGGATATTGTCCAGAACTTGTAGCATTTGAGCATGGACTGCTTTAGTATTTGAGGAGTCGCGAATAGTGCTGAACACTGTGCAATCATCGGCAATCATCCCCACTTCTGACCTTATGACAGAGGGAAGGTCATTGATGAAGCAGCTGAAGATGGTTGGGCCTCGGACACTACCCTGAGGGACTCCTGCAGAGATGTCCTGGAGCTGCGATGACTGACCCTCTACAACCGTAATCATAGAACATAGAACATAGAAAAGTACAGCACAGAACAGGCCCTTCAGCCCACGATGTTGTGCCGACCATTGATCCTCATGTACGCACCCTCAAATTTCTATGACCATATGCATGTCCAGCAGTCTCTTAAATGTCCCCAAAGACTCTTTGCTTCCACAACTGCTGCTGGCAATGCATTCCATGCTCTGTCAACTCTCTGTGTAAAGAACCCGCCTCTGACATCCCTTCTATATTTTCCTCCAACCAGCTTAAAACTATGACCCCTTGTGTTAACTATTTCTGCCCTGGGAAATAGTCTCTGGCTATCGACTCTATCTATGCCTCTCATTATCTTGTATACCTCAATTAGGTCCCCTCTCCTCCTCCTTTTCTCCAATGAAAAAAGTCCGAGCTCAGTCAACGTCTCTGCATAAGATAAGCCCCCCAGTCCAGGCAGCATCCTGGTAAAACTCCTCTGAACCCTCTCCAAAGCATTCACATCTTTCCTATAATAGGGCGACCAGAACTGGACGCAGTATTCCAAGTGTGATCTAACCAAAGTTTTATAGAGCTGCATCAAGACCTCACAGCTCTTAAACTCAATCCCCCTACTAATGAAAGCCAAAACACCATATGCTTTCTTAACAACCCTGTCCACTTGGGTAGCCATTTTAAGGGATCTATGTACCTGCACACCAAGATCCCTCTGTTCCTCCACACTGCCAAGAATCCTATCCTTAATCCTGTACTCAGCTTCCTTTTTGTCAGGTATGACTCTAACCAACAGGGAATTTACCCCGATTCCCATTGATTTCAGTTTTGCCAGGGCTCCTTGATGCCATACTCCGTTAAATACCACTTTGAAGTCAAGGGCTGTCATGCTCACCTCACCTCTGGAATTCAGCTTTTTTTGTCCATGTTTGAACCAAGGATGTAATGGGGTCAGGAGCTGAGTGACCCTGGTGAAACCCAAACTGGGTGTCATTGAGCAGGCCATTGCTGAACAGATGCTGCTTGATCGCACTGATGATGACCCTTTCCATCAATTTACTGATGATGGAGAGGAGACTGATTGGGCAGTAATTGGCCGAGTTGGATTTGTCCTGTTTTTTGTGTACAGGGCGTACCTGGACAATTTTCCACTTTGTCAGGTAGATGTCATTGCTGTAACTGTACTGGAAGAGCTTGGCTAGTGGAGCGGCAGGTTTGGGAGCTAACCTTTCTCTAAAGCACGTCAAATCCGACAATATTGTTATCCTTGAATATGGGAGCAGCAGATGTTGTAATGCCATCAAACAGTCGATAATACAACTTTAAGTACATAACAGGATAAACTAACAATGCATGTGTATTTCCTATTTCTCAATAAAAAGCACCTGCTTGCCTTTATGACAACAACATAAAAGATAAATTCAGTGAATGAGTATTCATCCTATTCGGATCTCTTGGAAGCAGGAATCAATTCTATTCTGTCTGGCTTATTGTGTGCACTTTTCATTGCTCTATCATGGTGAATGCATGTTCTTCCATTCAATGTCCTCATCTTCCTCCTCCGAAGACTGCCTCCACTGTCCCAGCTCTTCAACATGCATGATATTCCTGTTTGCCTGCTCTTGCTGTATAGGGTATTGTGTTCCTGAATTATACAGTAAATTCTGTCTGGAATGCACTCAGAGGCCTCTCCGGATTGATCCAGCTGTCAGAATGTTGTCTTTAGGATTCTTGCTGCTTGTTCCATGATGGTCCTGGTAGTAGAGTGGGCTGCAGAATACCTGGGCTCTGTCTCAGTCTCCTGAAATTACTCATTATAGTTGGAAAAGATAGCTCTTGTCTTCCAGCAGTTATCCTTGTGTGACATTCATCCCTTCAAATGCAGTAGGAATTTGAGATTTGTCTGAATATAGGCATCATGGCAGCTTCCAGGATATTTGGCACAGAACCTAAGGTATGGTAACAGTGATCGCAAATTAGTTGGACATGGATCAAATGGAACCTTTCACTGTTAATGCATTCAGCTGCATTATCAAATGGCTCTCTCAATGTGAGCACCTGGGGGAAGACAGCAATGTTAAGAAATTCCACTGTCTGGCTGTAGGATTGGCCATATCACAAGGGAAAATGATAAAGCAGTGTACTCTTGTACCAATTGCATTTGTAACATCCCTGATAGATCTGTGTGTTGAAGTTTGAGAGGTTCTACACAGGTCCCCAGTGGATGCTTGGAACAAGTAAGTCACAAAAAGCACTTGAAGGTCACTGGGGATGGGGATAACCAACAATTCCATTCTTTAGATTAGATTACTTACAGTGTGGAAACAGGCCCTTCGGCCCAGCAAGTCCACACCAACGCGCAACCCACCCATACCCCTACATTTACCCCTTCACCCAACACTATAGACAATTTAGCATGGTCAATTCACCTGACCTGCACATCTTTGGACTGTGGGAGGAAACCGGAGCACCCTGAGGAAACCCACGCAGATACGGGGAGAATGTGCAAACTCCACACAGTCAGTCGCCTGAGGCGGGAATTGAACCCAGGAATTGTGAGGCAGCAATGCTAACCACTGTGCCACCGTGCCGCCCACAAAGTCCTGACCCAAGTCCTGACCCTGTACAAGTCCTGACCCAACAGAGGACGCAGTTGTATTATGGTGTCTCAGAACATCTTCAGTCTGCCTCGGCATTGATATCAGGTCATGTGGAGCAAATGACAGTGAGGTCAGTACATTCTGAGCCTTCTAAACCACCTCCATGTCATGGGCAGCCAAGAGACTTTTAGTATCTGTTTGAGAATGGAAGAACACAAGTGATCAGTCCTGCTTGCAAAAGCTTTCTTGAGTTACTTTGTCACAATCAATGGCATTGCCATAATGGCTTGAGGCCAGAATTTGTAATAAGCATGAGCTGCAAACGCAGGATAATAAAATGGCAGATGTATGTCATCATTGAATCTCTGAATGAACTGATTCATGCAGTTGTACCATGAAGGGCATCACATTCCCCACAAGTGCACCCTGCACAACTGCAGACAAAACAGAACAAAAATATTCAAAACAAAATGAAACAAAACATAAGAGTTTATTAACTAAAACATAAACTTCAGAGTTAAGGGGAAATTTTTAATATGGCTTGGTAAGTGGTTGAATGGCAGGCAACAGAAAACCAGGTTAATGGGGAGTTACTCAAACTGTTAGGATGTGACAATCGTGTCCCACAAGAGTCTGCGCTGGGGCTTCAATTATTCAAGTTATTTGTTAACGACTTGGACAACAGCAAAGAAAGTTATATATCAACATTTTTTGATGGCAAAATGTTAGGCGGCATTATAGACATGGAAGATGACAGCATAAATTTACAAAGGTATGTTGAGAGACTGGGTGAATGGTCAAAATGTGGCAGATAGATTTCAGTGTAAGGAAGTGAGAGGTTAGACATTTGACAGTGAGAAAGGATAGATCAAGGAATTTTCTAGATGGTATGAAATTAAATACAGTGCATGTTCAGAGAGGGTGGGGGAGATTGGTAAAGTCCCATAAACATGCCCTTGCCCCTTCCCATTACTCACAACAGTGTGATCAGGTCCCCCTTGTCCTCACTTTTCATCCCATTAGCCTCTACAGTCAAAGGATCTTTCTCTGCCATTTCAGACAACTCCAGCAGAATACCACCACCAAACACATCTTCCCCTTAATCCTCCTGTCTGCATTTCACTGGGATCATTCCCTCTGGGAGACTCTAGTCTATTCCATGACCACCAACACCATCCTCCCTTCCCAAGGCACCTTCTCATGTAACTGCAGAAGGTGCAGCACGTGCCTGATCACTATCCATGGGAATAAAAACAGAATTTCGAGGTGAAGCAGCATTTCACCTCTACTTCCTCCAACCTTGTGTGTTGCATTCACCCAATATGGCCGACTCTATATGGAGAAGCCTAATGCAGACTTGGGTGACTGCTTTGCTGAACAACTCCAGTCTGTGCACAAGCATGACCCCAAACTTCCTGTCGTTTAATGTATCTGTCCACAGCATGCTGCAATCCTCTAGTGAATCAGCGCAAACTGGAGAAACAACATCTCATCTTCAGGACCAGGAACTTTACAGCCATCTGGACCTCCTAAGGAGTTGAATACCTTCAGATTGTGAGCCAGCTCCCATTTCTTCTCTTTAGTTCAGCTTTACTTGCTACATTCTCTGTCACCATGTCCTCTCTCCCCTTCCCCCAAACCAGTGGGACATCAGCTCCTTTCCAGTCTGGCAGTTAGATACACCATTATGCTGCCATTTTCACATTCTAATCATTTAATCTGAACTATCAACATCATTTTTCCACCAGCACCCTGCACCCACAATACACCTCCCCCAACTATTGCATGAATGTTGTCCCTCCTACACTGCACTTCAGCTCTGAGGGAGAGTCAACTAGACTCAAAACATTAGCTTGCTCTCTCTCCTTGGATGCTGTCTGACCTGCTATGATCTCCAGCATTTGTTGTTTTCAGTTGTGATTCTATGACTTCTGAGGACAGTAGATGGAGGTGGTTGTTGTCCTGGGCTTGGTGGTGGGGGTTGGTGGGGGGGGGGGATATTTTGGGGCATTCAGTATGGAAGCATGGAGAAAATAACAGCATCCTGTTTCACCAGGTAACCATTCAGACTGCCAGGTTAGGAATTGGCACCATCCTGTTAGGGCTATCACTTTGTTATTAATTTATTTAGTCCAAAAACATGACCCTCACCTTCAGATGGTGTATTGTTTTAAATCTCTTCTTCACTCTCCTGTTCTTAAAGGTTCTCTGCAGTTCTGACAGGACACTTTTCACACCTGAACATACCTTCTTTCTGCCTCAGTAGATGAGTGTTGCAAAATGGTTATCTGCTGCACTTTCTCCACATCTATATGTGCCCACCATATTGTTCTCCTTCGCATTATTTCACATGAAATCTCCATCACCCCAAGTAAAGACTGTTTCATTTCCTGATTTCATCCATTATTGCCCATTGTACGACTTCAGTCAAAGTTCTGTCCTCTCGAGATTGTAAGAGCCATGAAAGAGCTTCCTTTTAAACGTTAACCACTATTCCATCTCTGATTAACTCATCTTTTATTGTCCTGCACTCACCGTAATATACAAAATGGTAATAGTCAATAAATAAGTCAATTCCCACTCCCAGATACTGTTCCCTTTCAGTAAATTTTGCTTGCCCAGTAATAATGTTTCACAAGGTTAAACCATGAATTGATAACCTCCATAGAAGTGACTGTCTCTTCATTCATCTCCTATTTTGTTCGAATCTCATTTACAGCACTGCCAACTGCACACAGCAGGACTCTGACCTGGTTTTTATTGGTTTTCATTATCAAAGCTAAAGCATTCTTCCAGCAAATAGATTGTTCATGCCAGTTCTGCCGCTTTCGACTTGCTGTGGACCTGCCACATGTTTGAAGATTATCGGAAACAGCAAGGTCATGTCTATTTCTTACAGAGATTAGAGGTTTGAACCACACTGTCACTTACTGGCTTGCGCACTTCACAGATTTTCTCTTGATTTGTCCAATTTCTAGGTCTGTCCTCACATTTTCAGTTCCATTTGTTGTGCATTCAGGATTTCATCCTTTTTTTACATCTTCCTCCACAGTTGCTTCCCCAGAGCCACAATCCATTATTGCCCTGTGAGGTATTAGAGGGTATTAGGGAAGCCTTACTCTGTCAAAGAGATGTTTGTACAGTCTGTGGACTCTTCAAAACAAGTCATCATAACTGTGTACATTCTGGCTAAGCACAGGGTCTGGACCTTTTCTTCCGTCTACTGAGTCTCTCTATCATCATGTGATCAATTATATCACAGTGGCTCAGTGCTGCCTCACAGCACTATGACCCTTGGTTCGATCTCAGTGTTGGATGACTGTCTGTGGGGAGTTTGCACATTCTCCCTATGTCTGGGTGGGTTTTCTCCAGGTGCTCCGAATCCTCCAATGTCTAAAGATATGCAAGTTTGGTGGATTGGTCAAGCTAAATTGCTCATTGTGTCCAGGGATATAAAGGCTGGGTGGATTAGCCATAGGAAATGCAGTGTTACAGAGACAGGGTAGGCAGACAGGTCTGGGTGGGATAGTCTTTGGAGGGTTGGTGTGGACTCAAGGGGCCAAATGGCCTGATTCCATACTGTAGAGTTTCTATGATTCTACGATGATGGAAGAGTGTACCAGGAGCTTGAAAGTAACATCTACTGCCATACTGACTATGACTCCTCACTGAAGCTACACCAAAGCAAATGACTCTTTTGCAGAGAAAGTATATTTTTTCACACAGTTCACTCCTCAGAATTGCAGAGCTCCTTTCTTCCATAAAAATGTAAAGCTGGAAGTGGAACTCTGTGTGAGATTTCCACTCATTGGAAAATCTTGCCCGAGATTCTCACTGTGGAGATAAACTTTAGCAGTTAAGTCTTCCTTCCTCAGAAGGTGAGTTGACTTTCTCACCATCGTGTGGTGAGAATTCATCTGCATGCATTTGCAAATCAATAACTGCTCGCTTCACTGGAATGAACTCCACCTTCTTAATTAACTTCTGTCCCAACAAGAAACTCCACCTCAACACTATATAACAAGCACACAGCTATGGATTTAGTCTTTGGCCCCTGGTAGGGATAAGTTATTTGCCTTTTCTGTCTCTCGCAAAATGTTGCGAACCTCCATTATCTTCACTTCTACAGCAGTAATAGGCGCATCCAAGGAGGCCAGGCAGGTTATGTCTCTAGACTGTCACTGAATTAAACTAGAGAACAGCAATGCACCAGCTTTTGCTTCAGAGAAGACGGCTTAGTGCAGACGATCAGCCAGAGGCTTGTGATTATCAGGCACAGTGTAACATCACTGTGAAGGGCTGTGAGTACAAATGGCTGAAGGACACAGCCCTGGCATTCACATTAGAGGTTATTGCACATGCAGCAAGCCCAGTGCAGGAAAAACATATCGACGTGTGAATGGAGAAAGGGGAGATTATGGTCACTGGAGCAATGTTGGAGCCTCTCCATCAAAAAGGTCCCACCTTGTGCAGGGTCAGGCCTGGGATTCCAACAGTGGGGGAAGGGTTCTCATGCCCAGAGCTGCAAAAATGGAATGTCTTCTTTGTCTTAAATTCTATTTTCTTCAATTTTCTTTTCCTTTTTTGTTATATTATGACGGAAGTACAGTTATTCTGAAATTTTTATTTCTTTATCTTGCTAATTTACCACAATAAATTTTCAAAGAATCCCTATGGTGTGGAAACAGGCCATTTGGCCCATTAAATCCACAAATTTTGTATTTTTGAATTTCTGTAATGCTGGACTCGTTTTAATTTTAAATTTTTTTCACCTAAGAATTTGTACTCAAGAATCTGTATCCAAACATCTATGTACCTGAGATGGTGCTGTCAGTGGGGGCATGTAAACTTTTCACTGTACTCACGAGAGTTCATTTAATTCGATTCTGTCCTATTCAATCAAGAGAGGGTATGGGGTGTGGGGACAAGATCACGTTCAGGCAGGCAGTTGCTCTCACACAAGTCCCAGCATTGGCACTGGAGCTTGGGCATTAGCCAATCCTGGAAGTAACAAAATGAGTCAGGGCCTTGCAGGCTAGGCTGAGCGATATATCATGCAGCTCACTACATGAACATAAACGTTGAAGTATTGATCTGAAAATTAAATGTGCAACATTTACTTATGACAAAGCTGCACAACAATGGGAGAAAGGAGTCACAACTATTTGTCTGAAAGGGCGTTCAGTTGATAGCTATCAATTTGATTCATTTGTTTCTGGCAATTTCAAAAGAATAGTTCACACCAGTCAGTAGTGACTTGATCTCATGACACTGAGCACTGTGACCTCTCAAATCTACAATATTCAGTGGAGCAAGGGGCAACATATGTTTGGTTTGAATGACTATTGTAGCTGAGGGATGTAATGTCAGATGAGAAAGTTATGCAGCAGTGACGTATGGTTCCAATCATCAGAGATGTTGCTAGCAAGGAGCAAAACACGGCAAAGTTGGTTCACATGGCGTGCATTGCTGACAGGGCATATGGTCAGCTCGGTGATCAATCTCTGAGGATGTAACTTAGAGCTTCATGGTGAAGGATGGCCAGGGTAAAGTGTTCCATTAATATCACTGTGTGCTTTCAACTACTGCTGTCACAAATCACCTGAAATTGAAAGGACCCTGACACACATCGACCCAGCCACTCTACGTGAGCTATGAAGGAACTGCCAACAAAGGCTCCAAAGAGAACAGCAGGATCTACTGCCCAGCTATAGTACAGCCTGCAAAAGGAAAAGGGAGCAGACAGGAAACACTATGTTGAAGCAGAACTCTTACGTTAAACAGGATCTGCCAGCTTTAATGCAGCTAGTTATATGAGTGATGACCAATGTAGATGACATACAGTATATCCTGAGTCGTTGTCTCATATCTCTGCCAGCTTCTGGCATGGACTTGCTGGCAATCCCATCCAGGTATGCTCATAGAATCAGAGAATCCTTACAGCGTGGAAACAGGCCATTTTGCCCAGACAAATATGTGCAGCTTAGGTGAATTGGCCCGGCTAAATTGCTCATAGTGTTCACGGTAAGTGTGTAGGTAAGGTGAATTAGTCAGGGGTAAATGTAGAGTAATTGGGTGGGATACTCTTTGCAGGGTCAGTGTGGACTTGTTGGGCCAAATGGCCTGTTTCCACACTGTAGGGCTTCTAATTCTAATTATAAGTCCCCACCAACCTTCTGAAGAGTAACCCACCAAGACCCATTCCCCTACCCTATTACTCTACATTTTCCCAAAAGCAATGCACCCAGCCTACACATCCATGAACACGATGGGCAATTTAGCATGGCCAATTCACCTAACCTGTAGATCTTTGAACTTTGGGAGAAACTGGAGCACCTGTTAGAAACCTACACAGACACGGGGAAAATGTGCAAACTTCACACAGACAGTCGCACCAGTCTCTGGCTCTGAGGCAGCAGTGCTAACCATTGAGCCACCATGCTGCCCAAACGAAGCACCACCACAGAGAGTCAAAGGTCAAGAGTCAAGAGTAACTTGATTGGTCATTTCTATCATATACCGCTGATATAGTAAAAACAAGACAGCATTCCTCCAGCACCAAGGTTCTACGTGGACAGCACAAATCACACGGTCATATGCAGGGCGGCATCAAGTGCATAAGAATTCCAAAACACGCAAGACAGCACAGTACTTCCTGACACGTCAAAACAACAGGCACAGTGGTGTACAAATTACAGTGCGATGAAAGAATGATGATTAATAGAACATTGTTCTAGCAACAATTCGATGTCATGCAAAGAGTTTCAGGTTGGATAGAGTCTGATCATACAATGTCAAGGAGCCTGGTGGAAGAAACCATAATCTGTGGTTCCACAATCTGTGAGAGAATGAATGCTCCAGTATCTTCTGCCTGATGGCAGGAGGGAGAAGAGTTTGATTGAGGTGTGTGTGGGGTCTTCCACAATGTTCTTCGCCTTTTGGATGCAGGATGTGGTGTAAATATCTGTAATGGAGGGAGAAAGACCCTGATTATCTTCTCAGCGGTCCTCACTATCCGTTGTCGGGATTTATGATCCAAGACGGTGCAATTCCTGAACCAGGCAGTGATGCAGTGGCTCAGGGTACTCTCAATGAATCCTCTGTAGAATGTGGTGAGGAAGGGGATGGGAGGTGGTCTTTCCTCAGTCTACACAGAAAGTAGAGATGCTGCAGGGCTTTCCTGGCTCTGAAGCTGGTGTTGAGAGACCAGTAGTAGAGGGTGGTTATCCTGAATGGAAGAGGCTTTATTTTAGAATTTATTCATGGAAACTCTAGTCAGGTCAGTATTTATTACCCATCCCTAATTACCCAGAGGGTAGTTAAGAGTCAACCACATTGCTTTGAGTCTGGAGTCACATGTAGGCCAGTCCAGGATGGCAGTTTCCTTCCCTAAAGGACATAAGGGAACCAGATGTGCTTTTTCAACAAACAACGGTGGTTTCATGTTCATCATTAGACTCCTGATGCCAGATATGTGTTGAATTCAAGTTCGACCATATGCCATTATAGTATTCAAATCTGGTTCCCCACTACATTACCAGGTCTCTGGATTAACATTCCTTTGATAAACTGTTAATTCAGAGCTGCCCATAATCTCCATGCCAGTGGATTGTTTTAAGGAGTTATTGAGACCAACTGTGGTATTTCCAAAGGCATTAAACTGTTTTCCTTAAGGCAATTTATCAATTTATCCATTCATCCCACTTTACCTTGACACGGACAGTCAGGCAACTAGCACTGGGTTTGCTACAATTGTTGGTTTTCTGCAGGTCCAGTGTGCAACCAATAGCACATCAGAGTATCCTAACATCCATCAGCAATTTTCATCAATGGAAAGAAATTCTTCTCCTTCAATGTTTATATCATTTGTGTCCACAACAGGCAGATAACACAGTTCTGTATTTGATATCCAGGAAGTTGTCATGACCCTTGCATCTTGGACAATTCCGAATTCCATGGCACCAGGTTATAGTCCAACAGGTTTATTTGAAATCAGAAGCTTTCAGAGTGCTGCTCCTTCATCAGATGAACTTCTGAAAGCTTGTGATTTCAGATAAACCTGTTGGACTACAACTTAGTTGTGTGTGACTTCTGACTTTGTCCAACCCAGACCAACACTGGTACCTCCACATCCTGGACAATCCATAGGAGACACCTTCTTTCAAAGGCCTTCACTCACATTAGGGCAATTGTTGGACAACAAGAGATATTCCCACTATAGCCAACTGAAGACACCTCAAGCAAATCCACAGAGTGATGCTCAGGAGAGTTACTGAATGCAAGTCACTGAATTGTTTAGTATATTCAAGCTTGACATAGAATAGGGTAGAACATAATAGAATCACTACAGTGTGGAAACAGGCCATTCAGGCAAATCCAGACTGATCCTCCAAAGAGCATCCCACCCAAACCTAGGCCCTAGAACTCTGCATTACCCATGGCCAGCACACCTAACCTATGTATCGCTGAACACTATGGGTAATTTAGCATGGCCAATCCACCTAACCTGCATATTTTTATAATGTGGAAGGAAATAGGAGCACCTGATGAAAACCCACGCACACATGGGGAGAATTTGCATTCCACACAGATAGTTGCCCGAGGGTGGAATCAAACCCTAGTTCCCTGGCTCTGTGAGGCAGCAGTGCGAACCAATGAGCCAATGTTTAGTCAGAAAGAGAATCAAGAGTTACAGGGCAAAGGTGAGAAAGTGGAGTTTGAGGATTATTGGATCTGCCATGATCTCATTGAATAACAGCAGCATTTTGCAGCAGCAGGAGTGATGAAAGTGAGAACCAGAAGACTGCTGGGAAGATGAGTTTCTCTCTAAAAGGACTTACCTTGAGGAATCAGTGGCCTCCATTTTGCATCAGCAATGGGAGTGGTGAGAGTGAGGAGCTGAGTGGGAGCAGTCAAATTGTGCTCTGGGAAGGTGAGTGAACTGAGAGAATTGGGCAGTGGCTATTTGATATTATAGTTGGATTATGTTAAGCTTAAGAGTAAAAATGGCAGGAGATCTGAGTCCCTTGTTATGCTACTCTTGCTTAATGTGGGAGCTCAAGGATGTGGCTGATGTCCCTGACTCCTTCACATCCAGCAAGTGTGTCCAGTTGGAGCTCTTGTTAGACCACATGATGGCTCAGGAGCTGCAAACAAACTCACTGTGGAGCATCCACGATGCTGAAGAGATTGTGGATAGCACATTTAGTGGATTGGTCGCAATGCAGATAATGATTCCTGAAGGAGAAAGGGAATGGTTGACCAAAAGGCAGAGAAAGGGCAGGAAGGCTGTGCAGGTGACCCCTGCAGTCATCTCCCTGCAAAACATCTCCCTACCATTTAGGATACTGTTGGGAGAGATGGCTCACCAGGGGAAGGCAGCAGTAGCCAGGTTCATTGCACCGTGGCTGGCTCTGCTGTACAGAAGAGCAGGAAAAAGAGCGGAAGGGTTATAGTCATAGGGGAGTCAGTTGTAAGGGGAGTAGATAGGCAGTTCTGTGGTCAAAACCGAGACTCCCGAATGCCTCCCAGATGCAGGGGGTCAAGGATCTCCCAGATGCGATGCAGAATATTCTGAAGGGGGAGGGTGAACAATCAGCTGTTGTGGTGCATATTGGCACCAATGATACAAGCAATAAATGGGATGAGGTCCTCCAAGCAGAATTTAGGGAGTTAGGAGCCAGGTTAAAAAGTAAGACCTGAGAGGTTGTAATCTCAGGATTGCTACCAGTGCTACGTGCCAGTCAAAAATGAAAGAATGGCTTGAGAGATGATGCAGGAGGGAGGGGTTTTGATTTTTTGGGATTTTAGGACTGGTTCCAGGGGAGGTGGAATTATTACAAATCGGATGGTCTACACCCAGGCAGGACAGGAACCAATGTCCAGTGGGGTGCTTTTGCTAACGCTGTTGGGGAGGATCTAAACTAATTTGGCAAGGGGATGGGAATCAAATGAGAAGGTGCATGGACAGTAAGGAGGTAATAACTAAAGCCTGTAAGCAAATAGGTAATGAAGTGAACGTGTCTAAGGGGAAGAGTAGGCAGGGAGCAGACGATGTACACAAAGGGACAGAAGGCCTGAGGAGCATTTGTTTTAATGAAAGAAGTGTAGTAGGTGAACTTAGGGCTTGGATTAGTACCTGGGAGTACAATGTAATTGCAATGACTGAGACTTGGTTGAGGGAAGGGCAAGATTGGCAACTAAATATCCCAGCTGAAAATGTGTTGCTGGAAAAGCACAGCAGGTCAGGCAGCATTCAAGGAGCAGGAGAATCGACGTTTCGGACATGAGCTCTTCTTCAGGAATGAGGAAAGTGTGCCAAGCAGACTAAGATAAAAAGTAGGGAGGAGGGACTTGGGGGAGGGGCGTTGGAAATGCGATAGGTGGAAGGAGGTTAAGGTGAGGGTGATAGGCTGGAGTGGGGGTGGGGGGGCGGAGAGGTCAGGAAGAAGATTGCAGGTTAGGAAGGTGGTGCTGAGTTCGAGGGTTGGGACTGAGACAAGACGGGGGGAGGGGAGATGAGGAAACTGGAGAAATCTGAGTTCATCCCTTGTGGTTGGAGGGTTCCTAGGTGGAAGATGAGGCGCTCTTCCTCCAGCCGTTGTGTTGCTATGATCTGGCGATGGAGGAGTCCAAGGACCTGCATGTCCTTGGTGGAGTGGGAGGGGGAGTTGAAGTGTTGAGCCACGGGGTGGTTGGGTTGGTTGGGCCGGGTGTCCCAGAGGTGTTCTCTGAAATGTTCCACAAGTAGGCAGCCTGTCTCCCCAATATAGAGGAGGCCACATCGGGTGCAGCGGACGCAGTAAATGATGTGTGTGGAGGTGCAGGTGAATTTGTGGTGGATATGGAAGGATACCTTGGGTCCTTGGAGGGAAGTAAGGGGGGAGATGTGGGCGCAAGTTTTGCATTTCTTACGGTTGACGGGGAAGGTGCTGGGAGTGGATGTTGGGTTGGTGGGGGATGTGGACCTGACGAGGGAGTCACAGAGGGAGTGGTCTTTTCAGAACGCTGATAGGGGAGGGCAGGGAAATATATCTCTGGTGGTGGTGTCCGTTTGGAGGTGGCGGAAATGACGACGGATGATACGATATATATGGAGGTTGGTGGGGTGTTAGGTGAGGACCAGTGGGGTTCTATCCTGGTGGCAATTGGAGGGGCGGGGCTCAATGGTGGAGGAGCAGGAAGTGGAGGAGATGCGGTAGAGAGCATCGTCGATCACATCTGGGGGGAAATGCGGTATTTGAAGAAAGAGGCCATCTGGGTTGTATGGTATTGGAACTGGTCCTCCTCGGAGCAGATGCGGTGGAGATGAAGGAATTGGGAATATGGGATGGTGTTTTTACAGGGGGCAGGATGGAAGGAGGTGTAGTCTAGGTAGCTGTGGGAGTCAGTCTGTTTATAGTAAATGTCCGTGTTGATTCGGTCGCCCAAATTAGAAATGGAAAGGTCTAGGAAGGGGAGGGAGGAGTCTGAGATGATCCATGCAAATTTGAGGTTGAGGTGGAAGGTGTTAGTAAAGTGGATGAACTGTTCAACCTCCTCGTGGGAGCACGAGGCACGGCCGATATAGTCATCGATGTAGCAGAGGAAAAGGTGGGGGTGGTGCCAGTGTAGCTGCAGAAGATGGACTGTTCCACATATCCTACGAAGAGGCAGGCATAGCTGGGGCCCATGCAGGTGCCCATGACTACTCCTTTGGTTTGGAGGAAGTGGGAGGATTGGAAAGAGAAGTTGTTCAGAGTGAGGACCAGTTCAATCAGTCGAAGGACAGTGTCAGTGGAAGGGTACTGGTTGGTACGGCGGGAAAGGAAGAAGCGGAGGGCTTTGAGTCCTTCGTGATGGGGGATGGAGGTGTACAGGGACTGGATGTCCATGGTGAAGATAAGGCATTGGGGACCGGGGAAGCGAAAATCATGGATGAGGTGGAGTGCGTGGATGGTGTCCCGACCGTGTCGAGGTATATAGAGATGAGTTCAGTGGGACAGGAGCAGGCTGAGACAATGGGTCGGCCAGGGCAGTCAGGTTTGTGGACTTGGGCAGGAGGTAGAAACAGGCGGTATAGGCTTGTGGGACGATGAGGTTGGAGGCGGTGGATGGGAGATCCCCTGAGATGATGAGGTTATGGATGGTCTGGGAGATGATGGTTTGGTGGTGGGAGGTGGGGTCACGGTCAAGGGGGCAGTAGGAGGAGGTGTCCGCGAGCTGGCGTTTAGCCTCAGCGGTATAAAGGTCGGTGCGCCAAACTACTACCGCGCCTCCCTTGTCTGTTGTTTGATAGTGAGGTTGAGGTTGGAACGGAGGGAGTGGAGGGCTGCACATTCCAAGGGTGAGAGGTTGGAGTGGGTGAGAGGGGTGGAGAGGTTGAGGCGATTAATGTCGCGGCAGCAGTTGGCTATGAAGAGATCGAGGGCAGGTAAGAGGCCAGCACGGGGCATCCAGGTGAATGGGGTGAGTTGGAAGCAGGAGAAAGGGTCATCAGAGGGTGGGCGAGAATCCTAGTTGAAGAAGTAGGTGCGGAGGCGAAGACAGTGGAAGAATTGTTCGATGCCCACGTTAGGGAACTGGAGCTGGAGTTGGATGAACTGAGAATTATTCGAGAGGCTGAGAGGGAAGCTACAGGGACATAGTACAGGGACAGCTACAGAGGACAGAGGTAGCTGGGTAACAGTTAGAGGTGGGAAGGGGAGGAAACAGGCAGTGCAGGGATCCCCGTGGTCGTTCCCCTCAACAATAAGTATACCGCTTTGGATACTGTTAGGGAGGATGACCTAGCTGGGGTAAGCTGCAGTGACCGGGTCTCTGGCACGAGGTCCGGCTCTGAGGGCCAGAAGGGAAAGGGGAAAAGGAGGAAAGCGCTAGTTATAGTAGACTCGATAGTTAGAGGGACAGGCAGGCGGTTCTGTGGACATGGGCGAGACTCTCGGTTGGTTTTTTGCCTCCCTGTGCCAGGGTCCGAGACGTCTCGGACCGTGTCTTCAGAATCTTTAAGGGGGAGGGTGTGCAGCCAGAAGTCGTGGCGCGCATCGGCACCAATGGCATAGCTAGGAAGAGGGGTGGGGAGGTCATTCAGGAGCTCAGGGAGTTAGGCTGGAAGCTAAAAACTAGGACGGACAGAGTTGTCATCTCTGGGTTGTTGCCGGTGCCACGTGACATTGATCAAGGAATAGGGAGAGAGTGCAGTTGATCATGTGGCTGCAAGGATGGTGTAGGAGGGAGGGCTTCAGGTATTTGGACAATTGGACTGCATTCTGGGGAAGGTGGGACCTGTACAAGCAGGGGAGTTGCACCTGAATCAGAAGGGCACCAATATCCTGGGAGGTAGGTTTGCTAGCACTCTTCAGGAGGGTTTAAACTAATTTGGCAGGGAATGGGATCCAGACTTGTAGTCCAGCAAGTAGGTTAGCTGTTTTTCAGGATGTCCAAGAATGTAGGGAGCCTGTGGAGAAGGTAGCACTGACAGGGAATACTTGCGGGCACAGATATGGGTTCAAGTGTGCATACTTCAACTCAAGGAGTATCAGAAATAAGATGGATGAACTTAAGGCGTGAATTGTTAATTGGGACCACGATGTTGTGGTCATCACAGAAATGTGGATAGAAGATAGACAGGAATGGTTGTTGGCGGTTCCTGGTTGCAGATGTTTCAGTAAGATTAGGGAGGGTGGTAAAAAAGGAGGGGGTGTGGCATGCTAATTAGGAATGGTATAATGGCTGCAGAAAGGCAGTTCGAGGGGGATCTGCCTTTGGAGGTAGTATGGGCTGAAGTCAGAAATAGGAAAGGAGCAGTCACCTTGTTCAGTGTTTACTCTTGGCCCCCCAATAGCAGCAGAGATGTGGAGAAACGGATTGGGAAACAGATTTTGGAACGGTGCAGAAGCCACAGGGTAGTAGTCATGGGCGATTTCAACTTCCCGAATATTGATTGGAAGTTCTTTAGATCAAGTAGATTGGACGGGGCAGTGTTTGGGCAGTGTGTCCAGGAAGCTTTTCTAACTCAGTATGTAGATTGTCCGACCAGAGGGGAGGCCATATTGGATTTCGTACTGTCGGACTTAGGCTCAATTTACCAACTTACTTTCTTCTATGTGTGAGCCCAGTCCTGCCATCTCTTTAAATAAAGCAATAGGAGAAGATATTCAATCTTACACTTTTAGTTTTATTCTAGCAATAAGTGGATAAAGTATACAGAGCTCTGGGTCTAAACTTTTCTGTCCCTCACAAACTACTAAGTAAGTCAGTTCACAAAGAACAAAGACATATTCCTGCCCTGACCCAGTCTTTTATACCATACAAAACATCATACAATCACTCAAGTGAGATTGTCTTCTAATTGGCTGTTGCTCTGACTCCATTCCCTGCCTCCTCGCATTCCCAGATGTCCGATCCCACGTGACCTTCCCTTGTCTCTGAAAAGGAGCACCACGCGGCCTCCTTTTGGGCGTGAAACGGCAGACTCGCACACTTCCGGGGCGCGAAATGGCTGATCACGTGACCTCCCGGCATTCTTCCGGAGCGCGAAACAGGGAGACCACGTGACCGCGTCCGCGCCTCGGAGCATCACGTGATCATCCTCTGCGCACGCATCAGAGGAACACGTGACCTCTGAACGCCGAGGACACGCCCACTCGGAATCTACAATTTATTCTACCGGTTAGCCATATATATATTTACAGTACTTGGTAACGAACCGGGACATGTTAGTGGGTGAACATTTTGGTGATGGTGACTACAATTCTGTGACTTTCACCTTGGTTATGGAGAGAGATAGGTGTGTGCAACAGGGTAGGTTTTACAATTGGGGGAAGGGTAAATACGATGCTGCAAGACAGGATCTGAGGAGCATACGTTGGGAGCATAGGCTGTCAGGGAAGGATGTCATTGAAATGTGGAATTTTTTCATGGAACAGATATGACATGTCCTTGATATGTATGTACCTGTCAGGCAGGAAAGAGATGGTCCTGTGAGGGAACCTTGGTTGATGAGGGAGGTTGAATGTCTAGTAAAGAGGAAGAAGGAGGCTTACATAAGTTTGAGGAAACAAGGTTCAGACAGAGCGTTGGAGGGATACAGGATAGCCAGGAGGGAGCTGAAGAAAGGGATTAGGAGAGCTAAGAGAGGGCATGAAAAATCTTTGGTGGGTAGGATCAAGGATAACCCCAAGGCCTTTTATTTGTATGTGAGAAACATGAGAACGATGAGAACAAGGATAGGTCCGATCAAGGACAATAGCGGGAGACTGTGTATTGAGTCGGAAGAGATAGGAGAGATCTTGAATGAGTACTTTTCTTCAGTATTTACAAATGAGAGGGACCGTATTGTTGAAGAGGAGAGTATGAAATGGACTGGTGAGCTAGAGGAGATACTTGTTAGGAAGGAAGATATGTTGGACATTTTGAAAAACTTGAGGATAGACAAGTCCTCCGGTCCTGACGGGATATATTCTAGGATCATGTGGGAAGCAAGAGAGGAAATTGCAGAGCCATTGGCAATGATTTTTTAGTCTTCACTGTCAACGGGGATGGTACCAGAGGACTGGAGAGTGGCGAATGTTGTGCCCCTGTTCAAAAAAGGGAATAGGGATAACTGCAGGAATTACAGACCAGTTAGTCTTACTTCGATGGTAGGCAAAGTAATGGAAAAGGTACTGAGGGATAGGATTTATGAGTATCTGGAAAGACACTGCTTGATTAGGGACAGCCAACACGGATTTGTGAGGGGTAGGTCTGGCTTTACAAGTCTTCTGCAGGGATCAGTTCTGGGTCCTCTGCTGTTTGTAATTTGTATTAAAGACTTGGAAGAGGGAGTCGAACGGTGGGTCAGTAAATTTGCAGACGATACGAAGATAAGTGGAGTTTTGGATAGTGAGAAGGGCTGTTGTCGGCTGCAAAGGGACTTAGATATGATGCAGGGCTGGGCTGAGGAGTGGCAGATGGAGTTCAACCCTGTCAAGTGTGAGGTTGTCCATTTTGGAAGGACAAATAAGAATGCGGAATACAGGGTTAATGGTAGGGTTCTTAGTAAGGTGGAGGAGCAGAGGGATTTTGGGGTCTATGTTCATAGCTCTTTGAAAGTTGCCACTCAGGTGGATAGAGCTTGTAAGGCGGCCTATGGTGTATTAGCGTTCATTAGCAGAGGGATTGAATTCAAGAGTCGTGAGGTGATGTTGCAGCTGTTCAGAACCTTGGTAAGGCCACATTTGGAATACTGTGTGCAGTTCTGGTCGCCTCACTTTAGGAAAGATGTGGAAGCTTTGGAAAGGGTGCAGAGGAGATTTACCAGGATGTTGCCTGGAATGGAGAATAGGTCGTACCAGGATAGGTTGAGAGTGCTAGGCCTATTCTCATTGGAATGGCAAAGGATAAGGGGTGACTTGATAGAGGTTTATAAGATGATCAGAGGAATAGATAGAGTAGACAGTCAGACTTTTTTCACTGGGTACAACAGATTGTTACAAGGGGACGTAAATTTAAAGTATAGGGGGGATGTCAGGGGTGGGTTCTTTACCCAGCGAGTGATGGGGGCATGGAATGCGTTGCCTGTGGGAGTGGCAGAATCAGAACCATTGGTGACCTTTAAGCGGCAATTGGATAGGTACATGGATAGGGTGCTTAAGCTAGGACAAATGTTCGGCACAACATCGTGGGCCAAAGGGCCTGTTCTGTGCTCTGTTGTTCTATGTTCTATGTATGTTCTATGTCTCGCCACGTGTTGAACTCGTTAATCCAAGAGCGTAGGAGAATGAAGGTGAGGCCTCTGCCGAGGACTGATCTTCATCCTCAGAGAAGGGGAGGTCTGGAGGGATGATGAAAACATGGCAGGGCTGGGAACTAGGACCTGGGACCTGCTGTGGGGCTGGAGCTGGGAGTGGGGGCGGGGTTAGGTGTGGGGGTGGAAATCGGGGCGGGACGGAGATCAGGACAGAGTGGGATTCGGCATGGAGACGGAGGTCGGCGTGGGGGCGGGGATAGGCATGGTGATGGAGATAGGCATGGGGGCGGAGACGCATGCTGCATGGTCGTTGTGCAGGTGAGTGATGTTACTGGGGGCGGAAGTATCTGTGGCGACGGCAACCCAGGGGGTGGAAGTGGCTGTGGCAAAGGCCGAAACGGTGTTGTTCCCGATAGTGTCCCTTTTTGGCACACTTTCCTCATTCCTGAAGAAGGGTTCATGACCGAAACGTCGATTCTCCTGCTCCTTGGATGCTGCCTGACCTGCTGCGCTTTTCCAGCAACACATTTTCAGCTCTGATCTCCAGCATCTGCAGTCCTCACTTTCTCCAAAGTAAATATCCCAGGATATCGATGCTTCAGGCGGGATAGAGAGGGAGGGAAAAGTGGTGGTGGAGTTATATTACTGGTCAGAGAGGATATCACAGCTGTGTTGAAGGAGGGCACGATGGAGGACTCAAGCAGTGAGGCATTATGGGCAGAGCTCAGAAATAGCCCCAGTGTTGGGGTTGTACTACAGGCTTCCCAACAACGAGCATAAGATAGAGGTACAAATATATAGAGAGATCATAGAAAGATGTAGGAGTAACAGGGTGGTGGTGATAGGAGATTTTAATTTTCCCAACATTGACTGGGATTCACTTAGTGTTAGAGGTTTAGATTAGTTTCCCTATAGTGTGGAAACAGGCCCTTCGGCCCAACCGTCCGGAGAGTAATCCAACCAGACCCACTTCCCTCTGACTAATGCACCTAACACTATGGGCAATTTAGCATGGCTAATTCACCTAACCTGCACATCTTTGGATTGTGAGAAGAAACCAGAGCAAACCCACGCAGACCCAGGGAGAATGTGCAAGCTTCACACAGACAGTTGCCCAAGGCTGGAATCGAACCTGGGACCCTAGTGCTGTGAGGCAGCAGTGCTAACCACTGAGCCACCGTGCCATCAGTTAGATGGAATAGAATTTTAAGGAGCAGCCAGGAGGGTTTTCTAGAGCAGTATGTAAATTGTCCAGCTAAGGAAGGGACCATACTTGAACTGATGTTGGGGAATGAGCCCAGCCTGGTGGTTGAAGTTTCAGTAGGGGATTACTTTGAGAATACTGATCACAATTCTGTAAGTTTTAGAATACTCATGGATAAAGACAAGCGAGGTCCTAAAGGAAGAGAGCTAAATTAGGGGAAGGCCAACTATAGCAAAATCCAGGAGGAGCTGCAGAATGTGAATTGGGAGAAGCTGTTAGAGGGTAAATCCACATTTGATATGTGGGAGGCTTTTAAAGAGAGGTTGATTAAAGTGCAGGAGAGACATGTTCCTGTGAAAAAGAAGAATAGAAATTGTAAGATTAGGAAAACATGGGTGACAGGCAAAATTGTGAGACTAGCTAAAAGGAAAAAGGAAGCATAAACATGGTCTTGGTGACTGAAAACCGACAAAGTATTGGAAGAATATCAGGAAAGTAGGACCAATCTGAAATGAAGAATTAAGATGGCTAAAAGGGATCATAAAATGTCTTTAGCAAACTGGGTTAGGGAAAATTCCAAAGCCTTTAATTCGTATATAAGGAGAAAGAGTGTGAGTAGAGAAAGGGTTGGCCCACACAGGACAAAGGAAAGATGTTATGCATGGAGGCAGAGAAAATGGTGAGATTCTCAATGAGCACTTTGCATCTGTATTCACTGAGGAGAGGGATACTGAAATTAGGGATAAGGCAGGAGGATGTATTGGGTATTCTAAAAAGCATTAAGGTGGACAAGTTCCCAGGTCCAGATGGGATCCAGCCCAGGTTTCTGAGGGAAGCAAGAGGCCTTCACAAATATACTTGCAGCATCCTTGAACATGGTTAAAGTCCAAGACGACTGGAGAATTGCTAATGGTGTCCCCTTGTTTAAGAAGAGTAGCAGGGATAATCCAGGTAATTATAGACCGATGAGTCTGATATCAGTGATAGGGAAGCTTCCGGAGAAGATATCACTATGGGATAGGATCTATTTATATTTGGAAGAAAGTGAGCTTATCAATGATAGGTAACATGGTTTTTTGCAGGGAAGATTATATCTTTCAAACTTAATAGAATTCTTTGAGGAAGTGACAAAGATGATCGATGCGGGATGGGCTGCAGATGTCAAATAAATGGATTGTGTTAAGACGTCTGATAAGGTTCCCCATGGTAAGCTGATTAAGAAAGTGAAGTCACATGGGTTCCAGGGTGTACTAACTAGATGGATAGAGAGCTGGCTGGGCAACAGGAGACAGAGAGTGGTAGTGGATGGGAGTTTCTCAAAATGGAGAACTGTGACTAGTGGTGTCCCACAGGGATCCGTGTTGGGACCACTGTTGTTTGTGATATACATAAATGATCTGATGGAAGGTATAGGTAGTCTGATTACCAAGTTTGCAGATTGATAGTAAAATTGGTGGAGCAGCAGATAGTGAAACAGACTGTCAGATAATGCAGCAGAAGATAGATAGATTGGAGAGTTGCGCGTAGAAATGGCAGATGGATTTCAATCTGGGCAAATGCATTTTGGAAGATCCAATTCACGAGTGAACTATATGGTGAATGGAAAAGCCCTGGGGAAAATTGATGTACAGAGAGATCTGGGTGTTCAGGACCACTGTACCTTGAAGGCGGCAATGCAGGTCGATAGTGGTCAAGAAGGCGTATGGCATGCTTTCATTCATTGGATGGCATTTTGAGTACAAGAGATGGCAGATCATGTTACAGTTGATTCGGACTTTGGTTCAGCCACATTTGAATTACTGCACACAGTTCTGATCACTACATTACAAAAAGGATGTTGAAGCTTTAGAGAAGGTGCAGAGGAGATTCACCAGGATGTTGCCTGGTATGGAGGGTGCTAGCTATGAAGAGAGGTTGAGTAGATTAGGATTATTTTCATTAGAAAGATAGAGGTTGAGGGGGGGACCTGATTGAGGTGTACAAAATCATGATAGGTATAGACAGATGGATAGCAAGAAGCTTTTTTCCCAGAGTGGAGGATTAAATTACTAGGGGTCATGAGTTCAAGGTGAGGGGGAAAAAGTTTAAGAGAAATACACTGGAAAGTTCTTTTCACAGAGAGTGGTGGGTGCCTGGAAAGCGTTGCCAGCGGAGGTGGTAGAGGCTGGCATGGTAGGGTCACTTAAGATGTATGTAGACAGATGCATGAATGGGCAGGGAGCAGAGGGATACAGATTTTTAGAAAATAGGCAATAGATTTAGATAGAAGATCTGGATCAGCGCAGGCTTGGAGGGCCGAAGGGCCTGTTTCTGTGCTGTAATGTTCTTTGTTCTTTTTTCAGTCTCAGTGAGTGGAATGGCTTACTTTTGCTTCTATATCATATTGCCCCATGGTCATTCTTCAAGAAGGGGCATTGTGGAACAGACCATGTCCCTCATTAAAAACGAGGTTCCAATGTCAGTCTATTCCAGACAGAGTGCTCCACATCATAGTCATGATCTGTGCCTTCACAATGTCAGCCTCGAAAGAGTGATGTGTTCGCAGAGGAGGTGATACAAAACCAAAGGAGAACACCGAGGGGAATGACGGGTGTGATATGATAACATGCCTGTGATATCTGAATGCGACAAAAATGAGGTGGATGGATTTCATTGAAGATCTCAGATAGGTTTATCTACAGCTAAACTATTACATAAAATGTAGAATAATCTATGGACACAGCCTGCATCGAGAGTGTCATCATGCCTGGGGCCTAAAGTCACGAATCAACAATTAGATACAGTATTTGACTTATTTGTATGTTTAGCTTTTGAAGTGGCATCACTCAAGAAAGGCATTGCACAACATCCCTTTTCTTTCCAAACATAGGTTTGTATGCTATACTGGATTCCCAAAATTAGTGAAACAGAGACAAGGACTGAGGAATTTACATGTACAGAACGCAAGACTCCATATCATACTTCAGCAGTTCGAATATATTCCACAACTTGTCATGGTGTCACTTTGTGGAAGTGAGGATTTCACCCTTGGCAACTTCAGGCCTGTAGGCATGTTGTCAGTGTGGTTCTTGTTGGCCCATTTGTTCCATCACTCTGGCTGTGCTATTTCATGTTCACTGTGCACAGTTGGTGCATTGTACACTTACCACTATCTGGTTTCTGTGCCTCCTCGGCTTTGCTTCATCAGGTGTTGGGATTTAACAAGGCTCATTGTGAACTTTAACTCTGCAGGTATCCATAATGGAAAGTGTGACTTTGACCCTTTGACCATTGAGATAGTTATGCACTTGCACGCTTGTCTTGCAGCATCCCCATCCTCCCTTGTTTGTCAATAAATGTTGACAACATTCATAACAACACGACAGTTGGAGGAAGAGCACCTCATTTTCCACCTGGGAACCCTCCAACCACAAGGGATGAACTCAGATTTCTCCAGTTTCCTCATTTCCCCTCCCCCTACCTTGTCTCAGTTGATTTCTTCGAACTCAGCACCGCCCTCCTAACCTGCAATTTTCTTCCTGACCTCTCCGCCTCCACCCCACTCCGGCCTATCACCCTCACCTTGACCTCCTTCCACCTATCACATCTCCATCGCCCCTCCCCCAAATCCCTCCTCCCTACCTTTTATCTTAGCCTGCTGGACACATTTTCCTCATTCCTGATGAAGGGCTTTTGCCCGAAACGTCGAATTTCCTGTTCCTTGGATGCTGCCTGACCTGCTGTGCTTTAACCAGCAACACATTTTCAGCTCTTGTCAATAAATGTGACCTGCATCTCAGCTGCTGGCTTGGAAAGGTCATTCTCACTTACCTTGAGTTTCTGCTGGTAATGGTAATTCTATATCCAGAGGTGTGCCTCTGATGTGCATCATGGGGGCACAAAAATCTTGGTTCATTGTCCTGCCTTTCAGCATGTGGTTTAACATGGAAAACCGTTCGCTCAGCAAGACAGGTTGATTGAGGTGATGTAGTGATGAAATCGTATGGTCTGCATTACATTTGTTCTGAAAGGTTTGCCATAAACTGTGGCCCAGTGTCAGAAATGATCTCTTCAGGTACACCAAGCTAACTTGGTGTGTCACAGTGCCAAGATTGTGGCAGAGGTTGAAGTCATATTCCTGTTCTTTTACCAAAGGGAATTACTGTCTGGGTAATACACTTTTTAGTAAATTATTTCCAAAGATTGACTTCCATCATGAATTGTTATCAAACAAGGACGTATGAAATCACGTGAGACCAAATACTGGAGCAAGCATGTCCTTACTCTATGTTGGAATAACTGGATTGTGCTCAATGCGACAGTGAGGACAGCTGATGGAGCAGGAGCTGACAGAATCAAAATTAAAAGGACCAAATCCATGCACATTGCATTCGGCCCCCATGAGTTAGTGACCTTTATATGGGTAGGACCTGTAGCCCAACCGCCCCTCAGGATGGATATCCTCACCCACCTGAATTGCTCTTTACACTTCTGATGGTGGACAGATCATGTTGTTCAGCACAGTCACTCAGTGGTTAGCTCTGCTACCTCACAGGGCCAGAGACCCGGGTTCAATTCCCACCTCGGGCAACTGTCTCTGTGGAGTTTGCACATTCTCCCTATGTGTGCGTGGGTTTCCTTCGGGTGCTCCGGTTTCCTCCCACAGTCCAAAGATGTGCAGGTCAGGTGAACTGGTCATGCTAAATTGCCCGTAGTTTTAGATGCATCATTCAGAGGTGAATGTAGGGGAATGGGTCTGGGTGGTGTTGAGACGGAAACCGAATGGTCTCGTCTCTATGTGTTCGTTGGAAGGAGAGATCAAACCGGCTAGAGTTTGGAGCAAAAACACCGTTTATTACAGAATCAAAACTGGCACACTATACAACGAATTCAAAAGCATGCAAATTCATTGGAGAAGGCGTTCTGTCTCTCCCTTCGGATCTGGTGCAGTTATACTTCGCGCTTCCTCGAGTTCCCGGTCAGGTTCCCCTTGTTCGGCTCTTTCATTGGTCGGTTCACCTGTCTGTGAATGGATTAGTGTCTCTATTGGCTGCCCCGAGATACCTGTCCAACTCCTGCTGTGCTGAACAATGGGTAGACATCCTGGGTTCGGCAGTTTCCGATCTTGTAAATTAAAAGTTTATTGTTTGGAAGGGTTTCCTCATTGCCATGCGTCTGGCTATCTGGGCGTTCACAATAGTTCTCCATAGTTGAATATACAGATATTATCATTTAACATAGGACCCAAATGAGTTTGACGTCAGCGGAGGCATTAGCAAGTACTTTATCAATCAAGTATAGTATTGGTGCGATTTACACTATCCGATAGTTACCGGTTTCCTTTATTAACAATGAGAGTGTAACAGGATGATCTGAAACTGACGGACATGTTCTAATCCCCCAGGAATGTGGCCCCAGGCAGACAGTCCTGCAGTGGCTGGGTTTACTTTACATGGCTGTGTTTTAGCTGGTATCTGCCAGTGTCTGCTTTAATAATGGTGCTCCCCTCCCTAGCCCCAATGTAGGTACCCCGATAGCAGATTCTCCCCAACAGTGGGTTGCTGTTCGGAGGGTCAGTGTGGACTTGTCGGGCTGAAGGGCCTGTTTCCACACTATAGTGAATCTAATCTAATCAGATCCCTACACGGGGAAGAATTAAAAAACCACCCAATCTGGGCTAAAGGCAAAGATTGCAAAAATGGGTTACTGCAAATGGAACCAGTGACATTTATAGGAACACCTTCACCTTGCACTAACCCCATCAGCCGGATGTCTATTGCAGGAATTCTCCCAATAATTCAAAGGTTAGAGGGACAGTGGATTTTGGTTAAACCCACAGTACTGGCAGATCAGGCAGCTGAAAGATCTGCCTCTGATCACTCCTGCTGTGAGCCTCAGTATCTGCCAGCTCAACATTGGGACAGTAAATCAAACTCTGCAAACAACGTAGAATGAATGTTCCTAAGAGGAGAAGTGGGAATGGATCAATAATGGATGGACACAGGCTATGCAAAGATGGGGTTTGGAGACATCAAGGATCAAATTGACCAGTCACACCCACTGCCTTCATGCAATATCTGGCACAACAGATCCACTCATGGAGGCATTTGGGGCCTGAACAGATGACAGTCCCATGCCAGTGCAGCTGGTGGGGACAAGGGTTTTGGGCAACATGGCGGCTCAGTGGTTAGCACTGCTGCCTTACAATGCCAGGGACCTGGGTTCGATTCTAGCCTCGGGCGACTATCTGTGTGGAGTTTGCACATTCTCCCTGTGTCTGTGTGGGTTTCCACCGGATGTTCCAGTTTCCTCCAACAATTCAAAGATGTGCAAGTTAGGTGGGATTACCACACTAAGTTGGCTATAGCATTCAGGGATATGTAGGTTAGGTGTATTAATTAGAGGAAATGTAGAGTAATACGATAAAGGAATTGGTCTGTGTGGGATACTCTTCGGAGGGTCAGTGTTAGGCTGAAGGGCCTGTTTTCACACTGTAAGGATTCAGTGAAAAGATAAGCAGGCCATGCCTCACTTGCCAGAAGGACAACCCCAAAGTCAAAGTGCAAGTTCTCCAACTGACAGCACCGGCACCTCCAGGGGCATTCCCGCACCTGCAGGTTGATGATTTCTCGCTCCCACACTGTCAGGGTCACTCGTCATCAAGTTTACCAAATGGGTGGAAGCTGCTCCCGTGTGGAAGGCCACAGCTAACGTCCTGTGTGAGGATTATATAACTTGGTGGGGGCTACCCACCAGCATTGACTCAGACCACGAAACCCACTTCACAGGAACAGTGTGTCTGAGGTTCGCCACCGGTCGAGGATTGACTGGAACTTTCACTGTTGGAAAAGTATAGCATTGGAAAAATTCAGATCGTCAGGCAGCATCTTAGGATCAAGAGAGTCGACATTACGAGCTTAATCCCGTATCATCGAGAATGCAGAGGGGAAACGGGACTGTGAGATAAATGGGGGTGGGCGGGGGGCGCGGGAGCTGGGGCTGTGGGGAGGTAGCTGGGAAGACGATAGATGGATGCAGGTGGGGGGGTGATGGTGATAGGTCAGTGGGGAGGATGGAGTGGATAGGTGGGAAGGCAGGTGGACAGGTGGGGCTGGTCAGGAGGGTGGTGCCGAGTTGGAGGGTGGGATCTGGGTGAGGTGGGGGGCTGGGGTGGGGGAGGAGATTAGGAAACTAGTGAAGTCCATGTTGGTGTCATGTGGTTGAAGGGTCTCAAGGCAGAAAATGAGGTGTTCTTCCTCCAGTTGTCACTGTCCCTATCATCCACAATCATCGGGGCAGGCTCTGATTCAAGAATGAATCAGAGCCTGAAACAGTGACCGGCTAAATATCACCAGACAGGAATGCCTTGGCCCTAGCCTCTACCAATAGATCTGTGCAGAGCCAGGACTACCCCGAACAGAATGACAGGTCTGAGTCTATATGAAACAGTGACAGTTAGGCCAGTGTTCCCACTCAATACAACAGACTGACAGAAGGCTGACTTTCATCTTGTAAGTAATGCCCTTTTGCCTTACTGCCAAGCACGCAGATGCTGTAAGTTCTGCTTCCTCACATATACTGGCTGCCTGGATGGACCCATCAGAGGGAGGTCACAACATCATACTAGGCTAGTGGGTTCCTGTGGAAAAGATCTGCAAGGAACCCTTAGGCACAAAGTGGAGAGGACCATGGTGCCTTTGATCACCCAGTCAGCTGTCAATGAAAGAAGGCCTGGATTCACGCTTCCAACATCAGACAGGCATTCTACAGTACAGCAGAATCAGAAACTGACTGGCCTCCATGGTGTCTACAGTCATTTTTTAGTATTACATGTAAATATTTATGTCAATATGTCATAAGAATTGAGTGATTCTCTTCGAAGGGTCTTAGTCGGAACAAAAGACGGGACTGTGAGATAATCTGTTATGGTTCTCTTTACCAATCCACTCATATGTGATCTATACTTACAATACCATATTTCCACTCATTCATTCATATCTCTTTAAAAACTCGCATTATGTTTACTGTACCGTGTTTCCATTCACTCATATATAAAACTGCGTTTTTGTAATACATTTTACTCTGACAAGATAAATTAAATTAAACATCCCTTCCAACCCATTACCTCTTTATACCTTTCAATTCTTATTGTCCTCATACTGCAAGCAATACTGAGACCTGTTTCTGCATCAAAGACTATCCCTGAATAATTGTTAATACTGTAACCTACTCAGAACAATGCCAATCCTGGCCAGTGTGTCTCCAAGACTCACACAAAGTTATAGAAAGATTAACCGTCTCCCAGGATCTGAATAGGTTGCAAAACATGAAAAAGTCTACTCCACTAGCATGTGCTTTTAAAATACTTATTGAAAAGGGTGCTACGTCCTTTAAGAAACTTACTGTAAAATCAATGCCTCATGAAGCTGCATGACTAAATGTGAAGAACGGTCAAAGAACAGCGATAGTAAATGAATTCTCATGGCCCAGATGTGGGAGATCAGCTTAATACACATAAAATTTCTCACTTATTTAAATCCAATAGGTCTAGTATTTTTATTGTGGGGTAAAAAATGAGGTCTGCAGATGCTGGAGATCACAGTTGAAAATATGTTGCTGGTTAAAGCTCCCACGAGGAGGTTGAACAGTTCATCAACTTTACCAACACCTTCCATCCCGACCTCAAATTCACCTGGACTGTCTCAGACTCCTCCCTCCCCTTCCTAGACCTTTCCATTTCTATCTCAGGCGACCGACTCGACACAGACATCTATTATAAACCGACTGACTCCCACAGCTATCTGGACTACACCTCCTCCCACCCTGCCCCCTGTAAGAACTCCATCCCATATTCCCAATTCCTTCGTCTCCGCCGCATCTGCTCCCAGGAGGACCAGTTCCAACACCGCACAGCCCAGATGGCCTCCTTCTTCAAGGACCACAGATTCCCCCCAGATGTGATCAACGATGCCCTCCACCGCATCTCCTCCACTTCCCACTCCTCCGCCCTTGAGCCCCGCTCCTCCAACCGCCACCAAGACAGAACCTCACTGGTTCTCACCTACCACCCCACCAACCTCCGTATACAACGTATCATCCGCCGTCATTTCCGCCACCTCCAAACGGACCCCACCACCAGGGATATATTTCCCTCCCCTCTCCTATCAGCGTTCCGCAAAGACCACTCCCTTCGTGACTCCCTCGTCAGGTCCACACCCTCCACCAACCCAACCTCCACTCCCGGCACCTTCCCCTGCAACCGCAGGAAATGTAAAACTTGCGCCCACACCTCCTCCCTCACTTCCCTCCAAGGCCTCAAGGGATCCTTCCATATCCGCCACAAGTTCACCTGTACCTCCACACACATCATCTATTGCATCCGCTGCACCCGATGTGGCCTCCTCTATATTGGGGAGACGGGCCGCTTACTTGCGGAACGCTTCAGAGAACACCTCAGGGACACCCGGACCAACCAACCCAACCACCCCGTGGCTCAACACTTTAACTCTCCCTCCCACTCCACCGAGGACATGCAGGTCCTTGGACTCCTCCACCGGCAAAACATAACAACACGACGGCTGGAGGAGGAGCGCCTTATCTTCCGCCTGGGAACCCTCCAACCACAAGGGATGAACTCAGATTTCTCCAGTTTCCTCATTTCCCCTCCCCCCACCTTGTCTCAGTCAGTTCCCTCAACTCAGCACTGCCCTCCTAACCTGCAATCTTCTTCCTGACCTCTCCGCCCCCACCCTACTCCGGCCTATCACTCTCACCTTGACCTCCTTCTACCTATCACATCTCCATCGCCCCTCCCCCAAGTCCCTCCTCCCTACCTTTTATCTTAGCCAGCTTGGCACACTCTCCTCATTCCTGATGAAGGGCTTATGCCCGAAACGTCAAATTTCCTATTCCTTGGATGCTGCCTAACCTGCTGTGCTTTAACCAGCAACACATTTTCAACTAGTATTTTTATTAACATTACTAACTTTAAAGACATAAGGACTAACACCGCTTAATTATCACCAGATTTTGCTTCTGAGTCTAATCTAGATAATGTATGCACCAAGGTGATATCTAAAGTGGAGAGTGAATGTGGAGCTGGTGCTTGATAAATTGACGGATTGATTTGTTGTTGTTATGCAAGCTCAGATTGGACAGACATTCTAATCCATTCAGGAGTAACAGCTAGCATTTAGCAAGCCCTGAAACCATCTTCTGCTTCCCCAGGACAGGTGTCATGCAAACTTGTGTATGATAGGCATAACTATATGATACCATAAAGTTAAAATTTTAAGATATGTAAAAACTGTGTCTAAAAGAGACTACTGTAAAACTGTACTTTGGATTCCATTGTCACCTCGAACTGTGGGACTGCGGATGTTCAAGAAAGAGGCTATTTTTGCCACACACCAATCTTGGTAACTCTTGAACATGATTCCACATATCCTTGGGCACACACTTGTGAAGGATTGCACTTAAGTAACCCATGTGTTAAAAATGCACAGGTCCATTAGACATAAGTCTACTCTCCTGGTGACCAAGTAATTTACTAAGTTGTCCACATCCCGAGACTGCCCCTTAGACCCTTACTATCCCTACAGTGCTGTCAAATGCAATGGGCCTTCACTGTAATGCCTGTTCATCCTCACAGGCTGTGCTTCCAGATCTCTAAGGTTTGTTCCCTCCAGCCAGCTCCACAAATACGAGAGACTGATGTTGTGTTTTTACCAATCTCAGACCTGTAGATTTTATAGATTTTCTCTGAGAATTCCAGCCATTGAGTAGAACTTGTCCTCCTGAAACCTGGAGAAACATTTCCCATCACTGCCATAAGGTGGGTTTAAGGATTGCAGCAATTGGACATCCCAAGCTCCGGATCTTCCTCTCAACATATTGTTGTCATTAATATCCGCAAGAATAATCTGAAGCACATTGACTGTGTTGCCAATAGGTGTGTGGTTCCAAATGAATGAGGCAATCTCTAGTCACCAGCTTTGCCAAATGGTGGAGAGCTATATCGAGGTACAGTGAATGAAAAAAAAAGCACATCCCTTCAACGAAGGAAAATGCTCCATAATTTTCACATCCGATGACCTTCCCAGCTCTTATTGGTACAATAAGACTGTAGCAGATGTGAGAGTGAGTAGAGTTTTTAACTAAACGGACCTAAACTGATAGAACATACACATCACATATGTTTTAGTTTTCCTCTCAACTCCACTACTTCGAGGCACAAACCCAACACATGGCGCATGGCTGGAGGAAGCTCGCTGACCGAGGTGCCCTGTGCTTTTCAAGGCTTTGGTAAGCTTTCTGTGTGGCCTGCAGGTAGTCTACTGCATAAATACAGGTGCATCCTCCCTTGGGTCAACTGCTGGAGATGATGGGGTCACTGACAGAGGGGAGGTGGAGGAACCAGATACAATTGTCATGTCCCCCACAATCATCATGCCAAGCTCTGTTAGTCCTCTTCCCTCTGGATGCAAGTGCCACTCTGTCTCATTAAGGGCTGGGCCTCCTTCATAGAATCTCTACAGTATGGAAGCAGGCCATTCGGCCCATTGAGTAAATACCAATCTTCCAAAGACCATCCCATCCAGACTCACCCTATCCCAGTAAGTTTGCATTTGCCATGGCTCATCCACTCATCCCTGAGCACTATGGGCAATTTGGCATGACCAATCTACAAAACCTGCACATCTTCAGATTGTGAGAGGAAACTGGAGCACCCAAGGAAACACAGGCAAACACAGGAAAATATGCAAACTCCTCACAGTTAGTCACCTAAGGGTGGAATCAAACCCGGACAACTGGTGTTGTGAAGCAGCAGTACTAACCACTGAACTAACATATCACCCATGCCTGGTCACCCTTGCACCTTGGTATTGATGCTGAGCACTAGGGACAGAGAGATAGAGTACAGCTCCAGCAGTAGATCTGATAGCCACTGAGCATAGCACTGGAGCTGGGTCTCCAATATATCCATTACTCTTTTCATGGCAGGGGCCAAGAAACACCACAGCGATGAGAATGTGGTGTATATTTATTGAATTATACTGAAAAGCCTCTGTCAGACCTGGCTGACATTCCCCTGTCTGTCTCTGCAGGTTGCTTGTTTCAACTTTTCTTAGGTTTACAGATTAATTTAAAACCTTTCAGCCTAATAGCTTTCAACAATGCCTGGCTGGCAGTGCTCATAGTGAAAGAGTGTCTTTTCCCTTTCTTTACCTGCATTGTCAATGTGTTTAATAGCCGATCTCAAAGCCATGACTTTCATAACATAGTTGGCAGCACACTGGGTTGTCAGGTCACTAACAGACACAAAACAGGAGAGAAGCTCACTTTTCAACTCTGTCCTTGTGTTTTCTTAAAAAAGAAACTGCGATATTTATCTTGCCCATACCGCTACCTTTTCTCTCATCAAGTTCACATTCTGAGAGATTACAGTTCAGTTTGTAATGCATTTCTCTTCCTTTAGCTTTATCCTTTGAAGCGTCCTTGATACCTGTCATGTATGATATTTCAGTGGATGTCTCTACTGTCAGCGACTGGATTAACATCTGCAGTTACTTTGGCTGTATCAGTCTTCTTTCAAAGGAAAAATGTTGGAATTAAAGTTTGAAAGCCGTAGGTGATCCTTGGTCATGACACAATGAGAAAAGAAAACGTTAGTCAAAGTAGGCACACAGTAGCTTCTGCAAGACACGTGTTTGACTTTCTGTACATTGATAATGTCACTCAGTGGTTTACTGGGATACTGCTGTTTCTCTATCATCAGAAATAGCTTCAGTCTCTGCCACTGGTTCCAATGCACATTTCTCAAAGGAGCTAAGGATATTAATGTTTCGTTTCCCTCCACCGATCATTACTCCCTATGCATGGTTGTAGTGAGCTTGTCCTGCCTTGAGGTACAGCAAAAGACCGAAAGTGATGGCTATGGGTTCAGGAGCACTTTGTGAACATGCATAACCATGCCTGGTGCTGCGCCTTCGCCAATGAGTGAGCAGGGTCTTAGCACAGTGATGTGAGAGCATGCCCAGTCTAGGTCAGAGCATGCCCAGTACAGGTGAGAGGAAGCACTGCCAGGGAAAGCCCAGCTTGGAATGTCTGCAGGCCCAAGGCTTAAGGAAAGACTGCCATGTTTTTCTTTTTTAACTTTATTTCTTTATTTTTCCACTATTATACTGAGACGACTGTAGACCTGAACCTTTTAATTTATGTCTTTGTTTTTCTAGTACTGTAACTAAGATGTTATACCTGGGTATTTTGTACTGAAGATGGCACCATGAGGGGAGACATTATATACTTTTTTCTGTATTATACTCTTGTACCCTGTATTTGAGCACATATGAAGTAAAGCTAAATCCAAAAAAAACTAATCTAAAGGAAGTACAGTTCTCAGGAAGAATTCGCGCTTTGAGAGAATGAGACGTCTGCTCACCCTTCAGTGCCCAACATGCATGTGCTACTGAGGCTTGCTGTTCATTTCCCTTTGACCAGTGAGGCTGAGTGATGCTCCTGTGCATGTGAGTGGGCAGAGAGAAGGTCGTGCCAGCAAGCCATGTGCAGCACAATAGACATGTAGCTGGGTTTCCTCCATCACTGTAGCTGGGTTTGCTGGTGAGGGCCAGTGACACTGAACTTCATGGATCCATGTGTCCAGACCAGACAGGTTTGATGGAAGAGGACCAGGTTTCTTTCCTTTACGTCAGCACGGTGGCCTGAGCTTGTGATTATTTGATAGTATCTTCAATGGTGTTCATGACAGGAAATTTGAGTGTGTGTTTGTGTGTGTGAGTGTTTTTTGTGTTGTGTGTGAGTGTGTATGTGTGTATGTGTGTGTCAGTATGTGTGTGTGTGAGAGTATTTTTTGTGTTGTGTGTGTGTATGTGTGTGTGAGTGTTTTTTGTGTTGTGTGTGTGTGTGTGTGTGTGTGTTAGTTGGTGGGTGGGGGGGGGGGGGTGCGGAGATCAGAGGACAATGACCACTGTAGATTGCTTTGAAAATCGTGACTTGCAGCAAATGAAGCTCCTTTTTACAAAAGTACCAGGAAGATCCCACTGGGTGCAGTCCATTCACTCCAGTACTATTTTTAAACCATTTCTACAACATTTTACTCCATAGTTAGTGATGTAAGAAGCTGGTAATCGCAGGAGATAACTAACTCTGGCTCATGGATAGAAATTATGACCTTTAACTCACTCAGCACCAGACTTCAATTCCAAATAAGAAATTCTCGGACAGTCAGTTTGTGCCACCTTTTTTCAGAGTAATCCATAACTAATCCCACAATCCCATTGCCCTGAGCCAACCTCTACCTTGAATGATGACCTGTTTGGCTCCTGAAAGATGTGATGGTCCGTGTTTCAGATGACCAGGGTGTTCACCTACTGGCACATGAGAATCCCACATTTCAGCAGTGCCAACCACATTTCAACAGGAGCAGCTTTCAGTTAGAGTCGCAATGCAGCTTTAAGGGCTGGACTGACACGAAAAGTTTTTTTAAAAAGGCTTAAATACAAGCTGCAGCTCTAACACCACCTGCTGGGCATCTGAGCTGCAAATATTAAATCATTTAAATCAGAAAAGAGTTTATTCTCTCAACAACATTCATGACCCTGGGCTGCTCCAAAGCCCATTAAGTACCTTTCACAAAAAGTTAGTCTGCTGTAGGATGTGGGCATTGCCAACAGCATAAGACTATATGTAATAGCACAACCAGGCCATTCAGCCCATTGAGCCTGCTCCACCATTCATGGAGATCATGGCTGATCTGCTAATCCTCACTCCACACCTTTCATCTGCAACCTTTTATTCCAATTCTGATTAAAAATCTGTCTTAGCCTTGAATGTATGTAATGACCCAGCCTTGGCAGCTCTCTGTGATAAAGAATTCCACAGATACACTGCACTATTACAGAAGAAACTCTCTCTCATCTCTGACTTGAAAGTGAAAGTTCTAAGATTAAGCCTTCTGGACCTAGTTTCACCTGCAAGGAGCAACAACAGTGCCTCATCTATATTGTACATCTTTTGGCAAGCCTTCATCATCCTTGAACTGCTTGACGTAGAGTTATAGAATCATAAACCCATAAAGTCATTCAGCGCAGAAACAGACCCTTTTGTCACTTTTATCCATTTTCCCAAATTAATCGATTCCCATTTGTCTGTGTTAGACCAATATCCCTCTAAGCTGAAAATGTGTTGCTGGTTAAAGCACAGCAGGTTAGGCAGCATCCAAGGAACAGGAAATTCGACGTTTTGGGCAGAGCCCTTCATCAGGAATGAGGAGAGTGTGCCAGACAGGCTAAGATAAAAGGTAGGGAGGAAGGACTTGGGGGAGGGGTGATGGAGATGTGATAGGTGGAAGGAGGTCAAGGTGAGGGTGATAGACCGGAGTGGGGTGGGGGCGGAGAGGTCAGGAAGAAGATTGCAGGTTAGGAGGGTGGTGCTGAGTTGAGAGAACCGACTGAAACAAGGTGGGGGGAGGGGAAATGAGGAAACTGGAGAAATCTGAGTTCATTCCTTGTGGTTGGAGGGTTCCCAGGCGGAAGATGAGGCGCTCCTCCTCCAGCCGTCATGTTGTTATGTTCTGCCAATGGAGGAGTCCAAGGACCTGCATGTCCTCGGTGGAGTGGGAGGGAGAGTTAAAGTGTTGAGCCACGGGGTGGTTGGGTTGGTTGGTCCGGGCGTCCCTGAGGTGTTCGCTGAAGCGTTCCGCAAGTAAGCGGCCCGTCTCCCCAATATAGAGGAGGCCGCATCGGGTGCAGCAGATGCAATAGATGATGTACAGGTGAACTTGTGGCGGATATGGAAGGATCCCTTGAGGCCTTGGAGGGAAGTGAGTGTGGAGGTGTGGGCGCAAGTTTTACATTTCTTGCGGTTGCAGGGGAAGGTGCCGGGAGTGGAGGTTGGGTTGGTGGAGGGTGTGGACCTGACGAGGGAGTCACGAAGGGAGTGGTCTTTGTGGAACGCTGATAGGGGAGGGGAGGGAAATATATCCCTGGTGGTGGGGTCCGTTTGGAGGTGGCGGAAATGACGGCGGATGATACGTTGTATACGGAGATTGGTGGGGTGGTAGGTGAGAACCAGTGAGGTTCTGTCTTGGTGGCGGTTGGAGGAGCGGGGCTCAAGGGCGGAGGAGCGGGAAGTGGAGGAGATGCGGTGGAGGGCATCGTCGATCACGTCTGGGGGGAATCTGCGGTCCTTGAAGAAGGAGGCCATCTGGGCTGTACGTTGTTGGAACTGGTCCTCCTGGGAGCAGATGCGGCGGAGACGAGCTGTACGGTGTTGGATCTGGTCCTCCTGGGAGCAGATGCGGTGGAGACGACCTCCTGGGAGCAGATGCGGCGGAGACGAAACGCTTCAGAGAACACCTCTGGGATGCCCGGACCAACCAACCCAACCACCCCATTGCTCAACACTTTAACTCTCCCACCCACTCCACCGAGGACATGCAGGTCCTTGGACTCCTCCACCGGCAGAACATAACAACACGACGGCTGGAGGAGGAGCGCCTCATCTTCCGCCTGGGAACCCTCCAACCACAAGGAATGAACTCAGATTTCTCCAGTTTCCTAATTTCCCCTCCCCCCACCTTGTCTCAGTCGGTTCCCTCAACTCAGCACCACCCTCCTAACCTGCAATCTTCTTCCTGACCTCTCCGCCCCCACCCCACTCCGGTCTATCACCCTCACCTTGACCTCCTTCCACCTATCACATCTCCATTGCCCCTCCCCCAAGTCCCTCCTCCCTACCTTTTATCTTAGCCTGCCTGGCACACTCTCCTCATTCCTGATGAAGGGCTCTGCCCGAAACGTCGAATTTCCTGTTCCTTGGATGCTACCTGACCTGCTGTGCTTTAACCAGCAACACATTTTCAGCTCTGATCGCCAGCATCTGCAGACCTCACTTTTTACTCAATATCCCTCTAAACCTTTCCTATTCATGTACTTGTCCAAATGTCTTTTAAATGTTGTAATTGTACCCTCCTCTACCAGGTTCTCTGGCAGTTCATTCCACACACACATCATCCTCTAGGAGAAAGTGAGGGTTACAGCTGCTGGACATCAAAGTCGAGAGTATGGTACTGGAAAAGCACAGCAGGTCAGGCAGCAACCGAGGAGCAAGAGAATCGACGTTTCAGGCATTGGCCCTTCATCCGGAAATGCCGATTCTCTTGGTCCTCGGATGTTGCCTGACCTGCTGTGCTTTTCCAGTGCCACACTCTCAACGCATCATCCTCTGTGTGAAAAAGTCCCCCCTCAGGTCGCTTTTGAATCTTTCTCCACTCACCTTAAATCTATGTCCTCTAGTTTTGAACTCCCTACCCTTAGCAAAAAAAACTTTGTTATTCATCTTATCCATGCCCCTCAATGTCATGAAATGAACACAATCAATTTCACTGCTTACTTTAGCCTGACCATGCCAATCTCTCACTTCGATGCTATTTCCATCCCATGCCTTCCCTTTTTTCCCATGCCACCCTCTCATGTCACTTCAATTCTATAGCATACCAATCCATCATTCTCACATCACCCCTACCAAACCAGCGCTTCCTACCCACACCATCCCAGTTGTAAAATAATGGCTTTTTCATTTGAAAAATCTCAGGAATAAGAGGAGGATTCAACATCCTGAAATCAAATGATGTTTAATGTCCCTCACTATTTATTCCAATTATCAATATTTATCATTAAATAATCTTAAAAGATCAATGCAGTAAATAATATTGTACTGAAAGTGGTGGTGGCATTTTTCAATGTTCCTTTGATATTTTTTCTGAGCCATTTCAGGGTCAACTGCATTGCAGTGGGCCTGGAGTCACCTGAGGTTAGATATAGGTTTGGATGTCAGATTTCCTTCCCTAGTCAGGCTTTCCACATACTGTTTCGTGGACATTAGTAAACCAGAGATAGATTCAACATTCAGTGTAGTTTCATCATCATGTGGTCAAGTGACCACAACCTCAAAATTGAACATTCTAAATTGATCTACAGCGAGAGAAACGAGGTCTGACAGAAAATTGGCCAAACTAAATTAAACAGTAGCCATCAGCTACAGAGAACAGTGGAAACCAAGATCAAAGAAGTCACAAAGAGGTAACAAACAGTTACAACTAGCTGTGTATTGGATAAATATTGATTAGACTTTCTGGCACCTTGACTTTCAGCCAGTGCCTGAGGATTTGCACTAACACTTCCTCGGCATGGCAATACTGAAGTTGTGTTGGTGCTTTTCCATTGGATGTTTTGAACCCTGCTGATGTTGCCATTGGCTAAAGGTCACAGAATACTCTGGAAGTTCTGGGGTCAGGGGGAATCCATCTCCTCAGCATCAACTTACAGCAGGACGTATGGCAAAAGACTTCTCTGCAATGGAAGACAATCCGGGAGAATGTCCACCCTGACATTTGTGGAAGAGACCCAGTCCTACATCGGACAGGAAGGAGATTCCAATGTCCCAGCTCAAGCACACTGAGCATTGTGAGTAATATCCTTTCTCAGACAGAGAGAGCTATATAAAGAGTAAACATTATGGGAACTTGGGAAATGCTCACATGGTGTTTTTAATAAAGAATATCATAACTATTATATTAAGAATTTGGAAATATCTAATAACAACAGTGGTGTAATATTGGGTGACTTTAACTTCCCCAATATTGACTGGGATTCCCATCAATAAAGGGCTTAGATTGGGCAGAATTTATTGGGCACCCAAGAGGGTTTCTTGAAACAGTATGTGGATAGTCCAAGTAGAGGAAGGGCCACACTGGACCTTGTATTGAGCACTGATCCTTAACAGGTGACTGACCTTTCAGTGGGATAGCATTTTGGAAACAATGATCACAACTCCTTAAGGTTTAAAATAGCCATGAATAACAATTAGTCAGGACCTTACAGGAAGGTACTTTACTGGGGGAGGAAAAAATTATGTCAATATTAGGCAGGAGCTAGGGTGAGTTAGTTGGAAGCAGCTAAAAGTCCACATTTGACATGTGGGAATTGTTGAAAGACCTCCCGATCAGAGTTCAGGATTGGCATGTTCCAGTGAGGAGAAAGGACAAGGATGGAAAGGTAAGGGACTCTTGGATAATGTGGGAGGTTGCATATTTAGTTAAATGGAAAAAGAAGCATACGTAAAGTTTAGGAAGCTAAATTCAGACAGGACCCATGAGGAACATAAAGAAAGCTTCAGCAAGGCATTTGATAAGGTTCTCCATGGTAGGCTCGTTCAGAAGGTCAGGAGGAATGGGATACAGGGAAATTTAGCTGTCTGGATACAGAATTGGCTGGTCGATAGAAGACAGCGAGTGGTAGTGGAAGGAAAGTATTCTGCGTGGAAGTCAGTGGTGAGTGGTGTTCCACAGGGCTCTGTTCTTGTCATTTTTATTAATGACTTGTATGAGAAGATTGAAAGATGGGTTAGCAAGTTTGCAGGCGACATGAAGGTTAGAGGTGTCATTGACAGTTTAGAGGGCTGTTGTAGGCTGCAGTGGGACATTGACAGGATGCAGAGATGGGCTGAGAGGTGGCAGATGGAGTTCAAACTGGATAAATGCGAGGTGATGCATTTTGGAAGGTCGAACTTGCAAGTTGAGTACACGATTAAAGACAGGATTCTTGGCAGTGTGAAGGAACAGAGGGATCTTGGTGTGCAGGTACATAGATCCCTTAAAATGTTCACCCAAGTGGACAGGGTTGTTAAGAAAGCATATGGTGTCTTGGCTTTCATTAACAGGGGGATTGAGTTTAAGAGCCGTGAGATCTTGTTGCATCTCTATAAAACTTTGGTTAGACTGCACTTAGAATACTTTGTCCAGTTGGGGTTGCCCTATCATAGGAAAGATGTGGATGCTTTGGAGAGGGTTCAGAGGAGGTTTACCAGGATATTACCTGGACTGGAGGGCTTATCTTACAAAAAGAGGTTGACTGAGCTCAGACTATTTTCGTTGGATATAAGAAGGAAGAGATGGGACCTAACTGAGGTGTATGAGATAATGAGAGGCATAAATAGAGTTGATAGCCAGAGACTTTTCCCCAGAACAGAAATTGTTAACACGAAGGGTCATAGTTTTAAGCTGTTTGACGGAAAGTATAGAGGGGATGTCAGAGGTGGGTTCTTTACACAGACAGCTGTGAGAGCTTGGAATGCATTGCCAACAGCAGTTGTGGAAGCGAGGTCATTGGGGATATTTAAGAGACTGCTGGATATGCATATAGTCACAGAAATTTGAGGGTTCGTACATTAGGTTTACCTTACATGAGGATCAATGGTCGGCACAACATCATGGGCTGAAGGGCCTGTTCTGTGCTGTACTGTTCTATGTTCTATGTTCTAAAGCAGGAAAGAACTCAAACAAGGAATTATGAGAGCATGGAGGAGCCATGAAATGACCATGGGAACTAGGGTTAAAGAGAATCCCAAGACATTCTTTTTATACATTAACAGCAATGTTTGTATTAACAAGACAATAACTGGGGAGAAGGTAGAGCCACTCAAGGATAAAGGAGGGAACTTGTGCTTAGAGGCAGAGGATATGGGTGAGATTCTAAATGAGTACTTTGCAAAAGTATTCACCCAGGAGAAGAATATGGAGGATAGTGAGATTTATGTGAAGCATACTAATATCTAGGGCATTTTGAGATCAAGATAGCAGTGGTGTAGAACCTCTTGAAGAGCATTAAGGTGGATAAATCTCCAGGTCTCGATGGTATCTACTCCAGGATGCAAGAGAGGAGTTAGCTGGGGCTTTGACCAAGATCAATCACTAGCCACTAGAGAGGTCCCAGAGGACTGGTGAGTAGCCAATGTTGTTCCTCTGTTCAAGAAGGAACAATGGGATAATCCAGGAAACTATAGACCAGTGAATCTCACATCGGTGATTGAGAAGCTATTGGTGAAATTTCTTATGAATGGGATTTATGTGCCTGTGGAAAAACATGGTCTACTTAGGGACCGTCAGCATGGCTTTGTATAGGACAGGTCATGTCCTTCTAGATTTATTGAATTTTTTGAGGAAGTGACAAAGATGATTGATGAAGATAGAGCAGTAGTGTCTACATGGATTTTAGTAAGGTTTTTAACAAGGTCTCTCATGGTAGATTCATTCAGAAGATTAAGATGCATGGAATCCATGGTGACTTGGCCTGTGTATTCAGAACTGTCTTGCCCACAGAAAGCAGAGGGTAGTGGTGGAAGGGTAATTTTCTGGTTGGAGGTCCATGACTAGTGGTGTTCCACAAGGACCACTGCTGCTTATGATATATATGAATAACTTGGATGAACATGTAGATGGGTGGTTTAATAAATTTACAGACATCTCAAAGATCAGTGGAGTTGTGGATGGTTTTGAATGTTGTCAAAGAGTACAGCTGGATATAGATCAGTTGCAAATATGGGTGGAGAGATGGCAGATGGAGTTTAATCTGGGTAAGTGTGAGGTGCTGGACTTTGGGGATCAGATTTTAAGGAACAGTTAATGCAGAACTCTGAATAGCATTGATGTGCAGAGGGATCTTGGGGTTCAAGTCCATAGCTCCCTGAACATGGCCACTCAAATAGGGTGCTAAAGAAGGCATTAGGCGTGCTTGCCTTTATTGGTCGGGAAATTGAGTACAAAAGTCAGGATGTAATGTAGTAGCTTAATAAAACTTTGGCTACTTGTTTAGAGTCTTGCATTCAATTTGTTTGCCACATTACAGAAAGGATGTGAAGGCTTCAGAGAGAGTGAAGAAGAGGTTTACCAAAATGCTGCCTGGATTATAGGGTATGAGCTATAAGGAGAGGCTAGAAAATTCTGGGTTTTCTCTGGAGTGGAGGAAGCTGAGGGGAGACCTGTTGGATGACAATAAAATTATGAGATCCATAGATAGGGTTGATGGTCAGAATCTTTTTCCCAGAGTTGAAATGTCTAATACAAGAGGGAAAGTGGGAAAGTTTAAAGGTGATGTAAGAGGCAAGATTTTCTCATGGAAAGTGATAGGACTCTGGAGCATTCTGCCAGGGATGGAGTGGCAAATATGATAGGGGTGCTTCAGGGACTTTTAGATAAGCACATGAACATACAAGGAGTGGATGGATAGAGACCAAGGGCAGGCAGACGGGATTAGTTTAATTTGACGTCATATTTGACACAACATTGTGGGCTGAAGGATCCACTCCTGTGCCATACAATTTTGTGTTCTAATATTTTGTTCATAAAAATTGTATTGAACCGCAAACCAAATTCTGTATCCTTCTGTCTGCCTCACCGACAAGAACCACTTGGGTCAAACATTTTTAATGGATAAACTGGTCAAAGTGTCCAATGCAGGGATAATAGTGATGCCCCTGGGTGGCCTTCCATTAGAAGTGTTTGTGTAACTTCTGAAGTCAAGCCTCAACAACCAGGAATTCTCCGACGTCCAGACTGAGTCTGACTTAAGAGAACAGCTGCCTTATGTGACTGTGAGGATACAAGTGGCTGGAAGAGGATGAAAATTTCCAAACAGTGACTGGGCCATAAACCAAGTGTTTGCAATGTGAGGAGAAAAAAACAGCCAGAGTTAATACAAAGTCAGGGACCCACAGAAAACAGAGGCAGGAAGCTGAGTACTGGGTCTGAAGATCCCCGAGGTATTGCGAGCATGTGAGTGATAGCTGGAAAGAAATATTTATCTCTCACATCCACTGTCAACAGGGATGAAGGAGGAGGCCCCTGCCCAGCAGCAGCAGCAATACAAAGACGGACCGGACATGGCTGTACTCAGGTTCTCTGAGTGAGCGAGGTCCCGGGCTGACTCCTCCAGCCTAGACTTGAAAGCTACGCAGAGGCTGCAAGCACATGGCTAGGCCCGGGCACCTCAAGTAGAAGAAGTGGCAGTCTCGGCACAGCGAAGCTGTCACCCGGTGTGACAGTCTTGTTCTGTCATGGTGGGCTTGCCCCAGTGTGATGGTCTCAACCTTGGGTGGAAGGCTTCTTTGTTTTTGGCTTCCAGGTATTCGTACAGCCTGGCAGGCGGTCTCCATAAAGAGTGGTGTTCTTGTTCCGACTGTGTCTTCAGGGTATTCTATCGACCTTCAACTGGCTTTCCCCAAGACCGAGAGCCATTAATTAAAAGATGATGAAATTTGCCTTATTTTACAACTTTCTCATTATTTCGAATAACTCCTGTCATTGATGTCAGGTGCCATGTTGGGATTACTTATAAAACTTTTCACTATATTTTTGTGTAAAAATACACATGATGATAAATTTCTATTCTATTTTAAATTTCTATTCTGAGGTGGTGGGAGGCCAGATATTAGGGTTAGGATACAAGACAGAATACAGGGAACTGAGAGTAAGATCATGGATCCATGTGGTAACAGATAGTAAAAGCACTGGGGCAGTGAGGAAAGTCTGTTCAGATTTGGATTTCATAGACAAACCCCACACAGAGCAATGGAGGATGAGGAGGAAGGCCCAACCTTGGGAGGAAAAGATTCACGAATTGGAATACCCAAATTTCAGGCAGGCAAAAAATGCACCCAGTAAAATAAAAACAATCAGAGGCCGCGCTCGCCCTGGCACCACAGTGGACAAATCATGACCAATCAGAGACATCCATCTCCATATGGCCATCCCACAATGAGAGACCCAGACTCACGGAGAACAGAAAAAGCAGCCAATGTAGAGGTTGTTTAAGTTTAATCATTCACATGACGAGGGCATTGCTGGCTGGACCAACATTTATTGCCCACCTCTAATTGCCCAGAAGGAAGTTGGGTATCGAACACATTGCTGTGGGTCTGGAGTCTCAGTTTCCTTCCCGAAAGGACAGTAGTGAACCAGATGTTTTTTTTAACTCCAACAATCGTCATCATTAGACTTGTAATCCCAGAAATGTTATTGCATTGAAGCTCGATCATTTGCCGTGGCAGGAATTGAACCCAGGTTTCCAGAACATTATCAAGGATTAATAATCCAGTGATAATACCACTGAGCCATCACTCACCCAAGAAACCCATAAGAGAGAGAGAGAGAGCAGTAAATTAGAAGCAAGCAGTAAGAGAAATGGCACAGTGCCCAACATGGGACTAGAATGTACCTAAATGAAAAGTTGTCCAGGTAGGTGGACCATTGCAGTGAGAAAATATCAGGCCTGGGAGCCACAGGAAAGCAGTGGTGAGAGGTGGTGCAGAAAGTTGAAGGGAAAAGTGTTTTAAACTTCAATAAGACTACAGTGATAGCCAACTGCAGGGAGCAGCTGAGGGGCTGAGAACATAAGAGGGTGAAACAAAGTAAGGAGCTGGAAGAAGTGAAGCAGGAATTGGAGAGAGTAAAATTCAAAGAAATAGAGCAGAAGCAGAGGAACCAGGAGAACAGAGTGCACTTGGGACCATTTCAGGCCCAGTGTGAGAGTAAACCAGGGGACCCAGTGATTGGGACACAGACTGAGAACCTGTGGGTGATCTGACTGAGAAATGCCAAAATGTACAGGCTGTGCTCAGAGTCCTGTAGCAGGCAGGCAAAGAAAACTGAGCTATCACTGTGGACCCTTCAAAACGCCAGGGCTAGATTGAAAAATTAAAGTCCCAACTCCCATGGAAACGACAATGATATGTGCATGTAGAATCAGACAGGGCCAGTGATTATGGGATGGACTGAGAGGAAATAGAAGAAAGGCTCTAGATATACCGAGAGCAGTGAATACTGGGGACCCCTACCATCTGTTCCACAGGGAGTAGATCCTTGGGCACTCCCAAGATCTTACCCTGCCCCAATGAATCCCCTGACCACAACCCATCAGGACATCCAGAATGATAATCCAATTAACTATACTTGCCCACCTCTGGTGGTACAATCGACAGAGATCACTGTACTCAAGCTCACAGCTGACCCCTATTTGTTTTAAGACAGCACCCACCAATACAAGGTTCTTCACAAGCTTGGTATCCAGGAGGTGAGATTAATGTGAAAGTAGCCGAGCCCTGTGATCTATTCTGCCTTCCCCAATCCTCAGAATGTAGGAGGAGGGAAGATGCTCACCAAGAAAACAGCAAGCCGAGCCGCTAGAGGGTACACCTGGGGAGAGCCTGTTTTAAGATGAAATACATACATGCAGCAAAAGGGAGATTACCCAACTGCATTCTCCAGGCATTTGTGGACACAGTTCACAAGAGTCTTTGGTAACTGAGATCAGCGAGCACTCACTTGTAAAAACAGAGTAAATGGGAGCAGAACGCTTGTCACACAAAGTCCTGACGCAATGACAAAAGCCTGCGAAAATTTGGATCCCACAGGCAATTTGCATACAGGGCAATGGAGAATAAGGAGGATGGCCTGGGCTTGGGAGAAAGAGATTTATGAGTCAGTGTACCCCAAACCAGGCATCAGAAAAATCAGCACCCCCTGATCATGTGTGAAGGAATGGAGAGGGTGACTGAAACAAGGGAGTTGTTATTGGAGCCACCCACCTCTACACGGCCATCCCACAGGGAGAGATAGGGATCAGCAGCAGGGAGATACTAGGCAGTAGCCACCACAAGGGAAATGTGATAATTACAATGGGCACACAGACCACTTGGTAAGATTACCCAGGCACTTAACACCACCACAGGAGCCAGGATCAAGACCCTAATTCATGCCGCTAGAAGGGCCAGACAGACAAGCAGTTTTTAATGTGATGCGGGTGATAATACAGCCAAATTTCATGGAAGAAATCCCATCATTAAACTCCTTGTCCTCCTGGTTGGACCCACACCCCAGAGCATGACAGAACCCTCTCCTCAGTGGGTGTGCACTGTCAAAGGGGACAGTGAGGGACAGCCCTTGGGACAGCAAAGGCTGCCCCGTTGGGTTTTAATGGGACACTGAGGTGGGTCCAGATCAAAAGGTAATGGATCGTGAGATTTTGATAACATGCCCGTAGGAAAGGTCTTCAGAGCAGATTCACTGGACACTACCAGGAAGAGTCAGAGACAGAAGCTTTAGAATTTAAACTGAGACACACAGTCTGCCATCACCCAGCAATGTTTGTTTAATCTCCATGCTTTTAGGCTCAGATCTTATGAGGAAATGTAATAAATCTTTTGACCTGGCCTGTTGGCAAATACTTGAGCTGGATGAGACCCCAGCAGAGATTGCGACAGGGAAGCACACACAGAGGATATATACCATGGGGAAATTGTGAATTAGACCAATGGAAAATAGTGAGGACCCAGCAGCACAGGCAATTCTCATAGAGCACACGAAGAGTATATTCACCAGTCACAAATACCTCTATAGGTGGATGAAGGGTGAGGTAGTGATAGGTTAGACTATATGTAAAGTCTCAAAAACAGTATGTTTTCCCCAAGTAAGGGGAGGTGGGGAAGGTCATTAGCAGCTTGTTAAAGAAAGGAGTCCATTTCCCTGTAGTATCTATCAATAGCTCGCCATTATGACTGGGGAAGAAATCAGACTGCTCTTGGCAGTTCACCGTCAATCACAAAAAACAACCAAAAATCAGCTTTACTTATCTTTTGGATAAATATTGACCCAATGAATGGCAAAAATCCTCAAACTCTTCTTCAGAAAAACGTCCTTGGATCTTACCATCCTCGATGAAACTGAGGCCTCTGTTTAATGTCTCACCTGAAAGAATGGCTCAATTGTGGTGGCATGGTGGCTCAGTGGTTAGGGATGTGAGATCAATTCCACCCTCAGATGAATATCTGTGTGGAGTTTACACATTAGATTAGATTAGATAGATTAGATTACTTACAGTGTGGAAACAGGCCCTTCGGCCCAACAAGTCCACACCGACTCACCGAAGTGCAACCCACCCATACCCCTACATTTACCCTTTTACCTAACACTATGGGCAATTTAGCATGGCCAATTCACCTGACCCGCACATCTTTAGACTGTGGGAGGAAACCGGAGCACCCGGAGGAAACCCATGCAGACACGGGGAGAACATGCAAACTCCACACAGTCAGTCGCCTGAGGCGGGAAATGTGTCGGCATGGGTTTGCTATCAATTTCTTCCTCAGTCAAAAGATGTCTAGGTTAGGTAGATTGGCCATGCTAGATTGCACATAGTGAAAGGGATGTATAGGTTAGGTGGATTCGCCATAGGAAATGTAGATTTAAAGGGATGGGGTGGGATGCTCTTTGGAGGATTGGCATGGACTCCATGGTCTGAATTGCTAATATCACACTGTAGTGTTTGTGCACTAGGAGTACAAAGCTATTGTTCACTGAGTGATTGTTACTGACTGACGTTATAATCAATGCAAGCTTCAGAGTCTGAGTGAGATACAGAGTAGAATCCATCACTCTCTGTGGTGACTATTCAAACTTTTTGCTTGTTTTTATCAAGTTTATCTCTGTGAGTTTAACCCATACAGTGTCACGGAGACAGACAATTCTGCCCATGGAAATCACTTATGCTTTGTCAAAGTGATGCTAGAGAAAGCAAGCGCTTACAAGTGAGATTACAAACGAGGTCTCAAACCCAGTAAACAACTCTGATTAGTAAAGTTCAGCAGCTTCTTACAGTTATCTCAACAAAATACAGCTGGAAATGTACATTAGGAGAACTTGTGAACAGCATTTCACCCATTTCATAACATCCAAACCCACATTCTGTCCAACTTCCTATAGAGTCAGACAGTCATTGAGTCCTACAGCACGGAGTCAGGCCCTTTGGCCCAAACTGGTCCTTGCCGACCAAAATGTCCATCCACGCTAACCCCATTTCCCCGCACATGGCCCATATCCTCCTAAACCCTTCCTATCCATGTATTTGTCCAAATGCCTCTTAAATGTTTTTAATGTACCCCCTACAACCACTTCCACTGGCAGCTCATTCCAAATGCGTACCACCCTCTCTGTAAAAAAGTTGCCCCTCAAGTTCCCTTTTATTCTTTCCCCTCTAACCTTAAACTGATAGCCTCCAGTTTTCTGCATGTGAGTTTTAAAAGGGAAAGATATGAATCTGCTTACCCTCACAGTTCACATTGTGAGATCAAGTTTTGATCCAGGTATTACTTGTGCTCAGTGCAATGTTGATCTGTATAAATATACCAGGCATTTTTAATCAAACAACTCTTTTCTCAGGGAAAGGTAATGTGTACCAACAATATCAATGTTACAGCTGAAAGGAGTAGGAAGCCTAAATGGAATCATACCATTTGGAGAATTCTCAAAGAGTGTCACATGGATCAGTTTGTGACAGTTACAAGACCCTTGGATTTTTGAACTGAGAGAATTTGAGACCAGTTTGAAAAGCAGCAATCCATTGTAACCCATTCAGATGTTTCTTCACAACTCCTCACAGTCAAGGTGTATGAGATGGAAACCTATCGGAAGACATTTTCCTACTTGTGGAGAATTCCCTTTGAGGATTCATTGGAGTGATCCCAGTGTCAGGTATGGAAGAACTTCAGCTTCCAAAGAGATACAGCAACACCAGCAACTTCAGAATCAGAACAATTTGTGACTTTTTTTTCATGAGTGCAACTTTTGATTGACCAAAATAATTTGAAGTTAAAAGTTTGCAGAATTGACACTTTTTGTTGTGTGTGTGTGTGTGTGTGTGTGTGTGTAATAGTATTTTTGAAAGGATAGTAAATATATCTGTTATTGATAGTCACATTTTTACTTAAGTTTCTTTTTGAGAATAAACAGTTTTTTTATTGTTGTTGATAGGAAAGTAACTGACTCACTATTGAACGTGACACAGCCTGAGACTTCTAGATATTTTCATCAATTTTACCAGATAAGGGACTTGAAGTCAAATCTTTTGGCTTAGAGGCAGGAAAGGGATGGTATTTCTGCACCACAAGAGCCCAGGTCAAAGCGTGCCTTTTAGCTGCATCACCAATCTGGTTACATTTTAAATTTGTAACAGCTCGTGGAGGAGTAGTTCAAGAAAGGAATTGGCTCATCCCTCTCTCCTCACGTGTAATCACATGCACTCTGAACTCAAAACGTTTAGTCCTCAACTGTAGGAAAGCAGCAGCTTAAAACTGCACAGTTCATTTTGTCGTCTGTCAGCCTGTGACTCCCTCCTCGGTAAGCTTAATGAAGAGTCACAGCAAGAGTGATCGGGATACCAACTTGTTAGTTTGTTTGCTGGGTGAAGTGCTAATTTGTTTTTCTCCAGTTGAAAAACAATAGGAGAGTGAGAAGAGTAATCGAGTCTATCACCGTCTCTAAGAGACCAGTTCGTCCAATACTTCCAATCCCCATCTCAATGGGAATTCTGATACCTCAGACTTCATGTAACCCCCTGTGAAAAACTTGGGGTGTGAGACCTCTTCAAAGGGGAAGGGCCTGGAAGAGGATTGTTGCTGAGTTGGAAGGGACTCAGATCTTGCCCATGGCATTGGATGGAGATGAGAGTTGAGTGTTGGATAGATATTGACGGAAAGGAAGGGTTACCACAACTAATAACAAACACTTCCCTCTTTGCAAGCTTATCTTTCTTTTCAGCAGTAATTCAATGTCACAGAGCAATCCATTAGGCAATACCCACCAACAGAAAAAACAGTATGGATTTAATGTTGGCTTATAGATGTTTGAATTCACCCTGAGCTACACTGTGGCCATTGCCCTGGTGACCCCACTGGTGATCACTGGTTTGAAGTTCTAAAGAAGGGTCACTGGACCCGAAATGTTAACTGATTTCTCTCCACAGATGCTGTCAACTTCTCACAATTTCTGGGTTTTGATTTTGTTTCTGATTTTCAGCATTTGCAGTTCTCTCAGTTTTTTTAACAGTTGAAGAAGTCCTGATTTAGTCCATGAAATCCTCAAAAGAATAATCCAGTCAGATTCATAACCCTGCTCTATCCAATGGCCAAGTACTTCCATTTCCCTAAAGTGCCATTTAAATTTCTTTTGAAATCAAGAATCCTTTCCACACCCATTATCCTCGAGGGCGATGGTTTCCAGGGCATTGTCACTCACAAGATAAAACGTCCCTCCTCACTCTCACTTTATCAAGGTTTATTCAAAACCTCATCTCGTTGCTCACTAATTCTAACAGCCATGTGTTAAATCATAGGATGAAAGAGGATAAAGGTTTGAGTGACATGGGCTACAGTGAGATATTGGCAGGGTCTGATGGGAAATCCAGCCATCTTGACATGGAGGCTATTTCGTTCTATCTTTTCACGAGTGGCATGGTGCTATTGCCATTGGTTAGCAGTGAGTTAGCAGTAATTAATAAAGCTTAATGGTTGTTAAGATTCTTGTTGAAGGTCTACTTCCCTCATTACTATTCAGATTCTGATCTTATTAAACTTACCCAACAAATTAGATGTGGGGAAAACTCAGCTTGGAATCCACATGGGTACCTAGAAGATTCAATTTGGCGCTTGTTCTTATTGATGAACATGTTGGAAACCAGGCACCAACATGCTCTATGGGCATCAATCACATGCCCCACATCCACAGACATTGGCATCTGTTTTTGAGTGGGATGCAGTCTGGGGATTTTCCTGACTAATTGTCTATTTCTCTCCTTCTGAACATTGGCGACCCATTCCTTCCCTCACTACTTGTCCTTAAGCTGTGGGTGACCAAGTCTTAAAATGTGCTATCCATGTACCTCACAGCTCTATGCATGCACTGCTATGCCTCCAGCTCTAAAACATGGAACTCAAGCTGGTCAAACCAGTCTTATTTCTTGTAGTGGTGTTCATTCAGATGGTCAGGTGCATCAAAGACATATCTCATACTACAGCCTGTGAAACAAAGGGAACTGAGCTATTCAAGCATACCTTCAATTAAATTATTCACCACTAAACTTTAAACCAAATAGAAAACTTAAAATGCTTCATGGGCTTAGGGTGGTATAGTTGCTCAGTAGTTAGCATGCTGCCTCACAGCACCAAGGACCTGAGTTCAATTCCAGCCTCAGGTGTGGAGTTTGTACATTCTCCTCTTGTCTGTGCGGGTTTCTATCAGGTGGTCTGGTTTCCACCTACAGACTAAAGGATAAGCAGATTAGGTGGATTGGTCATGCTTAGTTGCCCATAGTGTCCAGGATTGTAGAGGCTAGGTGGATTAGTCATGGAAAAGTCAGGGTCTGGGTGGCATGTCTTTCAGACAGTCAATATGAGCTGAATGACCTGCTTCCACACTGTATGGATTCTATGATTCTAAGAACCTTTAATTGTAAAAAGTAGAACTTTTTGTCCTTCCTGATAAATCTGCTCCGTCTCCTATGCTTTTAAATTCTTCCTTTCCCTGGGGTTGAAATTCAATCACTAACAACAGCGACCCAACAAGCAAAACATGTGATAACAGCTAATCTTCACCATTAATAGACACAGGGTCCTGATCACTGGGTCAGAAGGCCTGGTATTCAAGTCTCACCTGCTCCTGAAATGTACCACAATACATTAACAAGGTGTTTAAGGATACTTGTCATTAATACTTATCTATAAGTATTAATGACAAATGAATGTGAGTCAGTGATGTTTGCACAGCCAGTTTTCATTTATTTACATTAGCTAAATAGTCACAATCTTTTTTCTACTCTATTTAATCTCCTCTCAAACTCCTTTGCTCCAAGACTTTTCATGCACTTCTTGAGTTCCAAATCTGATTTATGTTATTCATTGCTTTGACATAGTTTCCAATGTACAATACAGTAGTCAACATAAAACAGGAACCAATTTTTCTCTCTTTGTATGCAACCACTCAGTAGAGTAACTTGTACCAGTGATTACACCCTTTGATAGAAGGCTAAACCAAATGAGGACAATTATCTGGTCCTTTACCCTTGAAAACTGAGGGACCTTTCCATCCCAACATCTGAAGACTGATTCTGGATTGGGTGGATGGAGAAATGATCTTGAGAGTTAGTTAATGCTGTGTTGTGAAACCCATGGAGTACAACCACGAACAGATGGTGTCCTGGTCACACACCATAACTGGATCTTTAACTGTTCACCCTCACTTTAGCAATGCACCATGATACTCATAGTGAGAGAGGTCGACAGTGCACAACTTCCAACTTCCTCTTGCTATATTCCGACTCACATAAAAATCATTTTCATCATCTTTCTGCCATCGGTCATCCATCATGTATGCGTCAGAAGTCCAATGATGATGGGAAAGGAGTGTGGATCAAGTGTTGATTCATTGGGAGCTGTAGCCATAAGTCCAATGTTCCTCAGGCCATGGGGTCACTTCAATAGCGTCGAGCATCCCCTGACTGACCAAGAAGGGTCACCCTCACATGAAGAAAGTGTGAGAAAATGTGCCCTGTCTGCTTCACCTCCCTGGCCAACAGGCTGCCAGTGGGGGAAATCTGATCAATGTAGTCATAATTCAAATAAAATAAACAGATTGAGGCAAGATTGGTCATCAAAGGCACATGGAGCATTGTTGATGGGCAATTCTGCAATTGCCAGAGCTCAGAGATTTACTCCTGTCAGTGATAACCTGCATCATCCATGTGATGGTCCTCACTGAGACTTGTCTACTCTACCTGTGCAGGATCTAGTCTTGTGAATCCATGTGGGTTACACTTTCTTCTGGAATGGCCATGGAAAAGGAAAATGATGTGACGTTGGCCCATACTTTGCTGCTGTGAACCATCTTGTCAATAAGTTTACTTGCCTCTCCAAGAATATTAATAATTATCTGATAATATTTGAACCCCTTTTGCATGAATACATCAGTGTGTACTGTCCTGCTATGACCAACTCTGATAAAGACAAGGGTACACACAGTGATGATCTCTACTCTTTAATTATTGCTGTACCAGTACCGACAAGGGAATAGTTCTTAGTGCATTCAATACAAGAGTTGAGGTGGATCACCAGGTCATCAGGAAAATAGATGAAAATTATATTTGTTAAATCAATGGTTTTGTTTGCTGAAGATGAAGTGTGTTGATCTTGAACCAACAGTTTTCCACTTCCTTAATTGAAACATGATGTCTTGGATACTCCCCAGTTCTGTGCATCGGAATCTCATAAATTATGTCAACACCAGGTAGTGAGATAGGCAGAATGTGTATATAACAAAAACAATGCTCGATGTTAACTATTGGACTGACGAGCAATGCATGATTTCAAAGTCGATTATCAAGATCTATCTCCTAGAACCTTACACACATCCCCAACTTTCCTCAGCCTACTCCCGGACATTAAGGTCCATAAACATCTCAAGGTCTTAAAATGCAAACAGGTAATCATGACAGAACCTCTCTCAGAAAAAGTTGAGAGTTGCCTGTGAAGAGTGAAAATGAACACTCACTAATTTGTGGATGACTGGGAATATTCAAGAACCTAATGTTCTCTGCTCCTATAGAGCCCTTCATCCTACTTTCCATAAGCAGCAAGATTGGTTTGATGGAAACAATGAGGTGATCTATAGTAGTGGCAGAGAACCATTGCATTAATAAGGTTTACTTCAATGACAAGTTATCACATTCCAATCGTAATAATCAGGAAGATGTCTGCAGGGATCTCCAGTACAAACCCAGAATGATGCAAGACCCTTCAGTGAATCAGAATGCAGAAAACTTGAATCATAGTTTAGCCACAAAGGCTGGAAGAGATTCTCCCATTTTCTGAAGTCTGTCTATAACCCAAATATACTGGATCATTATCAAATCTTTTTGAAAAAAGAAGCAATACAAATCCAACCTGACCAAACATCACCCGATCAGTAGACTCTCGATCATTAGTAAAGTGATGACAGATGTCACCAACAATGCTATCAAGTAGTACTTGCTTAACAACAACTTGTTTAAGGATATCTCAGTTTGGGTTCCTCAGCTCAGCTTCCAACCTCATGACAGCCTTAGTTCAAACATGGACAAAGTGCTAAATTCCAGAAAAGATGTGAGAGTACCTGCCTTTAATGCCATGGCAGCGTATGGCATAAAGAAAACTAGCAAAACTGGAGTCAATGGGAATCAGAGGAATACTATCTGCTGCTTGGAATCATTCTTAGCACAGATGGAAATGGTTGTGGCTGTTGGAGTTCAGTCCATCTTAGCTCCAGGACATCTCTGCAGGAGTTCCACAAAAACTCAAGTATCTTCAGCTCCATTGTCAATTACCATCATAAGTTCAGATGTGAGGATATTTGTTAATGATTATGGAATGTTCAACACCATTTGTGATTGAGTGCAGGCACAGAATCCATCCATGCCCAAATGCAGTAAGAATTAGACAATATCCAGGTTTGGCTGATAACTGCCATGCATCGCACAGAAGTGTGCACCCAACAGGGTAAGCCAAGCATTGTTCCATCAAGGGTGAATCTTAGCATTGCATCTACAGTCTAGTGACTTTATAACTGATACCACAGTCGCAGCAGTGTGTACGATCTACAAGATGTACTACAACCAATCATTGAGGTTTCAAAGGCAGAACCTTCCAACCCCATGACCACAACCAACTGCAAAGACAAGGGCAACAGGTGAATGGAACACTATCATCTGCAAGTTCCCCTCCAAACCACTCACCACCCTGACTTGGAAATATAGCTCCATTTCTTCACTGTCACTGTGTCAAAATCCTGCAACTCCATTCCTGGTGGCAATGTGTGTACCTATATGAAATGGATTGCAGTGGTTCAAGAAGGCAACTCGCCACTACCTTCTTAAGGGCAACAAAGGATGGGAAATAAATGCTGGTCCAGCTAGCAAACTCACATCTCATGAATGAATGAAAACAAATAAAACAAACTTTCTCCAAGACAAGACCCATGAAAGAGTTTCTTTTGTAAGTGTAGCCTTCAATGGATTTTAAACCTCCCTTCATAGAATGAAGGGGTTTGAGTTTTTCTATATTAAATTGGAAGCCTATGGAATAACAGACCTGCCGACTCCATTCCACACATGAAGACCGGGGTTGTGGAACAGGGACACTCCCAGAAGTTCAACCAGCTCCATTTGAGCTGCCTTTGTGAGTTTCTGAAGATCAGAGGATGAAGACAATATTCGCCATAGAGGTGGTCATCTCTGGAGGTAAGCCACACCATACTGAGGCAGTTGGAGCTAAGGTGGGCTGGTTCTGCAGCCTGATTTGTCTACCACTCAATTAGCAAAGTGAATCTTCCATAAACAGAAGTTCTCACTCGGGACAGGGGAAGGTCTTACAAAATATTCTTAATTCTTCACCTTGGGAGTTTTGAAATCAACCTTCTGTCCTGGGGAAAACCCACTGCATTGGCAGAAGAAAATAGAAATGACTCTTTCAAAAGCAAGCACAGAGGTGGAGAGAAAAAAAAACACATAAGGAGGAATTCCTAAACTAGCAGCTAATTTAAAATACCACTGTCTGCACTATGCTGCTATGTTTGCAGCGAAACGTTCTAAGAGTGGATATTCAATTCACTCCAAAGGAGTATGTTCCTACTCTCAGGAAAAATTCTGAAGAGAGGATCTACCATCTGTTGTTTATAGACATTAGGGGAAGCATTAGACATAAGGAAATCATATAACTGCACTTAACTGAGTGGCAGGGCATGTGCCTGGTCAGAATCTAAAGAACAGCAGGGATTGATCAGGATGGTGTAGCTCGAGTATAAGAGAAAACCAGCTAAGAATGTAAGAATCAATACCAAGAGTTTCTACAGGTATTTAACAGGGAAAAGAGTAGGTAAAGTGAGTCAAACACTAAACAAAAAAAAAGAACTACCGATGTCTGAAATCAGAAACAGTAAAACAGAAATTGCTAGAAAAATCCAGTAGGTCTGGCAGCATCTGTGGCAAGAAATTAGAGTTAATGTTTCAGGTCCAATGACCCTTCTACAGCACTGATTGTAGCTGGGATAGGTGGTGTATATATGCTGAAGATGGGATGGAGGGAGAGGGCAAGAGTAAACAATTGGTGGAAATGAAACCCAGAGAGAGAGAGGGAAAACAGTTGGAAAGACAAAGAAATGTGTAAAGGGCAGCCTGGGAGAATGAACAGTTTCTAATCAGGACCAGTCATGGCTGACAAGGGGTTGCTTTGGTAGCAGCTCTTGTGAACACAACGTTTGGTGTGTGAGAGTTGGGGTAAGAACATGTGAGAAGATGCTTAGGCCCTAAAATTATTAGCTCAAAATTGAATTCTGAAGGCTACATGGTCCCTAAACAGAAAATGGGATTGGTCTTTATAAACAAAACAGCTGCTGGTCCTTAGCTTAGATTGAAACAAACTTCCATTGGAATCTGGTCTAAGACCAAAACAAGAGTAATGATGAAAACAAGAACTGAGGATGTTGGAGATTGGAAACAAACACAAACGGAAATTGTTGCAGAAACCCAATAGGTCTGGCAGCATCTGTGGATTGAGGAATATCATTAAGGTTTTGAGCACTGTGACCCTTCTTTAGAACTCTGTTGGTCTTGTCTGAAGGTCTGAAGGAGCACACTGCTCTATCTGAGTACTCTATAACAGAGTTCTACACCTCATGCCTTCTCCCTGTTAGCCTGCGCACTGTTCCTTTTCAAATTCCTTTTTAAAAGCCTTATTTGACACAGCCTCCATTACACTTTCAGACAGTGCATTCCAGATCCTGACTACTCACTGCACAAAAAATATTTTACTCTTGTCTTTTTGGGGTTTTTTGGTCTAATTATTTTAAATTTGTACTGTCTCATTTTCAATCCATTCAGGAGTGGGGACATTCCTCCCTCTCCTGAGTTTGAATAATTCTATCAGGTCTCTTCTTGAAGGAGAACAGTTACAAATTCTGAATCGATCTTCATAACTGAAGCACCTCATCCCTGGAACCTGTCTCAAAAATCTGCACCATCGCCAATCTCTTCAACATTCTTCCTGAAACTGATGTCCCAGACTGGACACAATTTTCCAGTTGAGGCGAAACTGCTGTCTTTTATGTGTCTGCGTCTTATCAATCCTCAGGCACCACTGTGAAATGTTTTAATTTAGCTGCGCCTGGAGTTGTCAGCGTGAGCATGTGACATTAACACTGCAACAGCCATGAAGGATAAACACTAGTTGATGGGGTAGAATGACCTGTGTCTATATTCTAATTTCAGTATATTAATGCATATGTTACATTGTCAACAATCACTCCTGTATGATTGTATTCAGTCTTTTAGATAAGACCTCCAGAGAGTTATGAACAGATTTAGATAAATTGCTGATCTGAAAGAAATATCCGTTCATCAGCAGACCCTGTAATTTCAAATCCCTCGGCATGGCAGCTGATGAAAGCAACAAGCTTCTCCTATATCAGTAAGCATAGATGTTGCAAGTTCCTGTGTGTTGGCCCTCTCGGGTTTACTATCCTACAAGTGACTAGCTCTCATTCTACCACTGATACTGCAAAGTGTTTGCTGCCTTGAGGCAGCTCATACTGCTTGAGGCTGTTTCCTGAGGCCTACAGAAACAGAAAGAAAACATACAGATTCAGGAAATACCTTCAAACAATGCCTGCAATGTACTGTACTTTGTCAGTCGATCATTATAGTGGGTTCTCTTGTTTCTCCACACCTCACAGTCTTGCAGTTTATCTTCTTGCCTCCAATTTTCGGTTTCAATCATCAGTAACGAAGACCAAGAATCAACGAGGTGGTTTCTCACTGCCTTCCCCACATGTGCTGAAAGCAAATACAAGTCTTCACTTCAAGGAAGCCTCAACGCAACATTATGCCTCAAGGTTCTAACTCTGACATCATGACCACTGAAAATTAATCAGTTCTACTGTTGGTGATGGCACATGATCCTGAGCATGGCACTATCACCTTTAGCTGGCTGAGTTTTTAAGGGAGCAACAACATGGACTGATGATGTGCTTGATCTAGTCTACATTATAGTGTAGAGTTTTAATACTCACAATGTAAACAGATAGTCTATGTTTCAGTGATATAAGATCACATAACAAGAGAGTCTTAGAGTTGGTTCAAACTGAAGCTATATTCTAAACCTTGTCCTGTACATAGTTAGAAGATGATATTTAATGAACCTACAAGTTGGCCAGCATGCAACCTTCCACAGTTTCTATTGATCTTAACCATGGGGACAACTGACTCTAAATTCCTCACCAGTAGCAATCGATACATGTGCTTCCAAAAGGTGTGAGATTTGCCAGCAAAGGTGAAAATGAATTGAGAAAAGGGAAGTGGAAGATGGGGCAATTGTTTGCATACACAGTGGATTTAAAGGTTTTAGTTTGTGGAGAGGATGGTGACTGTAGAATTAAAAGAGAAGGGAATATAATCTGAAAACCATTGCCAATATTAGCTAATATAAGGACCAGGAAGGCAAGTCAGGCGATCAGCTTTTCATATGGAGAATAAGATTGATGGAGCAAGAGGTGGGTCTTAGAGGGTCCATGATGGGTGAGAAGACAGAACGTACAGATGTAACTTCAGTGAAGGAGTCATGGAAAGCTATCGAGAAAGTTTAGTTTGGCAGACTGCTCTAAGAGAGGAAAGCAGAGAGCTGGATGGTGCTGCACTGAATGTGGAGGAGATGAGGGTGGAGTTTACAAAACCAGTTTTCACGAAGGAAACCAATGATTGTCTTTGAATTCCAAGATGATCCAAGGACACAACCAGTTCTGCATGACCAATATTATCCAAAATACCCTTTAAAGTGTGCAACACATAAAAACATGGGAGTAGAGATACAGGTCTAATCAGTATGAGGGAGAGTAATGGTGTTATTGAGGATTAGGGCACAGATGGGTAAAGTGGTTAAGAGGCAAATGGGATACTTACCTTTATTAGCCAAAGCATAGAGTTTAAGAACAAGGAGGTTATGCTGGAAATGTATAAAACATTACTGTAGCCATAGGTAGAGTATAGTGTGCTGTTCTGGAATCCACATTATAGGAGGGATGTCACTGCATTGGAGAGGATTCAGAGATTAGCCAAGATGTTACCTGGGCTGGAGAGCTTTAGTTAGGAAGTGAGATTAGATAGAATGTGGTTGTTTTCCTCAGAGCAGAAGAGACTGAAGGGGGTGACATGATTGAGACGTATAAATTTATGAGAGACATATATAGGGCATATAGGAAGAACCTTTTCTCTTTGGTGGAGAGATCAAGTGATCAAGGGGCATAGATTTAAGTTGAGGTGCATGAGGTTCAAGGGGACGTGAGGATTTTTTTTCACCCAGAGGATGATGGCAATCTGGGACTTACTGCCTGTGAGGGTAGAAGAAGCAGAAACCTTCAGAACATTTCAGCAATATTTGTTGGTCAGTTAGCTCAGATGGTTAGAGCACGGTGCAATCACATCAAGGGCTTGGGTTCAATCCTGGTACTAACCAAGTCTGCTGGCTTTAGCTGAGAATTTAATGAATGGCTTGGTAAGGTAAGATGGGGTGAAATAGGGCATTCTGTCTGTTTATTTTCTCCCTGCATCCACAGCAAGGTCAGAGGTCGGAGGCCTGACTTGAGTATGCCAGCAGCTTAGTGCAAAGTATGTCGACAGCCTATGGTCAGTCCATATGGAGGCCCCTGCACCTGTCTGTAAATAATGTAACTAACTGTAACTAATCTGTAACTGAAGAAGTTGTACCAAGGTACATTTGTACCTAATTTAGCGCTATAAGCGGTGACTTACCAACTTTTCACTGCTTTCATTTGAGAATGTGACAACAAAGTTGCTTCAATTCAGTGGCTAGCACCTGCTGCCTCACAGTGCCAGAGACCTAGGCTTGATTCCAGTTTGAGGGGGCTGTCTGTGTGGATTTTGCACATTCTGCCCAAGTTTGTGTGGACTTCTACCCGATGCTCCAGCTTTGTCCAACTCTCTAGATCAGAGTGATGCTGGAAAAGCACAGCAGGTCAGGCAGCATCTGAGGAGCAGGAAAATTGACATTTCGAGTAAAAGCCCTTCATCAGGATTAGAAGCAGGGTGCCTGCAGAGTGGAGAGATAAATGAGAGGGGGGTGGGGATGGGGAGAAAGTAGCAAAGTGTACAATAGGTGAATGGGCGTGGGGATGGAGGTGATAGGTCAGAGAGGAGGGTGGAATGGATAGGTGGAAAGGAAGATAGGCAGGTAGGACAGGTTATGTCTAGTTTAGATGGATTTGCCGTGGTTAATGCAGGGTTACTGGGCTCGGGTGGGATGCTCTTTGAAGGGTCAGTGCAGACTTGATGGGCCATTTGGCAATTATTTTCACTGTGCGGACTTCATGAAATTCTCAAAGTGTTTAGACGTGTCCTTGTGATGTCAAGGCATACAAGGTGATGAGCCAATTGCTGGAAGGGGGAGTAGAACTAGGTGGATATTTCTGATAATCAGCAATTCTTATATGGTCAGAATTAATATCCACATTTTTATTGAATTCAAATTTCAGCATCTGCCCTGGTGGGATTTGAACCCATGTCCCAAATCTGTCATAACTTTAATCCAATGATATTGCCACCTTGGCAGTATTCGAACAAGACAGTAGAAACACTCTGTGGTATACATGTGTGTATATGAGTGAAGCAAACAGAGGATCAAATGCTCAACAGTTGTGATGTTGACTACGCAGTTGTGAGTGAATTGAGGGGGTAGCTTTACTGGTGGGGTTGACATAAACGGAGGTCACTATCCTGATAAATTCCTAACCATTGTACACGTGGAAATTAGAGAGTGCTGCAATAAAATGCCATTCCTTCTCAGTGAATAAAGAACCATGTGGAGACTCATAATACAATGATGACTCTGTGTAGTTAGGATTGTGGTTTGGTTTAAGATCAACCCTAATTTTATGGCAGGTCAAGGTCATTTGAACACCTCATAGCCTTGTTTAGTTTTGATAAAAAAAACATCATTTTACATGCATAATGTATCATTACAAAATTTGCATTTTGGGAAATTGAAAACAGTTAAAATATTGTCAAACATGGTGAAGAAAATTGCAAGCTTGAATATGGCCTCGCAATAAATGGAAATACTTGGCTGACTGTGAATCTCTACTTATTTCTAACAAATCAGTTTTAATTTGGTTCAAACTTCACTGGCAGAGATTAAACATATTTTTTATTACCATATTTATGAAGAAAAATAATAAAATATAAATATAGAGAGTGGTTTTATAAGGAATGATATTTTGTGCATAGTTTTTGAATTCTTTATTCTGATAATGCAAAAATGGCAATGTGCAATAGTCTCTGTTCCAATAGCACAAAACTCTGTGTACATTGCATGTTCAGGCCATGTGCATATCTATATCGACACGTGTGTATTGCAGGGGACAATCTAATTGGCCTCAGCTCGGGTTGGCAGAAGTGCTGACCTTTGGGGCGATGTAATTGGGAAAGAGGGAATAGGGAATCAATAGTCCAATGACACCATTCTCCTGACCAAATGCCACAAACATGCATAGTTTCTTCTGTGCTGAAAGGACCACATACAGACTAAAGACCCAAGGCCCCACCTCAATGCTGGTCAAGGACAGAGTGACTCTTATCAAAAATAAAGAATCCATCAAAAAATGCTGGGGGGGCGGGGAGCACCTCAGAGACCTCTTTAAGCAGTCTCTGTTATTTATCTGAGCATTCTTGAATGCATCCCACATCATGCTCCCCGCCATTGGCTCAGCAACACCCCAGCCCTGCATAAAGTGGAGAAGGCCGTCCATCAGCTCAAGAACAACAAGGCTCCTGGAGCAGCCGGTACCACCCCCCCACCCCCCTCCCCCCTCCCACTCAGGCATTGAAGAATAGAGGCACAGAACTCCCTGTGCAGCTACATGCCCATGTCTGCCTTATCTGGAAGGAGTTAAAAATCACACAACTTCAGGTGGTACTCCAACAGGTTTAATTGGAAGTACTGGCTTTCAGAACACTGCTCCTTCATCAGGTAACTAGTGGGGTAGGATCATAAAACACAGAATTTAAAGCAAAAGATCACAGTGTCATGCAATTAAAACAACATATTGAACAAACTCAGATTGCTGCTGAGTTTTTCACCTTTTAGAATTGGTTGCAGGTTTTGACTCATTAATGTAAAAATCCCAGAACTTCTTTTAAGTCACATTCTAGAGATAACTTAAGGTTTTATATAAAAAAAAGTGACATCTCAGCTCAGACAATGGATTAAAGGTGTGAGGTTAGAGTCTATCTGTTTTCCAGTTTTGTATCAGACTGATTCTGTTTCCAAAATAGGAATTTGTAAAATGTCACATGGACTGACTGTCTACAGATTGTGTGCTTTTTAAACATGGCGTTGTGTGAATTATAACTTTGTCCACCCCAGTCCAACACTGACACCTCCACGTCCTCTCTGGAGGTGAAGAGCTTCCCGGGAGGGCTCTGTAATCCACAGTCACGAGTATTTTCAAAAAATGGATCAAGTCTGATTATGGTAACGACAGGGGAATTTTCTTGTTGCTACTGGATGGAAACATCATCCTCAATCATTTCCTTCCTGTGGCAGAGGAACTCCTCCTGGAGTTGCAGTGTGGTGTCTGGCCACAAAGGGACACAACAAACATGATTTTCACTGCATGACAGCTACAGGCGAAATGCAGAGAAAAGAACCTACCCCTGTACCTGGCCTTTTTCAACCTTATAATGCCTTTTGATGTCAACAATCGGGAGGTATTACGGAGTGTCCTTCTCCGCTTTGGTTGCACAGTGAAGTTTGTCACCATCCTTCGCCTGCTCCACAATGACATTGAAGTCATGGTAATAGCATATGGCTCCACGATTCCCCATTCAGACCGAGGTGTTAAGCAAGGCTGTGCCATCGCCTTACCATCTCTCTCTACCTCCGCTGCAATGCTTCATCTCATTGCTGGCCAGCTCCCCGCTGGATGGAGCCAACCTACAGGACCTGCAGGAAATTATTCAACCTCTACCATCTTCAAGCCAAAACCAAAGGCAACCAAACCAGTGTTGTTCAGCTGCAGTATTCAGCTGATGGTCATGTACGCACAGTCTCTGAGGATGTATCCAAACCATCATCAGCACCTTTACAGAACATGTAAGGGAATGGGTCTCATCCTGGATGTTTCAAGACGAAGGTGCTCCAACAACCTGGCTTAGCATTGTGGAGCAAATCCCAGATCATCGAGCTCCACATCCTCAGACATGTCCTGTTAGCCAAGACAGTGGGCATGGCTGCTCAGTGGTTAGCACCGCTTCCTCACAGGGCAAGGGATCTAGGTTTGATTCTGTGTGAAGATTCCACATTTTGCTGTGTCCACATGCATTTCCTCCAGGTACTCTGATTTCCTCCCACAGTCCAAAGGTGTACTGGTCAGGTCAACTGGCAATGCTAAATTGCCCATATTATGCAGGGATGTGTAGTCCAGGTGGATTAGTCAGGTAAATGCAGGGTTACAGTGATAGAGTAGGGGGAGTGGGACTGGGTGGGATACTCTTCGGAGCGTTGGTGTGGATGGGCTGAATGGCCTACTTCCACACTGTTGGGATTCCATGTAGGTCCAGCATCACCTCCAATGCACGAGTGGAAACAACAATATCAGATCTGATACTAAGTTCATGGCCTACAGAGTGGTTCCTGGCCTCCTATATGGCTCTCACACGTGGACTGTCTACTGCAGACACCTCAAGGCACTGGAGCAGTACCGCTAACAGTGTCTACAAATCCGCTGGGTAACAAGATGCACCAACATCAGTGTCCTCGATCATGCCAATGTCCCAGCATCAAGGCACTAATCCTGCCTTGATCAGCTGCAATGGGCTGGGGTACATCGTCCAAATGACCAACACGAGACTCCCCCAGCAGGACCTCTACTCCCAGCTTTGAAACAGCAGGCAAGCCCCAGGTGGACAGAGAAAGTGCTTCAGGGATACCCACAAGGCCTTTCTGGCACAGTGCGTCATTCCCACAGACCCCTGGGAATCACTGGCTCAAGCCAGACTAAATTGAACAAGGAGTATCCGGGAAGGTGTTGAGCACCTCGAGACTTGCTGTCAGGAGAAAATGGAAACCAGGCAGAAACAATGAAAGAAACGCACTGCCACACCAATGCCCCACCTACCCATTCCTGTCACTACCACCTACCCCAAGTGCAATAGAGCCTGGCGGTAGCCACATTGGTGAGCACAAACACCTACAGACTCACCCTGAGAGTGGAAGAGAGTCGTCTTTGTCTGCGAGGGACTGCCGATGATGATAACTGTTCAGAATATGTGGATCTATACTTAATTTTATGTGTGCAAATATGGACACACACTCAAACCATGCATGCATACTAATACAAAGTACTTGACTACATAAGCTGTAAAGATAAAATTAAAAATGGAGAAAGTTACTTAAAAAGAATAATCAGTGAACACAAGAATTTGAGCAGCACAGAATAGATTTAATCCTATCTACTTCTTTGCTGCCTCATATATTTCCAATCAATAAAATTAACAAGGTACAAAAAAATTACCAGTGATCGAAAGCTATACTCCCTGTACTATTAATACTGTCTCTGGTGTCTTTGACAAGTAACTCACTACTTACTGCAGAGTCGGGGTGAAGAATTAATGAATAGAGCATCTTAATAGAATTCCTGACACTGTTCACATCAAAATTAATAAATTTGAAATCCATTTATAAGCCACTTGTGGGGGAAGTGAAAAATTAAAGTATCTTGTGCTCTTACCTTCACTTATAAATTGTAATCTGAAAAATGATGACATTTTTATTGAGATCGAGTAAGGAAACTAATTGGTACATGTCGTTTCTTATCAACAGGCTTCGAAGTTCACTGCACAATTAAGTGACCCCATATATCACTTGCTGCATACTTTAAACAAGCATTATATTCTATATTTATGAACTGATGCTGAACTTTTGTTGTAAACTCAACATTTCAAAATAACTATTTATAATCTGGACTGGCTGTGTATTTGGTAACTGCTAAATTGGATCTAGTTATATCAATTCTTTAAATTGTGAGGTGCGTCAGACACAATTCAAACGCTTTTTGCCTCCCCAGTCTTTCTGACCTGCCATTGCAATTTAATTTCATTGATCAGTATCTAAACATATTTATAACTAAACAATATAGCACAGCAAGGTCTGTGAAGGTTTGTAGCTCAGGTTGAGGTTTAGAGTGCAGATTTGCTCGCTGAGCTGTAGGTTTGATATCCAGACGTTTCATTACCTGGCTAGGTAACATCATCAGTGGCGACCTCCAAGTGAAGCGAAGCTGTTGTCTCCTGCTTTCTATTTGTATCTTTCCCCTGGATGGGGTTCCTGGGGTTTGTGGTGATGTCATTTCCTGTTCGTTTTTTGAGGGGTTGATAGATGGTATCTAGATCTATGTGTTTGTTTATGGTGTTGTGGTTGGAGTGCCAGGCCTCTATGAATTCTCTGGCATGTCTTTGCTTAGCCTGTCCCAGGATAGATATGCTGTCCCAGTTGAAATGGTGTTTTTTTTTCATCCGTGTATTGGGCTACGAGGGAGAGAGGGTCGTGTCTTTTTGTGGTTAGCTGGTGTTCGTGTATCCTGGTGTCTAACTTTCTTCCTGTTTGTCCTACGTAGTGTTTGTGTAGCACAGCAAATGGAAAGCATAAAGGTACCAGAGTGTTATCTTAGGAGGTTTAAGCCCACCTAAGGAAAAAGCACATTATACAGAGAATATCCGTGGATGAAGCATTGACATATGATACACTCTGGCAACTGTTAAGTGCCTCACTTATCCCCACCATTTCTATTTGCTGTCTATATTAATGACTTGACTAAAAGGACCATGTGTGTTGGTGTTATTTTTGCTGATCATACTGCAAGTTAGAAAGCCAGTGTTGTGGGACATTGAAGTGACCACTTATGGCAACTTTTGGCATTTGCCACCTTTATCGGTGTGTAGTACTGAGTAAGGGTTTTTTCAGGTACACTATCATCAATCCTTCTTCATCTTTGCTTAGTCATGGGCCTATCCAGTAATTAGTGTTGGAAAATCGACCAGCATAGAGTATTTTGAGAAGTGAGCCTGTCATTAGATAATTTATTGCATGATAGCAATAAGTACAACAACATTTGGTCAGGCATAATTTGAGTATCTTAAGGAGCTGGTACAATGAGATCTGTTTCCTCCAAACACAAGGCTAAAAATCTCCATCATCACCCATAGACTGGATGAGTGGAATTATCCCAACCCCTGAATGATCTGGGAGTCAGTTAGGAAAATGCAGTGAAATTGGAAAAAAATGAAGTTCTTGATGTTGATTTAAAAAAAGTCCAAATTTCCACCCAAGGAGATTTGACTGGTGAGATGAGGATCTTATTAGTGAGTTACATTCATTAACATTTCATTTATTACCTATTCTCACCTCATTTACAAAATGGGGAAGAGAAACTACATTATGTCGATTCCTGATGTGCAAGTCTGAGCACGTACCAGGCAGCTCCATTTCATCCCTTGCTCTTCTGAGCCTCCATTTTGGCCAAAGCTTTCCAAACTCTCATCATTCTCCATGGTTAGGGACTGCCTATTTCCATAGTGGCAGCATGGTGGCTCAGTGATTAGCACTGTTACCTCATCGATCCAGGGACCCAGATTCAATTCTATCCTTGGGTTACTGCTGTGTGAAGTTTTCACATTCTCCCTGTGTCTGTCTGGGTTTCCTCCCACAATTCAAAGAGGGGAAGGTTAGATGGATTGGCCGTGCTAAATTGCCCATCATATGCAAGCTAGGTAGATGAGCCATGAAAATGCGGGGTTACAGGGTTAGGGTAGGGAGGTGGGTCTGGTGGGAAGCTGTTTGGAAGGTCTGTATGGACTTGATGTGCCAAATGGCTTGCTTCCCCACTCTAGGGATTCTATGATTATTGCAGAGATTGGCACTGGATCTTCACCAGCCTCACCACATTGTGGTGGCACACATTTCCAACTCATTTAGAAAATGGCGGCTCACTTCAATGCTGCACCCACACTTTACAATGTAATGGTTTTACCAGACTACGTTGCATGCTGGGACATCTCATCTCACACATTGGAGCAAGCTGCAGCTCCATTAGACATAGGAGCACAAGAAAGCGCATCAAGTCTGTTCCTGCATTCAATGAGATCATGTTGAATCTAATATTCCTCAACTTTATCTTTCTGACGATTATACCCCTAATCTGTTCAAACATAACAACGTTAAAAAAGAACAGAAGGCCATTCAGCTCCTCAAGCCTGTCCTGCTATCCAATAAGATCATGGCTGATCTTCCCAGGCCTTCCTTTTGAGCCACCTCACCATGGCCATCAACTTATTGATATTTCAAAGATCTATCCACCTCCTCTTTAATTACTTTCAGTGACCTAGCTTCCACAACAGTAAGGGGTAGAACTCCAGGCATTCACTGACCTCTGGGAGAGTAAATTCCTTCACATCTCTGTTTGGAATGGGAGTTCCTTTATTCCATAACTATGTCCCATAGGTTGAGACTCACCTATCCAACAGAAACACCTGCATTCATAAGGAAGTCCCTCCATTCCCCAGATCAGCTTTGTGAGCCTTCACTAGACTGCCTTCATTGCCAGTATATCATTCCTTCGATCAGGGCCCAAAGTTGTTCTCAGTATTCTCACTGTTGTCTGATTAGAGCCTTCTAAAGTTTTAGCAAGTGCTCCCTTATTTTATCCTCAATTTAGGTTGAAATAAAAGGGAACATTCCATTTGGCTTCCAGATTACCTGCTGAACTGGGATGATTTATCACAGGGACGACCTAATCTCTCTGTGCTCCAGGTTTTAACAGTCTTGCTCATAGATAAAGATGAGAGTGGTCCTGAGGGAAGAGTACTAAACTGGGCCAAGGACAAATATATCAAAATTAGGCAGGAGCTGGGAAATGTGGATTGAACACAGCTATTTGAAAGGAAGTCCACATTTGAGATGTGGGAGGCTTTCAAAGATAGGTTAAAGATAGGTATGTCCCGTTGAAGGCAAAGGATAGGAAGGGCAAGATTCGTGAACAGTGGATGACAGGAGAAATCGTACAATTAGCCAAGAGGAGAAAGGAAGCGTACATAAGGTCTAGGCAGCTAAGAACAGAACAGGCCCTGGAGGAATATTGGAAGAGTTGGACCAGTCTTAAACGAGGAATCAAATGGGCTAAAAGGGGTCATGAAATAGCTTTAGCAAGCAGAATTAAGGAAAATCACAAAGCATTTTATTCTTATATAAGAAACAAGTGGGTAACTAGAGAAAGGATTGGTCCACTAAAGGATAATGAAGGAAGGCTCTGTGATGAACCTGAGAGAATGGGTGAGATTCTGAATGATTACTTTGCATCATTGTTCACTGAGGAGAGGGACATGAATCTTGAGATTACAGATAGAAGTTTGATTTTTCTGGATCACGTTGACATAAGTAGTGAAGATGTGTTGGGCAGGCTAGAGGTTATTAAGGTGGACATTCCCCAGGACCGGATGGGATCTATCCCAGGTTGCTGAGGGAGGCAAGAGAGGAAATAGCTGGGGCTCTGACAGATATCTTTGTGGCATCCTTAAATACAGGTGAGGTGTTGGAGGATTGGAGGATTGCTCATGTTGTTCCCCCTGTACAAGAAGAGTGGTAGGGATATTCCAAGTAACTGCAGACCAGTGAGCCTGACATCGGTGGTGGGGAAGTTGCTGGAGAAGGTACTGATGGATAGGATCTATTTATATTTAGAAAAGAATGGGCTTATCAGTGATAGGCAACATGGTTTTGTGCGGGTGTGATCTTGCCTTACCAACTTAATAGAGTTCTTCGAGGAAGTGACCAAGTTGTTAGATGAAGGAAGGGCTGTTGATGTCACAAACATGGACTTTATTAAGGCATTTGATAAGGTTCTCCATGGTAGACTAATGGAGAAAGTGAATCACATGGTGTGCTAGCTGGTGGATAAAGAACTAGTTGAGCAACAGGAGACACAGAGTAGTAGTTATAAGGGAGTTTCTTGAAATGGAGAAAGGTGACCAGTGGTGTTCCACAGGGGTCATTGTTGGGGCCACTGTTGTTTGTAATATATACAAATAATCTGGAAGAGGGCACTATTTGTATGATCAGCAAGTTTGCAGATGACACGAAGATTGGTGGAGTAGCAGAAAGCATAAGGGACTATCGAAGAATACAGGAGGATATAGATAGACTGGAGAGTTGGGCGGTAAAGTGACAGATGGATTTCAATCCAGACAAATGTGAGGTGCTGCATTTCGCCAAGACTAGCTCTAGAGTGAATTATACAATGAACAGAAGAGCCTTGGGAAAAGTTGATGGGCAGAGAGATCTGGGGGTGCAGGCCCATTGTACCCTGAAGGTTGCTGCACAGGTGGATAGAGGGTCAAGAAGGCATATAGTTTGCTAGCCTTCATTGGACAGGGTGTTGAGTATAAGAGCTGACAGGTCATGTTAACATTGTACAGGACATTGGTTCAGCCGCATTTAGAATACTGTGTACAGTTCTGGGCGCCACATTACCAAAAGGATGTGGACGCTTTGGAGAGGGTGCAGAGAAGGTTTACGAGGATGTTGCCCCATTTGGAAGGTGCTAACTATAAAGAGAGGTTGAGTAGGTTAGGTTTATTTTCACGAGAAAAAAGGAGATTGAGGGATGACCTGATTGAGGTTTACAAAATAATGAAGGGTATAGACAAGGTGGATAGAGACAAGCTTTTTCCCAGGGTGAAGGATTCAATAACCAGAGGTCACGCTTTCAAGGTGAGAGATGGAAAGTTTAAGAGGGATCCAGGCAGCAAGTACTTCACACAGAGGGTGGTGGGCATTTGGAATGCGTTGCCAGCAAAGGTAGTAGAGGCAGGCACAGTAGATTCATTTAAGATGCGTCTGGACAGATGCATGAGTAGGTAGGGAGCAGAGGGATACAAATGCTGAGGAATAGGGCGACAGGTTTGGACAGTACATTTGGATTGGCTCAGGCTTGGAGGGCCGAGGGGCCTATTCCTGGGCTGTAAATTTTCTTAGTTCTTTGTACTTTGTTCTCCAATTAAATAATATTTAGCTCTCTGTTTGTCATGCCAAATTTCCCAACCCACATTTTCCAACACTATGTTACATCTGCCATTTTTTGACCACTCTCTTAGTTTGTTTATACCCCGAGCTAGATTGTATCATTCTCACTACTCACTTTCCCACTGTTTCTTGCATCATCCTCAAACTTGGCGATCATACATTCACTTCCATCATCCAATACATTAATATATGTAAAGTAATTGTGGCGCTAACACTGATCTTTGTGACATTCCATTAGCTGAAAATTTCCATCTTGAAAATGGCCCTTTTTCCCAACTGCTTATTCTTTACTAGTTAACCAATCTTCTGTCCATGCTAATATGCAACTTCCAAAACTCTGGGCACTTAATTTATTAAGTATCGTTATATGTGGCGCCATCATGAATTTTTGGTAATCTAATGTCTTATATCTGCTGTTCCCCCTTCATCTTTTCACTGTGCTTTTCATAAAGCTTTTCACTGTGCCTCGGTAAACGTGACAATAAATTTAATTCAATTTATCTATCCTCGAAGAATTGTAATAATTTTATAATAAACTCTAATAAAGAGGTGGGAGAATGGTAGCAGACTTTTGAGAAGTAAACTGAGGGCACTGAAGAGGAGGATCATCACCATCACCATCATCATCAGGTATAAGGTATAACAAGCCAGATAGACTGAGTTGACTCCTCCTAACAGTAGTTCTGATCATCCATTGGCTGTAATTTTGATACCATGCAAAATGCAAGCTGTCCTTATTTATTTCCAGAAGCAAATCTGGGAATTTGTTATTTCTTCACTTTTTCTGTTATTCAATAAAAATGAACACTTTCAAAAGTTTAAAGCTTTTTAGCATGTGGTGCTTCTAGATTGAATGCCGATAAGATGCAATGCTACACAACGAGTTAAAGAAAGAGTAGCATTCCGTTTTTACATATGATTTGAAAGATGGTGTGGTGCTAATCTTCATTCTTCATGCTGCAGTTACTATGACAGGTGATGCTTCACAGCACAAAACATTTAACTTTGTGAGCTTCCATTTCCTATCAACTGCCACCTATATACATACAGAAGCTTTATCTTTTACATGCGAACTGCAAAGGGTTATTCATGACTGGCAGTGGGGCCTTCGACAATAGCTCGGCTTTATCATCTGACCGGTGGCAGCAATCCCAGATGTGAGCTCTTCTGTGACTGGTGAGCTTATGAGAGATGCCACTGATGATTGGTGCATATCTTATCAGGTGGGCTGCAGCAAGTTGTCTGAGTAACCCTCACTACAGCTCATGGAATGAAAACCTCAATGAAACTCAATAATAGATAGAGGTGTACAAGATAATGAGAGGCATAGATAGAGGGAATAGTCAGGGACCTTTTCTCAGGGCAGAGATGACTATCATAAGGAAGTATAATTTTAAGGTTACTGGAGGAAGGTTTAGGGGAGATGTCAGAGGTAGGTTCTTTATGCAGAGAGTGGTGGGTGTGTGGAATGCACTGCCAGCGGTGGTAGTAGAGTCAGAGACGTTAGGGACATTTAAGTGACTCTTGGATAGGCGCATAAGTGTATGTAGGTTAGTCTGATCTTAGAGTAAGGTAAAAGGTTGCCACAACATCGAGGGCCAGAGGGCCTGTGCTGTTCTATGTTCTATATTCCATGAAACTTCCCAAAGGTGACACATTGTTAATTTTTAGTAAAATTCAGCTCTATGCAATATTACTATTAACCACTTCAGAATAATCACCTTGTACAACAAGACCTTATACAAGTAGACAGTAATGCTACTGATACAAAAAAATACTTGAAAAGAAAGTTTTTGGGAGGTTGCAATGAGTCTGCAAAGGGTTACAAACATTTGGCCATCGGAGTATAATGTGGTAAATAAAATGGGCTTGTTCACTTTGGCGTCTACTGTGGAGTCTGTACATTCTCCCCAAGCCTGCGTGAGTTACTTTCGGGTGCTCCAGTTTCCTCCCACAGACTAAGGAAGTGCAGGTTAGGTGAAATGGCCATGGGATTACAGGGATAGGTTTGGGGACTGGACCTAGGTTGAGAAGCTCTTTGGAGATTTGGTGTAGACTCAATGGGCTGAGCGGTCTGTGGGAGTTCTATGATAAATCACAGGAACATTAGCAGACAGGGTCCCAAAAATCAGCAATTGGAATGTCAGCCTTTGTTGTAATATGAAAGTTATGATGTCTTGCTACAAGTGACATTGTATGAGTGACATTAATGGGACACCATCCGAATACTGTGTGCTGCTACAGTCTCCTTACCAAAGGAGCAATCAACTTAAATAAACATAAAATGCTGTGGATTTTGGAAATCTGATTATCACTACATCCAATTTCTTAACTAATTCTCTACCTTGTTATGGATTGGGTCAGACCACTCAAAACCTTCTTGAGTAGACAGCTCAGGCCATAACTTTGCAATTTGTTTCAGTAAGTGTACAGTGAAAATTACCCGGATTAAGTTAGCGAGGTTGATTAACAGGTTTTAAAACAGACAGAAATGTATTCACAAAATTACACAATGATACACAAAGAACAGAGTGCAGAACCTCTACAGAACTCAGTCTATGCTAAATAGGCTTAATTATGCTGTTCCCAATATACACAACAGTCCCAATCAGCAAACGCTCTTAAAAAAAAACAGTAAGAAATGGAATAGATGCTTACAGGTAAAGGTTAAAAGGAGGGAGACAGACAGAAAGAGAGAGAGAGAGAGAGAGAGAGAGAGAGTTTCCACAGAGCTCACGGTTGAACTCCTAACTCGTTCTGGACTGAACTGCTCAGTGAGAGAGCTGACCACTTCTTTTTCATGATACAGGTCACTTGTAAAACATGACCACTTTGACCTGAAGTCTCATCTATTTACATATAAGCAAAAAAGTCTCTCAATACCATTTAATCTCTGTACCAAACCAGTCTAATTGGAACCAGGAGCAGTTTACGACCTCTCTGAAAAAAAATCAAGGAACAGCTTTTAGAGAAAAAAGGACCAGCTTTGTGTCAACATATTATGCAATATATATGTGTATTGCAGACTCGAAGGGCTGAATGGCCTTTCTGCTCCTATTCTTTATTTAATCTATGTGACATCAAACTCAGGAACTTGCCAAAGTTACAACAATTGTCACGGGCTTTATCATGTGGTGAAACCACATCAGGTTCTTCTTCTTCAGGGAGCAGTAAACTTGCCTTCGGGCTGTGATTCTGAGGGTGAATGTGTTTTCCTGGACTGAGAGTTTGTGTAAAATGTACTTATACTCTTTGCAATTTAGAAGAATGAGAGATGGTCTCATTGCAACATATATGACTCTGAGTGGGAGTGACAGGCACCAGCTTGGGAGTCTCAAAGTACAGAACACCAGTCCAAGGATGGTCAGGGATCAATCATTTAAAATTGAGAAAAGCCTAATTTCTTCATTCAATGCATTATGAATCTTGTTAATTTTCTACCTTAGAAGTTGAAAGTAATCAATCATTGAGGCCAAACTAGATAAACTTTTGAACCATGGGGAAATCAAAGGATGTGGGATTAAGATCAAAGGCCATTCATGATCATACTGAATATTAGAGCGAGCTTAAAGGACCATATTACATATTCTAATTTCTAACATGCTCATGTAACAGTAGAAACAAACTGAATACTATTTTCCCAGTTAACTGTGAGCCTTGAGAATGTATTGTTGTGATGAAGTTTGGTTTCTGACTGGAGTAGAGATTGAAAAAGAGAACGTTTTATCAATAACATTTGGTTCACATGATCTCTGAAATTTGTTAACCTCATCCGACGGAGGTCAGACAGGAATTGCTGATGGTAATTTTTCTCATTACTGCCCGAAAGTATCTTTTAGACCTGGAGTAGTAACTAAAGATGGAATACTTAACCTATGAACAAACTTTGATAAATATCTGGTGACTAACTAGAACATTGACATTTGTTTCATGGACAGTGTATGATTGTTTTTATCATCATGGACATGCTGCTAAAATGTGACAGTAGCAGTAAAGGTGTGAGTTTAAGTCTGAGATTGGGATGAAACAATGAGCATCAGGCTAGAAGAGGGACAATCAGATATGTTTCACAACATGTCTGTGTGTTATCACCAAAATTATTCAATCTAGATACAGAGCAAATAGTCAGAGCATGAGATCTGAATTAGAATTATGAGTAAAAAATTGGAGCCAAGACAATCACAAACCTTTGATGCACTGACGCAACAGTGCTGCTTTCGAAATAAGCAGACGCTCTTAGAAAATATCACAGATCAGAAGCATAGAATATGAACTGAGTATAAACACCAAAAAGAGAGGAATACATTAACATTAACAAGAATGAAGACTGTATTGGATGGTGTCACAAGGGAACACATTGATAAGTGTGTCTATTTAGGACAAATGATAACAGAAAACGACAAATGTAATTCAGAAATTCAAGGAAGAGTGGAATCAGTCAGAAGTAATGTTCTGAAGATGAAGGATGTGTTAAAACAAGAAAAGTCAAGCTTGAAACAAGGTAAAAATCTCATAAGCTGCTACATTCTATTCACTTTCCTGTTTGTCTAAATAAGTAAAGATCCATAGAAGAAAACAGAATCCTTTGAAATGAGGATGCTGAGACGCCTGCTAAAAATTCCATTCACAGACGATAAAAAAATGAAGAGCCGTGTGAAATTTCAACAGCAAAAAGAATTCTAAAAAGTGACATCGAGAAAAGAAAATGTCAGCACTTCAGCTGTTTGATCAGAGCTGAAAAGCAACAGAAATGTATTTTCGAAGGCAGAGTGGAGGGTAGCAGGAATCAACTCAGGAAAGGTTGGATGATGGATGTCACAGAGCAGTGGCTGATGAGCTCCAATGGTTCTGTGAGGATGGTACATGATGGACGAGTGTGGCACTCCATGGCAGGAATTATTACAAGTGACAGAGGAATAAGAAGCTTAGCTGGTGCCAGGTAAAGGGATATCTCAGTTCTGAGCAAGGGTTGTTCGACCTGAAATGTTAACTCTGATTTCACTCCACAGCATGGTGACTCAGTGGTTAGCACTACTGCTTCACAGCATTAGGGACCTGGTTTTGATTCCAGCCTCGGGCAATTGCCTGTGTAGAGTTTGCACATTCTCTCCATGCCTCATGGATTATCCTTGGGTGCTCTGGTTTCCTCTCACATTCCAAAGATGGGCAGGTTGGGAGAATTGGCCAAGCTCAATTGCCCACAGTGTTCAGGGATGTGCACATTAAGTGCATTAGTCAGGGAAAGGCAGAATAATAGATTATGGGAATGGGTCAGGGTGGGATATCTGTGGAGGGTTGATATGGACTTGTTGGGCCAAATGGCCTGTTTTGACACTGCAGGGATTCTATGAATTCTGTGAAAAGATGCTGCCACACCTGCTGAGCTTTTCTAGCAATTTCTGTTTTTGTTTCTGATTGTGTAGTGCTTTCAGTTTTTAAGGGAAATCTCCATGTGAGAACAGGGGTTGATCATCCAACTCTCACAGTCCATGTAAAGTTAAAAATCACACAACACCTAATTATAATCCATCCAGTTTATTTGGAAATACTAGCTTTTGGAGAGCTTCCTTCATCGGGAGTCCATAGAAAGACCAATGACTCAGGGAATAAAAGGCATCAGGTGCTGTTGCAAGAGTATAAGGAGTTAAGAGCAGAATTTAAAAAAAACAATTGTTACCCACACCATGTGAACAGGAACAGGAAGCTGGCACCTTGCAAAGAGAGCTGCTAAGCTGGAGGAGTTGAATGCCATGAGGTATTGACACCAGCACTGTAACAGAAGGGAGCTGTAAAATCAGGATCTGCTGCATTTGAGACTGATGTGGGTGGCAATGGGTGGCTGTTTCTGTTAGAGAAAAAAAATAATTGATTAAAGAAAAGAGGATAAGCCCAGAGCTCATGTCACAGAGAGTAAAGATAGATTTGACAGGTATTACAACTGTTAAAATAACTATCGTGGTTACAGCTAAAAGCAACAAATACAAATTACATATGATGTCAGAAAAACAGCATTAGTGCAGAAGGAGATGTTAGGGCCTTTTGAACTGTGTGTATCTGTGAGTCCATTTCTCACTTGGTGAATTACCTTATTCTGAACCATTTCTACCTCCTCCCTGAAAGACTGCCGATGCACTGACACTGAGATACCTTCAGAGGCATTTATAGTCTATTTTAGCCAAATTACATCTCAATTCTGTGCTGCTATCTTTTTTCCCAAAATAAATCTTTTAAGGCAGAGATGAGGATGAATTTCTTCTCCTTGAAGGTTGTGCGTTTGTGGAATTCTTTACTGCAATGTGCTCAGTACAAGGCTGGGATGGACAAATTTTTAATCGGTAAGGGAATCAAGGGTTCTGGGGAAAAGGCAGGAAAGTGGATTTGGGGATTACCAGATCATCCATGATCTCACTAAATGGCAGAGCAAACTCGATGGACCGAATAGTTGACTGCTGCTCCTATGCCTTCTGGTCTTTGGATGAAAATTGTAATATCGAAAGGTTTCCTGTCAGTGGCAATGAAGCATTAATTCAGAAAGAGCATTAAAGCGAATGCAAATTTGTATTGATAATAGACTTAGACCCAGATTTTTGAGAAACTGAGAAAATTGCTGACCCCTAGTATTTGCTCTGGGGTAGGGGGCAGTGGATATGCTGAATGTGGCTGACCAATCAGATACAGTGAAACTGTTGAGGTGGTCCCAGTCAGGTTTACACAACTGAGTCAGTGTTCATAAGGAGGCCTGGAAAGGCGTGCAAGCTGTGATGCAGGAAGTAGGTGCACATGTTGCTGCTGCTCAGGGGGGAGATTTCAAACAATAGTCAAGCGAGCTATAAATGTAATGCTTTCCACACATCCCTTCAGATACAGCCATAGCAACAAATCTTGTCCAGGAAACTCTGAGCTACTCATTGCCATGGCAGAATAGAGTGATTCAGGGGGGAATTTGTGATCAGGCGCACAATCTATCATCTGGGAGGGACAGGAACACCATGCTCCAGTCATCTAAGGCCTTTGCTCCAAACCTTATCCCAATCCAACATGGATCATGTTCTGAAGACACTGGTGAAGGGACCAGAAGAAGTTGGGAAATTTACATAAGTTTCCTTTTTTTCTGGTTCTCATGCCAAAATGTCACAAAGAAAGGAAAGTGGGGAAGGAGTGGGAGCATCTGCAGTCATCTGTTCTCATCCCTCACTCCGCCTGAGGACCTCTAGATCTGGGTCAAGGAATCCATATTCCATCCTGGTTGGTGGTGAAGCCCTCCCACAGTGAACTAGCCAGTGTAGTAGAAGATAGTGTTCACTGTGAGTACAGTGTATATTCATGCATTCAAGAATAAAGAACAAAGAAAATTACAACAGAGGAACAGGCCCTTCAGCCCTCCAAGCCTGCGCTGATTCGGATCCTCTATCTAAACCTGTCATCTATTTTCTAAAGATCTGTATCCTTCTGCTCCCTGCCGTTCATGTATCTGTCTAGATACATCTTAAATGACATTATTGTGCCTGCCTCTACCACCTCCCCTGGCAAAGTGTTCCAGACACTCACCATCCTCTGAGTAAAGAACCTTTTATGAATATTTCCCTTAAACTTTTTTCCTCTCATCTTGAACTTAGTAATTTAGTCCCCCACTTGGGAAAAAAACTTCTTGCCATCGACCTATTTTTACCTCTCATGATTTTGTAGATCTCAATCAGGGCCCCCTCAACCTCCATCTTTCTACTAAATATAATCCTAATCTACACAACTTTTATTCATAGTTAGTGCCCATTATACCAGGCAACATTGTGGTGAACCTCCTCTGCACCCTCTCCAAAACATCTACATCCTTTTGGTAATGTGGTAACCAGAACTGAATGCAGTACTCTAAATGTGGCTGAACCAAAGTTCTATAGAAATATAACATGATCTGCCAACTTTTGTATTCAATACCCCGTCCCGATGAAGGAAAGCATGCCTTATGCTCTCTTGATCACTCTATCAACCTGCGTTGCTTTAGGTTACAATGGACCTGAACACCCAGATCTCTCTGTACATCAATATTCCCCAGGGCTTTTCCATTTACTATATAATTCGCTCTTGAATTGGATGTTTCAAAATGCATCACCTCGTATTTGTCCGGATTGAAATCCATCTGCCATTTCTCTGCCCAACTCTCCAATCCATCTATTATCTGCCGTATTCTCTGACAGTCCCCTTCATTATCTGCTATTCCACCAATCTTAGTATCATCTGCAAACTTAGGTCACTTACGCTTTCCTCCAGACTTATTATATATATAAATATATATCACAAACAACAGTTGTTCCAGCACGGATCTCTGTGGAACACCAGTGGTCACAGTTCTACATTTTGAGAAACTCCCTTCGACCAGTATTCTCTGTTTCTTATTGCCCAGCCAATTCTCTATCCATCTAGCTAGAACACCCTGGACTCTATGGAACTTCACTTTCTCCATCAGCCTACCATAGGCGGCCTTATCAAATGCCTTACTGCATGTATATGACATCTACAGCCCTTCTCTCATCCATCACCTTTGTCACTTCCTCAAAGAATTCTATTACGTTGCTAAAACGTAACCTTCCCTGCACAAAACCATGCTGCCTATCACTGATAAGCTCATTTTCATGCAAGTGAAACAGATCCTATTCCTCAGTATCTTCTCTAGCAGCTTCCCTAACACTGATGTCAGGCTCGCCCGTCTATAATTATCTGGACTATACCTGCTATCCTTCTCAAACAAGGGGATAACATTAGCCATTCTCCAGTCTCCAGGAACCTCACCCGTGTTCAAAGATGATGCAAAGGTGTCTATTAAGGCCCTAACTATTTCCTCTTTCACTTCCCTGAGTAACCTGGGAAAGATCCCATCCCGACCTGGGGACTTGTCCAGCTTAATGCCTTTTAGAATACTCAAAACTTCCTCCCTCCTTACGCAGACTTGACCTAGAATAATCAAACATCTATCTCTAGCCTCAACATCCATTATATCCCTCTCCTCAGTGAATACTGATGCAAAGTACTCAGTAAGAATCTCACCCATTTTCTCTATCTCCATGTATAGCTTCCCTCCTTTGTCCTTGAGTGGGCTAACCCTTTCTCCAGTTACCCTTTTGCTCCTTATATCTGAAAAAGGCTTTGGGATTTTCCTTACCCTTGTTTGCTAAAGATATTTCATGACCCCTTGTAGGCTTCTTAATTCCTCATTTCAGATTGGTCCTACATTCCTGATATTCTTCCAAAACTTTGTCTGTTTTCAGTTGCCTTTACCATATGTATGCTTCCTTTTTCCTTTTAGCTAGTTTCACAATTTCACCTGTCATCCATGGCTTCCTAATCTTGCCATTTCTATCCCCCATTTTCATAGGGACGTGTCTGTCCTGCACTCTAATCAACCTCTCTTCAAAAGCCTCCTATCTATCAAATGTGGATTTAGTTTCAAACAGCTGCTCCCAATCCACAGTCCCCAGCTCCTGTTGAAATTTTTGACAGTTGGCCTTGCCCAGTTTAGCACTCCTCCTTTAGGACCACTCTCATCCATGTGTATTCTAAAACTTACGGAATTATGATCACTGTTTTCAAAGTTACCCCCTACTGAAAATTCAACCACCTGACTGGGCTCATTCCCCAATACCATGTCCAGTATGGCCCCTTAGAGAAAGTGAGGACTGCAGATGCTGGAGTACCAGAGTTGAAAAATGTGGTGCTGGAAAACACAGCAGGCCATATCCGAGGAGCAGGAGAATCGACGTTTCGGGCATAAGCCCTTCTTTAGGAATGAGGCTGGTGTGCCAAGCAGGCTGAGATAAAAGGTAGGGGGGAGGGAATTTGCGGGAGATGTGCTGGGAATACGATAGGTGGAAGGAGGTGAGGGTGAGGGTGATAGACCGGAGAGGGGGTGGGGGCGAAGAGGTCAGGAAGAAGATTGCAGGTCAAGAGGGTGGTGCTGAATCCGAGGGTTGGGACTGAGATAAGGTGGAGGGAGGGGAAATGAGGAAACTGGAGAAATCTACATTCATCCCATGTAGTTGGAGGGTTCCTAGGTGGAAAATGAAGTGCTCTTCCTCCAGGCGGCGTGTGGCCAGGGTCTGGCGATGGAGGAGGCCAAGGACCTGCATGTCATTGGCAGAGTGGGAGGGGGAGCTAAAGTGTTCAGCCGTGGGGCGGTTGGGTTGGTTAGTGCAGGTGTCCCAGAGGTGTTCCCTGAAACGTTCCGCAAGTAGGCGGTCTGTCTCCCCAATGTACAGGAGACCACATCGGGTACAGCGGATACAGTAAATGATGTGTGTGGAGGTGCAGGCGAATTTGCGATGGATATGGAAGGATCCATTGGGGCCATGGAGGGAGGTAAGGGGGGAGGTGTGGGCCCTAGTTTTGCACTTCTTGCGGTTGCATGAGAAGGTGCAGGGAGTGGAGGTTGGGTTGGTGGGGGGTGTGGACCTGACAAGGGAGTCGCAGAGGGAGTGGTCTCTCTGGAATGCTGATAGGGGAGGGGAGGGAAATATATCCCTGGTGGTGGGGTCTGTCTGGAGGTGGCGAAAATGACGGAGGATGATACGATGTTTCTGGAGATTGGTGGGGTGGAAGATGAGGACCAGTGGGGTTCTGTCCTGGTGGCGATTGGAGGGACGGGGTTCAAGAGCGGAGGTGAGGGATGTGGAGGAGATGTGGTGGAGTGCGTCGTCAACCACGTTGGAGGGGAAATTGCGGTCTTTAAAGAAGGTGGCCATTTGAGTTGTTCGGTAGTGGAATTGGTCCTCCTGGGAGCATGGCCCCTTCCTGAGTTGGACTATCTGCTCCATCTAACCCTCTAACACTAAGTGAATCCCAGTCAATGCTGGGAAAATTAAAATCTCCCATCACCACTACCCCGTTGCCCCTATGTAATCTGTTTACATATTTGTACCTCTATCTCACACTGGCTGATGGGAGACCTGTAGTACGGCACCAACACTGTTACCGCACCCTTCCTATTTTTGAGCTCTGATCATACTGCCTCATTGCTTGAGTCCTCCATAGTGCCCTCCTTCAGCACAGCTGTGTTATCATCATTGACCAGTCATGCAACTCCTTCACCCCTTTTACCTCTCTCTCTAACCAGCCTGAAGCATCTGTATCCTGGAATATATTGTTGCCAATCATGACCTACCCTCAACCAAGTCTCAGTAATAGCAGTAACATCATATTCCTAGATACTAATCTATGCCCTAAGTTCATCTGTCTGACCTACTACATTTCTCGCATTAAAACAAATGCACCTCAGACCACCAGTCCCTCTGTGTTCATCGCCTACTCCCTGCTTACTCTTCCCCTTAGTCATGCTGGCTTCAATATCTAGCTCCTAACTAGTGGCTTTAGTTACTACCCACTTCCCATCCGTTAACCCCCTCATTTGGTTACCATCCCCCTGCCACTTTAGTTTAAACCCTCCCCAACAGTTTTAGCAAAAATGCTTCCAAGGACATTGGTTCCTATCCAGCTCAGGTGTAGACTGTCAAATTTGTAATAGTCCAATCTTCTCCAGAACAGGGCCTAATGCCCCAAAAATCTGAACCCTTCCCTCCTGCACCATCTCTCAAGCCACACATTCATCCTGCCTATTCCTTCATTTCTACTCTGACTAGCACTTGGCACTGGTAGCAATCCTAAGATTACTACCTCTGAAGTCCTACTTTTTAACTTGGCTCCTAACTCCCTAAATTCTGCTTAGAAGACGTCATCCCATTTACTACACATGTCGTTGGTGCCGATATACACCACAACAGCTGGCTGTTTACCTTCCTCCTTCAGAATGTCCTGCAGCTGATCTGAGACACCCCTGACCCCTGCACCTGGGAGGCAACATGCCATTTGGGAGCCTCACTTTTGACCACAGAACTGCCTACTACTCCTCTTACAATTGACACTCCGGTGACTCAAAGCCTTCCACACCTTTTCCCACCCTTCTGTACAGCAGAGTCAGTCAAGGTGCCATGAACCTGGCTACTGCCACCTTCCCCTAGTGAGTCATCTCCCCCCACCTTGCCACCCCCCACCCCCCCCACCACCCTCCCCCCCCACCCCCCACCACCACCCCCAGTGTCCAAAACGGTATACCTGTTTTGGAGGGAGATGACAGCAGGGGACATCTTCACTGT